>NC_090442.1:242121204-242439746 GCF_031143425.1 Pleurodeles waltl
CAATGTCAGATTTTTTAAAACAATATACCGTTAAGTCTGCTGGACTCTTCTGGTTGCGGGGATATATAGTGCTTGTAGGTTCATCAAGAACCCTAGGTACCCAGAGCCAATAAATGAGCTGCACCCTGCAGTGGGTTTTCATTCTCTACCGGGTATGCAGCAATTCATTTGCTGAAATATAAAGAGTGAAAAATAGCTATCAAGAAAACCTTTGTACTTCCAAAATGGGCACAAGGTAAGGTGTTGAGGAGCAGTGGTTATTTGCACATCTCTGAATTCCGGGGTGCCCATACTAGCATGTGAATTACAGGGCATTTCTCAAATAGACGTCTTTTTTACACACACTCTTATATTTGGAAGGAAAAAATGTAGAGAATGACAAGGGGCAATAACACTTGTTTTGCTATTCTATGTTACCCCAAGTCTCCGATAAAAATGATACCTCACTTGTGTGGGTAGGCCTAGCGCCCACGAAAGGAAATGCCCCAAAACACAACGTGGACACATCACATTTTTTCACTGAAAACAGAGGTCTTTTTTGCAAAGTGCCTACCTGTGGATTTTGGCCTCTAGCTCAGCCGGCCCCAGGGTGGCAGAAATGAACTAAAATAAATTTGCCCCCCCCCATGGGAGCGACCCTTGCCTATGGGGTCGCACCCCATTGGCGCAAAATAATAAATAATCCCATGTGCCTAGTGGTTTCTGCCCTAAAATGGGCCGATCTGCAGAAATGGTCTAAATACAATTTGCTCCCCAGGGGAGCGACCCTTGCCTAATGGATCGCTCCCCATCTCTAAAAAAAAAAAACAAACAAAAAAAAAAAACACACAAAATTTGCCCTGGCGCCTAGGGTTTTCTGCACCCCCCCCCCCGGGGCATATCATCCTAATAACAATAGGCCGATGTGCCCCCGGGGGGGGGGGGGGGGGGAGCAGAAATGGCCTAAAATAAATTTGCTCCCCCAACCCTCCTCCCACCCCCCTACTCCTCCCACCCCCCGGGAGCGACCCCCTTGCCTACGGGGTTGTCCTCTTGCGTGACATTGGAGCAAAAAAAAAAAATCCCCGGTGCCTAGTGGTTTCTGCCCCCTTGGGCGCAGATTGACCTAAAATCGTCCGATCTGCCCCTAAGGGGGGCAGAAATGGTCTAAATACAATTTGCCCCCCAGGGGAGTGACCCTTGCCTAATGGCTCGCTCCCAATCTCTAAAAAAACAAACCAAAAAAAAAAAAAATTGCCCTGGCGCCGAGAGGTTTCTGCCCCCCCCCCCCCCCTCCCCCCAGGGGGCAGATCGGCCTGATAACAATAGGCCAATCTGAAATGGCCTAAAATAAATTTGCCCCCAGGGGAGCGACCCTTGCCTAAGGGGTCGCTCACGTAAAAAAAAAAAAACTCCCTGGTGTCTAGTGGTTTCTGTCCCCCTTGGGGGCAGATTTGCCTCCTAAAAATAGCCCAATCTGCTCCCAAGGGGGGGCAGAAATGGCCTAAATATAATTTGCCCCCTAGGGGAGCGACCCTTGCCTAAGGGGTCGCTCCCTACCTCCAAAAAAACAAAACAAACAAAAAACAAATAATGATCCCTGGTGCCCAGAGGTCTTACCTGCAAGCTGAGATTCCCAGTTGCCTAGTCTAGAGGCACTACATTCCATTCTCAGTAATGTTCAGGTTCCTCTATCGAGCCTCAGAAAAGTATTCCAAAACATAGGATGTTTAGTTACGGCATATTATGGTGTTATGTCTTCGTTTAGGTTTCCAAAACTCCAGGATTGAGGCCATGCATACTTGAATGTAAATGGAGTAAATATTCTTAGACCTGTTTACCTCCTAATAAACAGGTTAATCCATTTTACAGAAATGATTATTAGTCTCTGTGGGTATTTTACTTGATGATGATAACCTCCAACTTCAGCAGGTGTTTAGAGTACATGAATATCTCAATGTAATAGAAATTCATATAATGTGATTCTCAAAGTGAGTGCAAATGCTGTTGTGTAGCTAACTGCATAGCGTTCATAGTTCTGTGTCAAGAGAACATTTGCAAGAAAGCAGAAGCAATTCAACAAATGGAGGCGTTGCAAGATTGTTCTCCACATTTGTGCCTTTCTTTAGCAACTTTGGTCCACGTTGGAGTTTCTAACCAGGTGTTGGTGGATTCATGTAAGATACACTTATCTTAAAATTCCTCTGATAATTATTTCCAGGTGTTGGGTACAATCTAATTAGTTTTCTTTTGTTTTTGTATGAAGCAACTTTGCTCCTGATTTCAGTAATGAGGGGGATGAGTAAACAAAGAAAGATCATGTAATAAAATTGTACAGGAAACTTAGAGTTGGATTATGTTGTGTTAGAGTGTAGACATGTTTTAAAATAGTTTTGCTAAATTCAGGTTTGAAGCAGTGAAAGAAGGATTAATGTGGAAAAGGAAAGTTGTACGAAGTTCTAGGTTTGGTAGTGCAACCAGAGAAGGATTGAGTTGGTGTCTTTTTTTAATGTCTTTATTTTTTTATTCTAGGGGTTTCAAGGCGAAGAGTTTTGTGGCTTTGAGTGATACCCCCTAGAGATTTTTAGTTTGCGAAGGTGATTGTGAGGAGAAGTTAAATTAAAGATTTACACTAGCAAGCACCTACTGCACTCAGATCTGATCAGGTGCTAGAAAATGGGAGAGAAATGAGAATAGGGGTAAATTGATAGGAGTGGTTGCCAGGAAATGAGCTAAAGACGAGCTGAAAGGCAGCTTTCAGTGGAGTGGGTGAATTTTAGTTAAATAGGTGAGTATGGAATTTTATTAGTCTAGTTTGTAGAGAACCAGAGATTGTACCCACGTCATAAAATTATGTTCTGGAATAGTAGCTAGAAGTCTTCTCCGTAAATGTGATTTCTTATGAGCATTTTGGTCGTATTAATAGTGTGAGTCAGCTAATTGAGTCTTGAATCAAAGCAGAATCATCAAAGTGATTTGATTAATTCAGTGACTCCAGTATTGGAACTTTCATAGACTTTCAAAGACTCACATGCTTGAATCATTCCCTGTCGTCGAGATGGGAGTTCCCAGTACCATGTAATAGTAATACCATGATAAAGATAGAGCAAGAAGGCCCTAGGCCCTTCAATTTTGCAGTCTATCATAGTCAATTTAAAAAAACAGACCAAAGTTACCCCTCAGCCAGTCATGCTGCAATGCCTTTAGAACACTAAGGGAAGCTCCAGTCCCTCAGAATTTCGACCGCATGTCATGCTAGGGAGTCTCCACTGAGCTCTGCTCGGCTTCTCAACATTTGGATACTGTATAAGACTACAGTCTCATTTTCTCTATTACTCTGAAGGTTTCCACCTTCACCACTCAGTTTGACCTTATCAGAGGGCTAACATTATGTCTGACAAGGAAAAGAAAAGTCTATTCAGATCCTGTAATACTTGCAGCAAAAAGAGGTTGCACTCTGAGGACCCGCACCAGGACTGCATTTTTTTGCCTCTACCCCGATCACTCTGCAAAAGACTGTAAGGTATGTTGTACCTTTTCTACAAAAACTTTATAGGACACAGAAGGAAGGCTGCTAATCTGTCTATAAAAGCTTAAAACCCAGTTTCAGACTCTGCCAGTGAGGACTACTCTACGTCTTCCATTAGATCCCACAAGAGAGAGAGAGATACCACCCCTTGCTCTATCCTCCTCAGCGCAGCCCAAACAAGCCTAAAAAAAAGACTGCTTCATGGTCTTACAAAGGCCTCAGCCCTTCCATGTCTCTTCACAGAGCCAGGTGTTCATCAGTAAAGGAGAGAAAAGAACATTCTCCTCTGAAAGAACTAAAAAAAAATCCTCCTCTGAGCCACCTACACCACCTCATAAGACCTACCATACTTCCAAAGAAAATACTCAGCTCCGCCTGCCGACAAGTCATCAGCGACCATGACGACGACCACCCCACTGTCGACGAGAGCGTCAACGTTGACACTGTTGACGACAAAGACGTATACGATGACATCATCCATGAAGATGAGTTACTATCTCTTACCTACGTCGACCTCCTTTTCTATTATGATACTGACGGCAATGGCGTCCGTGACTAAGCCGTAGGTGCTCTTCCTCGTCATCAATAACCTGATGACGTCACTGCCATCGACGACTCTCCCGGACACCACTCTGACACCGGCCCTGTCGATGACCTCGCCATTGGCCCCTGTCGACGACCTCATTAATGACCCCCCTCGATGACAGAAAAAAGTCTTAAACATCAGGAATCAATGCTGTTGACCTTTGAGCACACCTCTCCCAATAGCAACTCATTTGCTAGAGGAGGAAGGAGACTCGGATAACGAAGGGCCCTATGGGATCATACACAGTCCCTCCCTGTTAAATGTAAAATGCCAGGTGGAGGAGGAGGAGGGATATTATGATCCACAATATTATGCTTCCCAGGAGCAGCCATTCCAGGAGAAGATGGTGTGTATACCGAGCTGTCTAGTATCTGACTTGCAACTCATGCCGTCAGGCTACAGAAAAAGATATCTACCTACTGGAGAGACTGTGCCTCAACCACTTAAACCTGCTGGATCCCCAGCGCCTTAATCAACCACCCTGCTCCAGAGGCCTACATCTGTGGCTCTCACAACAATCCATACACCATCCACAGCTCCTCTTCACGATCCAGGGACCTCAGACGAAGAACAAAAGGAAAAAGATCTCTGTGAGGTTCATACGGAATGGGATGACTATGTAATCCCTACCCCGTCGTCTCCTTCGCCCATGAAGGTCGACTTGCCTCCTGAAGATATTGGAGGTTTCCCTAATTTACTTGAGAAAGCTGCTAAAAGATTTGCACTCCGAGTGTCACTCAAGCAAATGGACTGACTTAAAAGAGCCATTCCAGTAGTGTGTGCGCTCCATTCTCTTTGTCAGTTACATATGGGAGGAGAGTTTAAAGGTAATGACAAGAAGTATAAAGCTGGGAGGATGCCCCAGCCTGTCTGGGTGTGGATGCCCCAGATTCAGTTTTGCTCAAGCAGCTCAAAGACCATCTAAATATCCCTCTACCCTGATTTCTGCGCCTCCTGGCAAGGATGGCTGACGTTTAGACAGTATTGGTAAACAATTTCCATCTGTCAAGTCTCACAGTGAGGGCGTCTAATTCTCTGGCAGTGTTGGGCAGATACGACAGACAGTTATGGGCTGATATTGCCCCATTCATAGATCAGCTTCCAGAAGAGGCCAGGCTGGAATTAAAAAAAAGATCTTGCAAGAGAGAGAGAGGACATCAGCGGAAATTATTGACTGTGCCATGGATATCGCCACCAATGCATTTCATGAGCTTGCGAGTTCTGCTGTATTCAGGACAAAAGGCTGGTGAAAGGCTACTTCCTTTCGCCCGGAAGTATAGAATAAGATCCTAGATCTCCCCTTTGACAGACAAGCCATGTTTGACAAGCATGTTGATGAGGCTCTACAGGCAAATAAAACTGCCACTGGAACAGCAAAGTCACTTAGGACACTGCAGTTCAGGAAGTCTTCATTTCGTGAGCCAGAGGACGTGGAATGAGGGGAGGCTTTAAACAATACAGATACCCATCTTACACGTCTACCTCCTAGTAGTTTTGTGCTCAATACTCCCAAGACAACCTCCACAAACGGTGTACAACAGACTGCCCCCAGGGTGGGGTGACCAGCTCGTCAGGGAAAAGACTCTACCCGCTGTCAATGATCTATCTAAGGCTCTGGCTACCCTTATCCCATCAGATTTCAGACTAGGAGGCAGAATATTCTCATTCCTCCATCAGTGGCAGAAGATAACATCAGACCAATGGGTCCTAGACCTGGTTCAGTTCGGACAGACTCTAGACTTTGTCTAGATTCCACCTCTCAACCTTCACACAAGTCCATTCCTAAACATCTTAAGTTGCTCAAATTGGAGATCAAGATCATACTTCAGAAAGGAGCGATAGAGAGGTTCCCCCTTTCCCAACAAGAAAAATAATTCTACTCCCATTTCTTCCTAATTCGCAAAAGTGGAAGAAATGGCGGCCTATCTTCAACCTCAGAAATTTAAACATCTGTCTAAAGAAACAATCATTCTGCATGATAACAATACAAGATAACCTCCTATGCTTAACCCATGGGGATTATATGTCCACCCTCAAGCTGCAGGACGTGTACTTTCATATCCCTATCCGCCCTTCCCACAGGCAATTTCTAAGATTCACGATAGCTAGCAGCACCTATCAGTTTTAGGTTCTACACTTTGGTCTCAGATCAGCCCCCAGGATATTTACTTAGTGCCTGACACCTGTGGCCGCATACTTAAGAAAACAGAAGCACCAAGTATTATCTTTGAAAGACTGGCTTGTCAAAGCAAAGCACTATCAGGCAGCACAGAAATCTACAAGGGTGTATTTTTACCTATTAAACAAGCATGGCCTCACTCTTATTTGGATAAAGTCAAGTCCTGAACCATCATGGACTACAACCTTTTTGGGGGCAGACCAGGACACCAGATCCAACATAGCCTGTCCCACTACAGAAAGACAACAAAGACTGATCGCATTGGCAAAAGCCATTCAGAAAGTGTTTTATCTTTCAGTACACCTTTATAAGTTGTTACTAGGGATGATGTGCTTGTACATCACACTAGTACCGTTCTGCAGGCTATGGATGCGTCCCCTCCAAGAGGAGCTAAGCCTCCAATGGATTCAAGCCACAGGCGGTTTTGACGATCTCATCATGATCACTGCAGTCCTGCTCAAAGCCCTAGGTTGGTGGACTCCGAAAAAACACCTCTCAGTCGGCTTCTCCTTCCTCTCTTAACCATGTCTGTTTGTCATCACCACCGACGCCTTGCTGGAAGTATGGGGAGCATACCTTCAAGACCTGCAGGTCAGCTGCAACTGGCAGATACCTCATCCGTGTTCGCACATCAATCTCCTCGAGCTGAAAGCAGTTCATCTGGCCTTGCAAGCTTTCCTCCCCGGGATTGCCAACTCAAAGGTTCCCATAAGGATGGAAAATAAGACCACAATGCACTACCTGAACAAGCAGGGATGTTGAAGGTCTCTTCTCCTCTCTCGAGAATCGCGAGAGATTTGGAATTGGGCCATCACAAATGGGGTGCATGTCCCATGGAAACAGAGCAAGATAGCGGACACTCTCAGGAGAATGAAATCAGCATGTCACGAGTGGGAGCTAGATCAGGTGACAGTCGACCACATGTTCTCCCAATGGAGAACACCCAGTCTCTACCTTTTCTCTAGGCCACTTTACAACAAATGCCGGTTCTTTGCAAGCTGGCTTCACCATCTGGGATCATGGGGCAATGCATTTTCGATAGCATGGCATGGAATCTTTGCTTGCTCCTTTCCGTCTATTCCCCTGATTCTGAAGGTACTTGCCAATTAAAGATAGAGACCTGCACACTTAATAGACCCAACGTGGCCTCACCAACACTGGTTTACTGAGCTTCTCCTGCTTTTAACGAAACCTCCCATCCTGTTAAAGGTCTCCCCTTATCTCCTGACTCTCCTGACCATGAACAAGGGTCAAGTCTTGCACCCAAATCCAGAATCTCTTCACTTATCAGCATGGCTCCTAAACACAATAAGTTTGCCCATCTGAACATCCCTCCGTAGTGCAGGGACATACTATTTAGGATCACAGCTACCAGCACTAACAGAACTTACTCTTGTAAGTGGAAGAGCTTCTGTTTATAGTGCCAACAGCCCCAGATACATCCACTGTCTTCCTCACCGGTGAAGATATTACCTTACCATTTGACACGTTCAGGCCTAGCTCACGCCTCCATCAGGGTTCATCTGGCTGCCATATCTTCTTTTAGACGTTCAGAGGACACCCTCTTTATGGTCCTCCAGACTCATCAAACAATTGCTGAAAGGGCTCTTCAGGGTCTTCCCACCATTCAGACCACCCCTTCTTTTGTGGCATCTGTACAAAGTCTTTGCACAGCTCATGAAGCAGCCATTTGAGCCGATTCACAGGTCCACTTTGAAGTTTCTATCCTGGAGGGTAGCCATCCTGGTGGCTCTCACATCAGCTAGTCAGGTCAGTGAGGTCCAACCCTTGACAATTCAGGAAACCTTCCTACAGATTAGAGACCACAGGATAATCCTACTGACAGACCCACGATTCATACCTAAAGTCCCTTCGGACTTCCATATCAGTGATCTGCCTATTCTGAAGATATTCATGATTTCATGATTGACAGCAGTGCTTAATTTGTGTGGTTGGTTACAGGCGGTGCCCACTGGCACCGTTGGATGTTTCATTTATACACATGCTAGAATTACTTCTAGTCACCAGGCTGGGAGTCCCTGGTAATCTTAAATAGCAGTAAACAGTGTTAAAATGGCATTAGGCCCCAACAGCAGTGTAATTGAAATTACTGTTACTTTTTCTGGTCTACTCTGAAACTGAACTAGCCCTGCCTTCAGCTTTCGGAGTACTGCAGGTTGTTTTTAGGTACGACCCCTTTCTGTTCCAGGGAGACGTCTCTTTCACCAACTGCCATCATGACTGACAGAATAAATCTAATTTTCAATCCTGTTTTCCCTGTTGACAGAAAATGATCTGTACTGATGAGCAGTATGAACAGTGCATTTATTGCCTTTGTCCAGCTGATAAGGCTTCACACTTTAAAATTTTCTAGGTTTTTTTCCTTTTAAGATTCTGAAGGAAAGGGAGAGGAGTTTGCCACTGTGCATCTTGGAGAGGAGGAAATGCCCTCGTTTTAAGGGGATGCCCCCCTCATCTCGGGATGATTACATGAAAAACGCTCTGGCAAGCACTTCCACTGAGGTAGTGCAAAAATGGAGACATGTAGTTTCCAGAGCTGGAGTTATCGAAGATGCCTGTAGGTACCTCCTAACGGGGATAACCTGGAGTTTCCTCTGTGAAACATTTCAGAAAGGAATAACCCCAACCAACTCAAAAACCTGTGCGGAAATCTATTTCTTTTTATCAGCCTGGACTATCTTCCTCACCTTAGACTCTCCCTAGAAGTACTGCAATATCTACATTCAGGCTCAGACACTTTTCATGGCTAACACAGATCTAAAGGCTACACAGAAGGTTTCAATCAGTTTGGAAGTCATGGTGAACATATCACCACCCACAACAAACTGGATATGACCATAGATATAACGCAACCACAACCAAAGACAAGGGTATGGCAGATCTTCTTGATGGAAGACGGGTGCCTCCAAATCGTGCTCAGAAAACAACCAAACACAATCCTAGCTCTGCTTCCATCCCAATCTCAGTATGTGGGGGGACACATTTTCCCTTTTCCTCCAGCATGAGAGTCCATTATTTCATACCAGTGGGTGTGACCTTATATTGGAATTACATGCAAAAAACATCTGTCTGCCCACCCAAGAGGGAACAACATCTCCATTTGAGGAAACTACAATAAGAAACTCTCCTGATCTTCAAGGGAGCGATAGAGACGGTCCCCAAAGAAACCAGGGATTTTGTTATAGGTTCTTTTTGATAAAAAGAGATGATAGTGGACACTGATTCTAGACTGCAGAAAATTTAACAAGTTCCAGAAAAATCAAAATTGTCTACAAGGCTAGGCTCCAAGAAGTCCTGATGATCCAGGTAGGAGATTATCTAATCTCTCTGGATGTTCAAGGTGCATATTTTCACATCCTTATAAACTGGAGCTCAGGCAATACCTCTGCTTTTCATTGGGGTGCATTTCTACCAATTTAAGACACTGCTATTCAGCATCAAATCAGCACCTTGTATGTTTGCCAAGTGCACTAGTTGCTGCTGTACCCATACGACTGGCACGTACACAAAGCACTAATACCTGGATGTGAATGCAGAAATCTACTTCCCAGTGGGACACACACTGGGGCACACGTAGTGCTCCGTAACCTGTTTTAGTGAAGGTGAGCCTCTTTCTTTCTGTGTTATAATTATGTACTGCTTACTGTTCTGATTCAAGCATGTGGGTATATGAAATGGTCAATGCTGGATAAGAAATGAGTTAATTTCCTGCCTGGCACTCCATTTTTCCAGCATTGGGACTTTTTTATATATTCACACGTGATCCTCCCTAGTCAGAGTTGTATTTATTATAAACCCTACTTACACTTTGTGCCATGAAATCTGACCTATTCCGGCCTCTAGAGGGGAGTAAGAGAGCTACCACTTCCACCTTATTGGCTGACGTTCTCCCCCCCCCCCAAATGAAGTGGATGTGCTACTAAACACACACTGTTGTTGGGACCTATGACCATTTTAACATTGTTTTCTGCTAATTTATTAGTACCAGGGTTTTCCCAGCCTGACTAGAGGGAATGATTCAACGCTGGAGACCTGGAGTTACAGGTAAGTAACTAATTTTATATTTTTCCCCCACCATACTTTACGGCAAAGAGAGGAAAACACTAGAGGGGTGGAAAAAAGATGAAGAGAAAGACACAGTAATAGAGAGAGAAAGGTGGAATGAACAAGAACCTGCAACAGTGAGGTAAAGGGGCAGGGAGTGTCCGATAATGAACGAGGTGGAATCAAGACATGACAGCCTTAGTATTTGGCACCCCTGATATTTATAGTGCCTGCTTCTGAGCAAAACTTTGGGCCCTGACACTTACTATTTTCCCAGTGCTTAACTTGTAAAAGAATAAGACGTTCACAACTAATAACACAATCCCTTGAAGTCAGGGCTCTAGTAGATTTCAGGCCAATCCCTGTCCTACCCTCCTTCATGCAACATGTATGGGGTTATTCCCCATTCACCAGTGGCCACATGCGGGGAATGCGCTCTGTTACGCTGTACTCAAGCAAGATAGGCCTATGTCATGGCACACATGCATGATCGGTGTTTGTCAATGACAAAACAAATCTGCATTAGTGACCCAGCCACCAGTACAGTTGGCCACTCAGGGAAGGGATACATGACAAATTAAGAACTAGCAGGCAGAAGTCGCCATTGTCTTGAATGTCATAATTTTAAGCAGGAGAGTCTCTGCTGCAGCCAGATTTAAATCCATTCTGTAGAGTTTCCTATAGTAGATTATCTCCAGAGATAGAGACAGACAGAGATCCTTAAAAATAGCCCAGGTATCAGCATATTTTTTACAGGGGAAGACATTTAAGAGGGTGTTCAGTGTTTGTGATTTTAGAATCCAAGAAAAAAGATTTTTATTTTTTTTGTCACTTCTTTATCGAGGTCAACTACAAAGGAGGACTCGTTTTTAGTTTGGCAATGTCTTTGTGTCAGTCATGTTGACTTTTGACTGAGGAAACCATAGCATCGAAAAGTATTTTGTTTTTTTGTATTTTTTTTGCACGCTTTCTTGGCAAGGAATGCATTTGTCATATTGAGAGGTGTTTGGTTGTGTTGCTAAACTCACTCAGCAGCTCTTAAGGATTTGATCTCTGAACTACATTGTGCAGAGTACTCCGAAGAGCCCTTCTGCTCTTCAGTAGTTGTTTCTTTAAATGGGGCTAAATTATTAATGATTAGTGATGACAGAAAAGATTTTGTAGTGGGAGATGAAAGAGAACTGTTTGTGCAACAGTGGTTGAAGGTAAATTAATCTTGACACATTGTACATGCTTTAGGGATGCTTCTTGTTAAAGATCACAGACTCATATCTTAAATATTTTAATTTGGCTAATGGTAGCATTCTTGGTGAGAGTGATATTGTAATAGAATTAGATATCCCTAAAACATTTTCATTTAAAAATATTTTTAGATTAAAGCAAAAAACAAAACACAGATGAAATAAATAAAACATGAAGTCTGAGTTACAAAGTACAGTGACTCCACCTATTACTGGTAATGCAAATGGGCATTGGCTCCATTGTTAGATTATTTCTGTCTGCGGTCAGATTTGGAAGTGCATCCTGTGAACTCCGGGTCAGTGCCTCCTGCTGTTTGTTGATGATACCTATCAGTTCTCCCCCCAATTTGCATGAATAATCTTTCTTTCCGCTTCAACCGATGTAATCTCTGTCATCTTTGACATTCAAGTTCCTTCCATCACCCTCTTTCTTGGGGCACTTGCCCTCTTACGGGGCCTTCTCCTCATTTTCAATGGAGAATGCAGACTCCATGATGGAAAGGACCACTTTCCAGTACTGTCCACAGTGCCATTGGGAAATACCCCTGGGCAGATCACCATTGGGTCTGTAATTCGTATCTCACTGGAGCACGACAACCAATTTGCACCACCTGCCTTGCCTCCTGCTAAAAAAAGACACTCCAGTACCAATGAGATCAGCGCCTAGTTTGCCATGCCATGCCACACCCCTGACCACTTCAGGACACCAGGGTGAAGCCACAGCCCGAGACTTCTGGCACCAGGTCATTTGCTTCGGCTCTGACTCTAGGGCAGAGGAGCAGAAAAGCATCCAACAGAAGCCGTCAACCGTGATTTCAACACCCCCTCCTTCGCGACCACCCTGACATCGACAGGCCAAGCACTGCCCCTGAAAGAGCCATGTATCGAGCCCGAAGCCCACGTTCAGGCTTCTGGTCCTCCTTGAAATAGTCTGATTAACACACTGACACCGAAGCAGCAGCTCTAGACTCTGCCATCAGTGCCCACAAAGCTTTGAAGCTGGCACTGAAAACCTAGCTTGGCGTCCAAGAGTCCATTGGCACCAAAAGGCCACTCTACGTACAAGGTCCAAAATTTACCTGCAGTGTTTAAGCGTTCTGTGCCCAAAGCTCCTTCATCTGTAGAGTTGGAGGACCAAGAGCTGCCAATCCTGCTGTTGCTCCAGAGGAGCTCGACAACAACACATTCAGACATGCAGAATTATTAAGGAGCCACCTCCAGAGGTGCAAGAAATATTGCCCCACAAATTGAAGCTGACTTTTGAAGAGGAACTTCCTCAAGAATCTTCTTCTCCATCCAAGTTAAGGAAGCACTGTGACAGGGACACTGGTCCCGCACCACTTCATAGCGCTGCACCCCCTCTTACTCTTCCACCACCCACTCCTCAAATATACTCTCTGTAGGGATCATCATGCTCCTGCTCTGGGAAAGAAATCTCTTGGCACCCCATTGATGCGTACGAAGTGCTATTTGACCCAACAGCCAGATTCAACCTATGGAATAATTATACCATCGACCACCTGTAGATACGGACCCAGACCTCTACCCCACAAAGCCATCCTCTCCTGATGATACTGTTGTGGGGTTACTTTAGTAATTACACAGGCACATTGTTTTAACTTAGGCCTGCAGCTTGTGCCCTTTCACTCCAATACATGCATTTATATTCTCATTATTTTAGCAGGAGCTTAATTCAAGTGGAGATGTTTTTATTATTTTATATGTTGTCCTTTCACACAGAATTCTGTTAATTTCTCTTCAAGTAACTTTCACCCTGTACTTTGCTCAAGGCTGCACGTAATAAGTTAATGCCGACACAAAGCGTTCATCATCAGGGCAGGTTCTCAGAACCCCAGATGTTTTATTATAAAACACCTCACTGCCCCCTTTATGATAAAGGAGAATTCTAGCCAGTTGCAATTGTATGCTGCACATCAACTTTGCAGTTTCTGCTGAGATCTGACGCCTTCTCCACCTCCAGGTGGGAGGACTCTTAGTAGACCCACAGACCTCTTCTTTACACACAAACACAAGTATGGGGGACAAGTTCCTTCCTGGGGGCCTGACTGCCAGATTAGGGCAGACACTGCTTCACTCTTGAATAGAATATTCGTAGTACAGGTGGGACTTATCCTATGTTTCACTTTCCTTGTCATGGTTTTGCTTTTATTATGTTTTATCATCATTGTAATTGCAAAGTATGCATTTTTACATAGAACGCAGTTGATTCAATAACCTTATTGAGCCTAGTCCTGCCTCTTCTTGTCTTTGTATGTGTGAGACATATGTGACTGAGAGAAAGGGGTAAGATCTGTTTCACCACAGGTTTACTCTTGGGCACTGGTGAGGTGCTGCTAGCTGGCCGGAAGGGTTAGACCAACACCTGTCACACGGCGCAGGATCAGACTCTGTTCCCTACGCTTGGTGGTGCTGCCGCCCAAATCCTGATGTCTTGTTACTATAACGGGAGTCTTTACGACAATACTGTCTCATATTGCAAGGTCATCAGCAGGCATGCTGAGATCTGCTCCTGAAACCAGACAACGATACAGTAGTGACCTTGAGGGTTGATAACAAGTGCAAAGCCTCACCCTCTGACCCACCCTACAACCAGGGCCATATTTCACCAGACCATGTTAGTTCATATTCCATGAAAGCATGCAAATATACGTGGTACTGGCGATGCTCCTCCACCAGATCAAGAAAGCAGAAAGATTGCTACCTCAGGCAAATGCTTTGCCTCGCAATCTGCAAACCAGATGCCTGTTCTCAAGATATGACTGAGTTCACTGGGATGATCTAGAGGAGCTCCTCCAATACATCCCAGATGAGTTAAAAAAGCAGGGACACAAACTGGTCATTTTCAGTACCACTATCTGGTGTTCCCCAAAAGGATTGGACACTGCAGAGCATTAATTCTAGTATCTCCCGATTCGACAACACTCCTGGCTGTGCGTCTCTGGTATTAAACCAGAGTTCCAACAGCATCTCCTCAACTTTTCAGTGGGGAGCAAATCTTCGGGCCACAGGTTGATGAAATACTAGAAGAAATAAAAAAAATACACAAACACCATGAAGGCAATGCGAGCTCTCTAAACGCCGTCTCCACAGGGTTCCTTTCAAAGTTCCTGTAGAGGGGGCTCCAAGATTACTTACCCCAAAGCCTCTACCTTCTACTAGAGGCAGCAGCACCAACAGTCCATCACGGGACTACGCCACGGGAGATTATAAGGACAATAACTGCAGAGTTAGAATGGCCCTGACTAAAGCAGCAGCCTCCTCAAAGCAGTGACTCCCTCTCCTTTCCCTTGATCAGATTACACCTGTTGCAGGAAGACTGCAGGGGGTTCTTGCCAGTTGGTGCGGGGTCACCTCCGATCAGTGGATTCTGTCCATCCTCAGGAAGGGACACTGCTTAGAACTTAAAACTCCCTGCAACCCCACCAAACATTCCTCCCTGCAGAGATACTGTAGGAAGTTGGCTCTGTATGCACTATTTCAAAGTAAGGAATAGTATGCACAGAGTCCAAGGGTTCCCCTTAGAGGTAAGATAGTGGCAAAAAGAGATAATACTAATGCTCTATTTTGTGGTAGTGTGGTCGAGCAGTAGGCTTATCAAAGGAGTAGTGTTAAGCATTTGTTGTACATACACAAGCAATAAATGAGGAACACACACTCAAAGACAATTCCAGGCCAATAGGTTTTTGTATAGAAAAATATATTTTCTTAGTTTATTTTAAGAACCACAGGTTCAAATTATATATGTAATACTTCAAATGAAAGGTATTGCAGGTAGGTACTTTAGGAACTTTGAATAATCAAAATAGCATACACAGTTTTCATATAAAGCACATATAGCTATTGTAAAACTAGACAGTGCAATTTTCAACAGTTCCTGGGGGGAGTAAGAGTTAGTTTGTTTTTGCAGGTAAGTAAACCACCTACGGGGTTCAAGTTTGGCTCCAAGGTAGCCCACTGTTGGGGGTTCAGAGCAACTCCAAACTTACCACACCAGCAGCTCAGGGCCGGTCAGGTGCAGAGTTCAAAGTGGTGCCCAAAACGCATAGGCTTCAATGGAGAAAGGGGGTGCCCCGGTTCCAGTCTGCCAGCAGGTAAGTACCCGCGTCTTCGGAGGGAAGACCAGGGGGGTTTTGTAGGGCACCGGGGGGGACACAAGTCCACACAGAAAGTACACCCTCAGCAGCGCGGGGGTGGGCGGGTGCAGTGTGCAAACAAGCGTCGGGTTTGTAATAGGAATCCATGGGAGACCAAGGGGTCTCTTCAGCGATGCAGGCAAGGGGGGGGCTCCTCAGGGTAGCCACCACCTGTGCAAGGGAGAGGGTCCCTGGGGGTCACTCCTGCACTGGAGTTCGGATCCTTCAGGTCCTGGGGGCTGCGGGTGCAGAGTCTTTACCAGGCGTCGGGATCTGAGGAACAGGCAGTCGCGGTCAGGGGGAGCCTCGGGATTCCCTCTACAGGCGTCGCTGTGGAGGCTCAGGGGGGGCAACTCTGGCTACTTACGGTCTCGCAGAGTCCTCCCTGAAGTGATTGTTCTCCACAAGTCGAGCCGGGGGCGTCGGGTGCAGAGTAGCAAGTTTCACGCTTCCGGTGGGAAACGCAGGTTGTTTTAAAGTTGCTCCTTTGAAACAAAGTTGCAGTCTTGGGTGAACAGAGCCGCTGTCCTCGGGAGTTCTTGGTCCTTTTAGAGCAGGGCAGTCCTCTGAGGATTCAGAGGTCGCTGGTCCCTGGGGAAAGCGTCGCTGGAGCAGTGTCTTCAGAAGGGGGGGAGACAGGCCGGTAGAGCTGGGGCCAAAGCAGTTGGTGTCTCCGTCTTCTCTGCAGGGTTTTTCAGTTTAGCAGTCCTCTTCTTCTTAGGTTGCAGGAATCTGAGTTCCTAGGTCCTGGGGAGCCCTTAAATACTAAATTTAAGGGCGTGTTTAGGTCTGGGGGGTTAGTAGCCAATGTCTACTAGCCCTGAGGGTGGGTACACCCTCTTTGTGCCTCCTCCCAAGGGGAGGGGGGTCAAATTCCTATCCCTATTGGGGGAATCCTCCATCTGCAAGATGGAGGATTTCTAGAAGTCAGAGTCACCTCAGCTCAGGACACCTTAGGGGCTTTCCTGACTGGCCAGTGACTCCTCCTTGTTATTCTCATTATCTCCTCTGGCCTTGCTGCCAAAAGTGGGGCTGTGGCCGGAGGGGGCGGGCAACTCCACTAGCTGGAGTGCCCTGTGGTGCTGTAACAAAGGGGGTGAGCCTTTGAGGCTCACCGCCAGCTGTTACATTTCCTGCAGGGGGAGGTGTGAAGCACCTCCACCCAGTACAGGCTTTGTTACTAGCCACAGAGTGACAAAGGCACTCTCCCCATGTGGCCAGCAACATGTCTCAAGTGTGGCAGGCTGCTAAAACCAGTCAGCCTACACGGGTAGTTGGTTAAGGTTTCAGGGGGCACATCTAAGGTGCCCTCTGGGGTGTATGTTACAATAAAATGTACACTGGCATCAGTGTGCATTTATTGTGCTGAGAAGTTTGATACCAAACTTCCCAGTTTTCAGTGTAGCCATTATGGTGCTGTGGGGTTGGTGCATGACAGACTCCCAGACCATATACTCTTATGGCTACCCTGCACTTACAATGTCTAAGGTTTTGCTTAGACACTGTAGGGGCACAGTGCTCATGCACTTGTGCCCTCACCTATGGTATAGTGCACCCTTCCTTAGGGCTGTAAGGCCTGCTAGAGGGGTGACTTATCTATACTGCATAGGCAGTGTGAGGTTGGCATGGCACCCTGAGGGGAGTGCCATGTCGACTTACTCGTTTTGTCCCCACCAGCACACACAAGCTGGCAAGCAGTGTGTCTGTGCTGAGTGAGGGGTCCCCAGGGTGGCATAAGACATGCTGCATCCCTTAGAGACCTTCCCTGGCATCAGGGCCCTTGGTACCAGGAGTACCAGTTACAAGGGACTTACCTGGATGCCAGGGGGTGCCAATTGTGAAAACAAAAGTACAGGTTAGGGAAAGAACACTGGTGCTGGGGCCTGGTTAGTAGGCCTCAGCACACTTTCAAATCAAAACTTAGCATCAGCAAAGGCAAAAAGTCAGGGGGTAACCATGCCAAGGAGGCATTTCCTTACAGAGACCCTTTGACAGGGAGCACCTCTTCACTCTCTTCGGGGGTCTCTTCACTGCAGCTGAACACACAAAATGCCCAAACTTCGCCTCCAGATATCCACACCCACACTCTGGGGGAAATGCACTATGAATAAACTGGTCAGGTATATTTGCCTACACTTTTCCACCTCTCCCATTTATTCAGTTTATGGTTTAGAGACTTCAGCAAACATCCCTCATTCTCAACCTCGTGGCTCCCACATGGGCAAGATATTCCTGGTCCACCACCCTCTTCAACATGTCCCTAGTGCCTCATGAGAACCTGCTCAACCGGACTGTCTTATGCGGAACCAAGGGACACCCAGACACCCGAACCCTAAGCAGATGAATCTTGTGAGTTGGCGCCTGAGGACTTGGAAATTAGCTACCTTACCCTGTTCCCAGAGTGCATGTCCATCCTTAAGGAGTACCTCTGGCCTACAACAATTACCTAATATTCAGCCACTTGAAGAGATTTGTACAGTTTCCCAAGACACATTGAACCATTCAAGGCAGCAGTCCAAGGACATTGTATGTGATCTGCTTCAATTGCAGAAGTTTGGCCATGCTTATACTTCAGTCAGACTTCATGTGGCTGAAGCAGCGGCTTACATTCAGAACAGGGAACACACCTCACTCTTCAGGGTTCCTGTCATTATTATCCTTTATGGAAGGGCTCAAAAGAGTTATTCCATCCAAGGTACCACCTGCCCTCGTATGGAATCGCAACATAATTCTCACCAGAATGATGGGCTCTCCTTTTGAGCCATTTCACTTGTGCTCCCTGCAGATTCTTTCTCAAAGGGTAGCCTTCCTAGTGGCTATCACTTCCTCTGACGTGTGAGTAAACTTTAGGCTTTTACTGTGGAAGAACTTTTCTTCCAAGTTCACCAATATAAGGTAGTCCCTTTGATGAAGCCTAGGTTTCTCCCTAAGGTGGTCATTTCTTTACACCTCAATCAGCTATTGAACTCCCAGTGTTCTTCCCACGTCTAGAGTTAGTGGCAGAGAGGACTTTTCACAAACTTGATGTCAAGAGATTATGTATTAAGTTGATAGGACTAGCCCCTTCCATAAGACACATCTCTTTGTTTCTTTTGCCAAACCACACGAAGTTCGTGCTCTCTCAAAAGGGGGAATAGGACGATGGTTGGTCAAATGTGTTCAGACCTGTTACACCAAAGCCAAACAATTTTTTCCTGTCCTTCTCAGGCCCCACTCTGCGGAAATAGTGCCTGTAGGGCTATCTTAGGTAGCATCCGTTTAGCTGACATCAGCAAAGCAACTACCTGGTCTGCTCCACACACTTTTAGCAAGCATTACTGTGTGGATGTCTTAGCACGCCTGCAAGCTACTTTTGGACAGGTTGTACTCTACACTTTTCCAGTCCTCTACAATATCTTATGGCTAGCCACGTTTTAGGGAAGAACTGCTTTGCAGTCTGTGCAATGCATATGTATCTACATCTCCACATGCCACAAATTGAAAATATTTCTTACTCTATAAGCATGTGTTCGTGCTGTACATTCACATGCACCCACATTCCTCACTTTAATCCTTTGTTTGTTGCAGATGCCCTCCTTTCCTTATTCTTCGGAACAGTCACCTTATGTATTTCCACCTTCCATGTCTGTTCCTTTGCGTGGATGGTGAGGACAATCTGACCTGACAGTGGAGGCAATGCCCATGTGCATTACCAGTAATAGGTGTAGTCACCATACTTCGTGACTCAAAGACTTCTTTGAAGAAAAACAAGTTGTACATATCCGAGAACAACACTAGATGGCAGGAATATGCACAGCACGTGAATCTACAGCAGAACATTCCATAATCAGATGCTGATTCCATAATCAGATGCTTTAATGATGGTTAAAGCAATTTAGAGATGATCTGGCAAGTTTACAGTGTTTGGGTCATAAGTATCGGAACAATCTGGTCACATAGATTGTCAATATACAAGGTCTCACATAAGTAGGGCAAAAATGCTAGAAACTGCAGATTTGCATACATCTTTCAGAAACAAAGATTTTGTCTGAAGAAAGTGACTGTTTGGTAGAGATACGTTCCATAAATTGTTCAACTAATGCATAATATGGTTATTTAGCTATTTTATATAGCACAAAGTCTGTGGATGACATTCATTGGAACAGTTACCTTTTAGGTTGGTTTCACCTAACACGGAACTCATTAAAAGATTACCTTGTTTCTTTTTTATCAAGAGATAGGCTTATCAGGCACACATTTCTTGTTAATCAAGAGATAGGTTTATCAAGGATAGGTTAATACACAACATACTTCATTGCTAGATGCTACCAAAGGAGTGAGGGAGTCTAGACCTAGTCTGCTCCTGGCTGTTTGAGACGTGTGGCTCAAAGCACCCTCTTTGGTCAGGATCCAGTGGTCCAGCAGTCTGATGTGGACACCGGGGCTTTCTTTTAGGATATTTGCTGTGCTTTATAAGTCATATAACACTGCAGAACATGTTGAGGGTCACCATGTGGTGGACTATTCCTGCTCGTATCTAGAACCTATTCCACTGTTCCCTATTGTCTGAGGCAGGCCTTCTCAACTCACCAGGAGCCACTGTCATACTGGTATTATCGTATACCCTGCTCCGGAGCTCTACTTATGATGCTTACTTAAGAAAGCTTGATATATATAACAACATGTTTTTTTCATCTCCAACAGAAATAGAAAAATGCATGCCATGCAAATATGACATATATGCGCACTGTTTGTTTTGACACACAAATATATTCAAATTATACTTATTTACCATAGTAGACATTAAACATAAATTGATGTGGATTTAGGTTTTTTGTACTAAGTAGATACTTAATAATATAATATTAGCACACACCGTGTGTTGTAACTGCTTATTGAGAAAGAGTCCTGCTAATAAATTATCTAATGGTAATAATCCCATAAAATATGACTTGTAATTATTGATGTAAAAACCTTCTTAATGGTGGGCAATTTTGAACCAGTTTTTCATTTATCTGTTGCCACCTTGGTAAAGGCTCCTGTTTCGAAAGGCAACACATCCACAAAAATATTTTTTCACCTTTAATTTACATGAACATGATATCCAAATAATCATATGAAAGTGCCCGGTCTGTGTGATTGATGTATACAATATTTGTCTTTAATTATGTAACATCAAATATTTTGGGGATTATCTTGCGACACGTTTATTATCTTCATCGGTTAGAGAGTTAGATGAGAGCTAAATTGTAATAAGTGTCTCTAAGAAAAATATAGCTCTCTTATAAGTTTGGTTAACTTGAGCTCTGGAGTTGTTGAATCTACTTGAGGCACTAATCTTCCTCGTGGAATCAATTATATAGCTGTAAATCACTTAATTGAAAAGGAAATGAGTTGCATAGCTAATAGTAGCCATTGTTTATAAGTACTGTTAAATGTTTAATGCAGTTAACTGCAGCTTATTTGGGTTGTAAGTCCGCTCAAAATATTTACATGAACGTTTTGTCCCAAGATTAGAAATTTAAGTATTGAAATAGCATCTGGGATTATTCCATGCCTATTCCTTGAAGTAGTTTTGGGTTTTTGCCTTTTCCCTTTTGGAAAAGAGAAAGAATGTCAATGTTTGTGTACATTTTGCTACCTTATATTGTTCAGTGCACATACTACTTGATTCTCCTTTTTTTGTAGACCTATGTCATAATATTTACACCTTATGTTTTTTTAAACTATGGTAATAGGGAACAATATTAAGCACTATTATTGCTAATTGTTAAATTGTGACTTTACTATGAAAATTCTTGTTAGCTTTAAGATGCAGGACATTTTAACTATTTAATTCATTTGAGTTGGACTGTCTTTTAATTGCATATGTTTATTGGCTGTTTTATGGGACACTGCTAAAAAAGAATAAATATTCTGAGGATTCCAAGCCTGGCAATGGGGAATGATTCAAAAGCATCTGAAAATATAGATAAGATACCAACTTTAGGACAACGGTTGTTATACGTTATTTATAAACCTATCTTGTTCCATGTTTCTTCAGTAATAGATGAAGACTTTTGTGGTTGAGACAGCTGAATTGAGAGTACTATAAAGCCCTACCATGCCCGCTGCCTCCTTGATAGATGAGAACATCTATTGACACGTCCAAGTGCTTCACGGTTATTCTGGTTATTTTTGGTTGTACATGCACACAGCGTACATGCTTTTGAAAAACACTAGGCTTGGGAAAAACTCCTTAAAAACAACACAAGTCTAATGCACTTTTCATACTTTTTATCATAGTTGCAAACACGGTTATAAATATAATTAGTTTAGAAACTGCTGTGTTCCTGCAGACCATACAGTTGCCATTTAGGTATGCCTGTTCATATTGCACTTCTTTGTCTAGGAACTTCTGAGGTTTCCCAAATTGCATGATGCCATTGTTGAAGTAGTGACTTGTCTTCTACGGAAAAGACTGCCAGTAACAAATGAAATGGTAAGAGATTTTGAATTTTCATAAGACTTTAGAATAGTTTGTTATTAAAAAATAAATGCACTTTATTCAGTGACTCAAAGATATAACGTCTTAGTTAGAACTTTTCACTTAGTTAAGTCAGGCTACTGGTGTTGACGTCTGTTGTGTTGTAATAACGTGTAGCCTCAAGGCTTGTTGGGTTAGGTGATAGTGCTACCACAGCTGCAAGAGCAGCTAAATGATTCATTAAACCATGAGAACTGATTGCACCACATATATATTCTAAGTCACAAATAAAATGTGCAGTAGATGTACGCAATGGTATATGAAACATATTCCCATTTGCTGTGGCAAAAATATGAAACTGCTTCCCAGCTCTGTACTGCAGATCTGGCACCTATTTGGTGCAGAGTATATTTTCCCATAAGAAATGCTTATCAGTGTCTGTTTGTCTTGCAACAAATTATTGATATTAGTTAGCCTTGCAAAAAATGATGGGTCTACCCTTTCCTACTACCTCTTAACTATGTGCATGAACACCTCGTCACCTTGCTACAGGATACTTTTTTAGATTTAAGGTGCACTTTGGACCAACTGATTCCTTCGTCTGTTCCTTTAACTATTGTTATGTAGGGCACTGATTTTGTAGTGCCAAATGTTGCTCTCAGTCCCAAGTGTGCCATGTTAGAAGTGGTCCGGTTGTGTTTACAGTTTACCATCTGCTTTTCATGCAGAAGTACGGTCAGCAGGGCCAGAGGTGAAAATCTGTCTCTAAAATGCATGCATCAAAACTTTAGAATTTGTTTTTCAGGATGTTGGTTTAGATTTGTGGTTGTATTTAGCTTCATTTTTTGAGCTGATGCAGTTAGCTCATAACCCAAAAATCATGATTTGTGTTATGCTGGCTTACCTTGTGCTTCACCATCTTTGTTTGTGCAATGATGTATGTTACGTTCTTTTGAGCTTATTCGTGGTGGTTCTCTCTGCAGCTCTGGAAAAGAAATTGAGAATTCGGATAACGTAGCCAGACTTTATAAATGAGCGGAGCCAGAATGACAATTGTAACTTGAATTAGCTCCTTGGATGAGCTAGCTCCAGCATTTAAATCCAGAGGAAAAATCCCACACATTCCCTAGCTTAATAGTGAGCTCAAAACGATTGATTATTAAATCTAGTTAACAGACATCAATGTGTCATATTCCATGTACTAATGACAGATTCACTAAAAAGCTACATAAAATTGTACCACATAGCCACTAAAAAAGAAGGGAACTTAAAATTTCTTAGACATGCAACACAACTGAAGAGCAGTTCAGATCAGTGAGAAACGCAGCAACAATGCAGCCTCAACGATTGCAGTGGGTTTTCCATTTTCTGTTATCCTTTGACATCAGAGAAACTATTCCCTAGAGAAATCAAACACATCATGACAACAATACAAATAAATACAACACCTATTGAAAGCATATCAAATGCAGACAACCTTTATTTGAGTAAACAAGTAGAGACAGTTAAATAACAAACTTTAAGTATAATCCCACAGATGTTTCTCTTGCCTTAAAATGCTCTAACCTATAATAAAACACATAATCAGGGATTGTTTTAGTTAATAGCTTTTGGCTTACATCTTAGCCCTATTTCCCCAGCCTAGGTCACTCGGAGATTACCCTAACTGCTAATGGGTTATCACTAGCAGCCGATTCAGTAATTAATCAAGACTTCTTCATAGTGACCTCTTGTTTATCATCTGAACCTACACTGTTGTATTGATTTCAGTCATCCTTACTTTCCCTTCTTTAGGTCCACAATTTGGTGGCAATTGAGCTGGCCTACATAAACACCAAGCACCCAGATTTTGCTGATGCCTGTTGCCTGATGAACAACAACATTGAGGTAAGACAAATTGATCTTTTTTTGGTAGTTGTGCTTTGTGGTATGTTTAAGCAATAACCTGTTATTAGACATTGATATGATTCAAAATTCATGGAAATGCAGCCACATTATTTTTTATTTGAAATTGCTTAAATTAATTTGAGATATGAATTGATGTATTAAAGTGCTTTCAGCTGAACTGGCTTTGGCACTGGAATTTAGGATAATGAAAGAAGTGGAGGGAAGGGGAAAAGAGAACAGTAAGATTAAAACTGTTATTTTGAAGTTCCTATGTGTTCTTAAAAAACAAAAATAACAGAAATAAAATACAGAATAAAGAAATCTAGAAGAATGAGAAAGGCAATGGTGGATCTTAAAATATTCTTTTCAGGATTTCTTCAGTGTCCTGCTTCGTCACATGTATACTGATATATTGATAATTTCAGTCTTTGTTCTTGTTTTCAGTTTTTGTCCTCCTCTGTCCCAGATTCTGAGCCCGTACTGCCCTTGAGTCTTGTTGTTGCCTTACACTTCATGTAGACTTGGTTGAAAAGGAGCCGTTCAACAGTCTCTAGATGTGATAAACTAGATTCTGTTTTTCGATTTGCAATGTGGGCAGTTCAATAGGCAGTTAACTAAAACTTCTGTTTGGCTGCTGGAACATTCCCCATAGGCTGCAAGATTCCTTTTCTTTAGCATAGACATTTGCAGGAGGGCACCACCTCTTACAATGGTAAATAATCTCCTCTATCTGATGTTGGTCAGAGACTGCTGATATGGTTGGGGTGTTGGGGAAAAATAAACAGATCAGGGAGACCAGCTAGTTTGGAGTTCCCCAGTGCTTCTTTCTTGTTGTCCAGATGGAGTTTTAAGGCGATTGTCAGTACAGTTGTGTTAATTCAAGTGAGAGTAAGGCTGCATCCAGGCCTAACACTGAGAGCTTACCCCACAACCTTTGCCTTGAGACTAGATCAAGGTGAAGGCCAGGAATGCAATGCAGAGTGTCAGCTTCGTTGGTGTACTGTATCTGTGGATATGTAAAAATGTGAACACTTGGTCAACAGTTTAAAAGGCCCTCTCTAACGCCATTCGAATTTTATTTAGCATATATTTGTTTTCTGGCCAGTTTACTATAGCCTTGAGTAGTTAGGTGTAGGACAATTCAAAACAAGTTTTAATAGCTTTTTGTTATTACTTAACTTTTGAATCCTGCTTTGTTTACATTTCAAGTATTTTCTTATTTAACTTGTACTTTTTAGTTATATTTTCTCATTGATGGTGTCTAGGTCAGTTGCTGCCATTGGGAGCCATTCTTTAGGTATGCTGCATTTTTGCAGCATACAATTCCAGCATGTTGGAGATTATTGCTGTCCCAGGTGCAATTTTTTCTAACAACATTCCTAAAAGAAAGAGTTGTCTTAATGTTGGAAGTGACCTAGGTGTAGTAGTTACCTACGGAATTCCTGGAGTGTGTGTCTCCATTGTAATGTAATGAGATCACAGCCATTTACATACAGCAAGAGAAAAATTTAAATTAGGCAACTTTTATTTATTTTATGCTCTGTGCAGTACTAGCACTCTCGGGTGCTTTCCCCAGATATATTTAAGAAGTAGTGTTTTAAATATGTCTCTCAAAGAAAGCTGTGCACATCTGTTATAGTCCTATTTACTACTATTTGTCCTATTTGCTTCTATTTTGTAGCCAAACAAAAAGCAGATCCTTTTGATCTTCTGTTTCCATATACACTAATCTGAATGTCAGACACGTCAGTCTCCTTACCCCCTTGAGCATTTTGATTGGACAATCACTTGACTTACCTCCACCCGCTAAAGAATGGAGTTGAAGTCACCTAGTAAACAAACTTCCATGGTTGCCAATGTTTCCTAGTGACACATACATTTTTTTTTTTTTTTTTTTTTAAATATTCTCACTTTTGGGGGGGGTGGGGGGGGTGTTGCTTTTTTTTTGGTTTTGCCAGTCAGCTTGAGCTGACCTTTTAAAAAAATAATATTCCTGAGACTACAGCGGCCAACCTTTTACATTATCACCTTCAGTTGTACCCTAAAACAAAGGTTAACCTTATGATTATGCTATGTAATTTTGTACAATATTTGGTCTTTCCATTGGACTTTTAAGTAAATATCTTTGTGTCTTAGGTGCCCTCTGTCATGAGGCACACAATGTCACATCAGATAGGGAGATAACCTGCAGTTACCAGCTTACCAGCCGCAAGCCACTCATTCTGTCCCTCTCCAGCCTGTTTACCCTACACAGATGTCTCCAGGCAATGGTTAGGAAGAGACCCATGTTCAGTGCATTGTGTGCGCTCAACTCAGATTCCAGAATCCTAACGTTGACACCATTTACTACCAAGTTTGTATTTACCACTTCACTGGTAACGCTGTGAGCAAAAAAGGACTCTGACAGTAGACTTCTTTCTGCCTTCAGAGTAGAGTAGGAACTGTGGAAAAATACCCTGTT
The DNA here is from genome assembly GCF_031143425.1 of Pleurodeles waltl. NCBI lineage: Eukaryota > Metazoa > Chordata > Amphibia > Caudata > Salamandridae > Pleurodeles > Pleurodeles waltl. Next base: position 242,147,731 of record NC_090442.1, read on the forward strand.
TTTCAGCCCCAGCCTTAGTTTTTTCAATAGGGATATAGTCCCAAGTTGTAGTGAGTGTGGGAGTGCAGCAGGGAGTATTTGTTTCTGTTGTAGCTGTATGAGCCAAAGTGACCATTGTGAAATGGAGGAAGGTGTAGTAGTTAGATTGCATTGCAAGAACAGGACCCAGAGGAAAAAGAGGGTATTCTGACAGCAGAGGTGGAGGACACACTTCTAGAGAATAAGAGTGTAAGAGAGTGAATCCTGATTTGTTAGAGGGATGAATAATGGATAGTACAGCCACTGCCTATCCTGTCCCTCACCCCCTAAATTCAACCATAGACGCAGCGACTAAAATAGGTTAATAGCACAAATGTAATGCTCACATACGGTGACACTTATCCATCCTCTCCACTTGTCCTGCATAGAGCGCAACCCATTGTAAAGCTGTTCAGCTCCTCAGCAGACGTATAAAGTGCTATTAGAGTAAAAAACAAGAATCTGCAATATATTATTTTTACATCCATTTGAGAACCTCAGGCATGACACGTCTCCTGACATAACGAGGCATAACGAGACTCATTTGTATGGAAGTGCTGTGTATGGAAGTACAGGGTGAAGATTTAGGGCTGTATCTTAAACTAGGTTGTTTTTCAGGTGTGAACGTGTCTTTTTAAAAAAAAATGTATTATGTATTTTTATGAAGTTCCTCAGTACTTAGATGCTGCATTTCCTACTTATTTACTGTGCAAATAATTTTTCTGGATATAGTTTCCTTGGCTCCTCTAATCATTACAGGTGTATTTATTTATAGCTGTATTTTGTGACTGCTAGCTGGCATTAGAGGCGTTAGCATGTAGTTGCGTTTAGTAGATGTGAATGGTTTCCCAAGGTCACAGTATTGTGTCTGGCTAGACATGAAAAAATTTGCTTGTTCTGCAGTCTCTGTTGTAAACAAGCCCTTCAAAACTATTTTGAGTCCTGTCTATTTTTTATATGTTCCTGTACTTGACAAAGACTTCCAAAATATGTTGGCTTTATTGCATGCTGTTGAAAGACAAACATGGTTCTTACAATGTTGTGCTTTCTTCAAAGGAGCAGAGGCGTAACAGGCAATCTAGAGACTTCCCCCAGTCTGTTCCGCGGGATAAGGTGAGAATTGATAATTGTGTCTGAAAATATGATGGGTTCTGGGGGTGATAATCCTAAAGTTTTCCTCAAGTTAGATAAGCGATCCTGTCTGAATAGCAATGTTCCACATCAGAAAAAAGTAAGAAGTGAGATTCCAGTAGAATACAAAGTACACAGTATATTTCCCCATAAGAAATGGCTATCTGTCTTTTTTTTGTTTTTTTTTGTTTGCATCTGTGCTTTTCCTAATGAATTATCTGAATATTTTCTACTTCCTTCTCTTCTTTCTTTCATATTATAGTATGTGAATCAGGGGATCGCTGCTTTCTTAACAGGTTCTTTTTCTTAAGACTTTTTTAATGTCACTTTACTACTCTTGCCTTCATATTTGGAGAGGTGTCGCACAATGGTTAGAGCAGCAGACCCTGATGCAGAGATCTGGCCTGGGACCAGGGTTAAATTCCCACCTCAGCGGGTCTTGGGCTCAATTCCCTTGGACCAGATAATTCTCGCCTCTGTGCCTAATCTAATTAATGGGTCCCACTCTGTAACTCTGGGCAATAGCTTGCTACATCTCCACAATGGCCCTCCCAGCGCTTGGATGCCTGGCTTCACCCTGGGGCTGTCCAGGAGTGGGCGCCTCACAAGGAAAAGCCAGGAGGAGTTCCCAAGCGATATGTGTACAGCGCCTTGAGACCCTAACGGGTGAGTACTGCACTATACAAGTGCGAAGTTTACAGTTTATATTTCAGAAGAAATGGACACTTTGAAATGGCAGAACAAACAATTTTGCTTTCCGAATGAAGAAGGTTTCTTACTATGCAATTGCTGATGGAGAGCTGCAAATGTTGTCTTTGAGACATTAATTACGCTTTGCTTTCTTGGGTTTTGAAATCATATTGTAAGAAAATCACTGCATTTAACCTTGATTGTGGGGAAGGATTTGTTCATGTGGGATGTGAACTCATTTCAAAATCGTTCTGCATGAGTGTGGTCCATTTTCCTCTACTATTTATTACTGACAGCAAGAAATGTTTCAGGTAGTAAACAGCAATTGAAGAAGACCTTCCACTTTCTTGGAGTGTGGTAATTGTGTTAACTACTGCTACACCTAAATTATTCTGAAGAACGTCGGAATGACTATTAAACTTTAAATTCTGTACTTTTGCTGTCTGGTTTTATTCTTCTAAATTGACCACAAAGTTGGAAATTTGATGATTACAGCACAAATATTTTATTCTCATATGCTAATTAAAATATAATTTTACTAAACGAAGCAGTAATGCTTGTGTACATCTACTTCTGTCCCTCATTTTATCAAATATAAATGCTGCAAACATAGTTGTAGTTGCTCTATTTACAATATTAATGATCTAGCTCAGGGTGAAAATGGACTTTTGAATCAAGTCTTTCACAAAGGTGTCCCTTTGTTTCAACCTTCACACTTTGTACAACAAATAAAGCAGATGTGAATAATAAACAGATAACAGCACTTTGAAAAGTAGACGCTCGCGAGTGCCACTTACAAGATGAACTACTCAGCTCAGCTGGGATGCTTTCCCAGGCCCCACAATTGTCAGGCAGTTGCTGTTGTCCCTGCTTGCTTTAACCTGTGAGTGAACACGCGCATTACAGGTGTGCTCCTCTGTTCGCTGTCAGTGAAACTATGGTCTTTGCACATACATTTTCATAGAACAGCCTTCTCCGTGTTCGCAATAACTACGCAGGGCAACTGCAACTGACCATGCTTTACCCTAGATTTGCATACCCACGATGGTTTCTCCTCTAGCTGCAACCCTTAAGTGCATTTGAGTTATTCGGATAACTCTCCCTTCAGTTATAACATGTTACTTTTTTATTTATATTAAAAATCATTTCCTGAACTTTCCAAGTTATATTCTCAGTACTTAGGAACAATTTTGTGAAAATGGTTTGTGAACCTCTCCCCTATAGCTCAAGAGCCACCCACATGCTGAGATGGCCTGCCGGTGATTGTGAAATACTCCTTTTCTGTTAAGTACAAAGAGCATTCTGTTTACTGTAATGCTGTTCATGCGTCTGTGGCAGCCCCATGACTGGTGGCATCCATGCACTGTCCATGCAACAATAAACAATAGTGGAGCTTTATGCATGATGTGGGGGAATGGGGCAGTTAAAGACTCAGCCATGGACCAAGCCAGCTCCATGTTAGCTGGGGCTGTGAGGTTACATACTGCTGTGGACTCCTTTGATGTCTACAACTTGTGTGCAGATATGAATAACGGAGAAAGGGAACTATTGTGCCAGCACAGATTGTGGAAGTGGTAATTATCTTGGAATGAAGTTTGACTTGAATTAAGCTGTAATTTAATAGGCACATAGTTAGAAAGGTTTCTTCTTCATAGCAGTGTGCGAGAATTGGAAGCAGTTAGATGTCTGCCCTTTATAGGATGTTCCTTCTGCAATCTTGAACATTGATTGCAACTCTTTGAACAGCCTTTGCAATCCTGGACACCACCATAGCCATAAAGGCCTTTGTTTACCAAAGTGTGTGCTTTCATGCAATTTGTGAAATGGAGGCAATAAGCATAACCTTAAAAGGCTGATCTTCAGCCATACCTTTGCAAGAATTTCACCTTTGCTGTGCTTTTACAGACAAACTAAGAGCTGTGGAAACAACAGTGTGGTGTGGGGCTGTTGATGCATGAAGTAGCACACAAAACAGAGCGCTAGAAAACCAATGCTCTCTCTTTGGAGAAGCTAAAATCTAAATGATTGCTAGCAGGCTATCAGAAGGGGAAAGAAGAGCACATGTAAAGGAAGGCAAGCCACCAAATAAGAAGCAAGCAAATGAGTGACAAAGCCAGCCAATTGTAGTCCACCTCAATCACAGTACATCTTTCGTAACCTGACAACTTGTGCTGTGTGTTAGGCTCAACCTAAAAAACTTTCAGCATTGAAAACAATACCTTTAATATCATGTGTGTTTTTAGTGGTGTATTGCATGTGAGAATTAGAGGTGACAGACCATTAATCTACTGTAGTCAGCATTTTAATTTAGCACTAATCATAAGATAGACGTGCCGCATAAAGGATGTGCTATTCCCAGAATGAACAGGCACAAAGTAAGGTGTTTCTCTTAATTAGGTTAAACACTGTTTGGAGTAATTGCCATGCATTTGTTCTGATTGAAAGTTTTGGAGTGGTTCTCACGTCTCATCCTCTAAATAAGCAACACCATTGTCCATTGTTTCACTTTTCGTAAAATGACGGAACCACAAGAGAGGGTTCCCTTCTCCAGCAGTCTACTGGCAACTGTATTGCCGTGGCCATTTAAACTTCTGCTTACAGTACATTATCCGACTGCACCTGCCTCTGTCATTTCCTTTAATGCTTAACTTCCTTACACAGGAGAAAAGAATAACTTCACAAGAGAGTCTTGACTATAAGTGTTTTTGTAATATTAAATCTATTTAAGTTTTTCTTTAATTTGTTCCCATGTTGCCTGGGCTTTTTAGTTGAGGGTTTACTAACACTAGATTAAAATCAAAACCCACAGTGCAAGTACTGCAATTACCTGGACAGAAGCAAAAAACTAAAGTCAGTCTTGTCCTGCCCCTGGGGAAGAAATTCTTAGCTTTTTTCATGTTTTAACATTGATACACCTCTGTGGAAGTCAACAGCTGTGAGGATTTTGAGTGAGAGTAAGGTGTGTGTGATTCCATTGATTTGTATGTGATTTCACTGATTATTCTGAAAGGTGCACAATTCTTGTATACTCTAACATCAGTGGTACTTGACTCCCTTGCTCCTAATATCACAAATCCTTTTTTTCCGGCCTGCTTGCTGCCTGATGCCTCATAAGTCCCAAGTAGCTTCACAGGACATCATCAAACTACAGTCATTTTGACTTTCCTGATGGATTACCTGTTCTACCAGTGAAACAGTACTGACATATTGTTGTGGCAGAAGTCACTTGTATGTTATCCTAACATGTTGAGGGTCCCCTGGTGCTTTTGATCTTACATGGTGTGTTATTGCTCAACTTTTTTTGTGCTCATTGAGAAAGTAATGCAGGAGGAGAGAAGGAACTGTGTGCGGCATGCTGCTGGGAGGAGAGAGGTGTTGCAGCGTTTGGCGGAGCGGCAAGCGGTTGAGCTGGGTGGGCCTTAACACCCCTCTCATACTCCCCAGTGAAGACTGCCGGGGTTGACTCTGGTCTGTAGGAGCTGCCTAAAGCGAGAAGATGTGGGCAAGGAAGACCGAGGTATGGGCACCTGGACTCCTACTTACGCCCACTCATTCCCATTCCCGCTGGCTCAATACACTGTTGAACTGATTTTGAGTTTTGCTCTCCAGGCTCGGATAATGAACTACTGAGCCAGCTCTCCCTAACTGCCTAAACTGCTCCTCACACAGCTGTCATGCGTGGTAGGGAGAGTAGGGGCCAGCAAATGCTAACGAGAGGTGTGCGGTTAGCCAGGAGCAAGTAATTGGCGCAAGGAGCAAGTCTGTTGCCATACTCTAGCTGACACACGGTTGAGAATTGGTGACGCGGAAGCGGCCGGCTTAGAGGTCAGTGCAGCTTGCGTCCCAATTGCTTCCCTGCTCCATCTTACTCAAGCACCCTCGAGTGCCGCAAGTGTATTTAGTGTAAATCTCCTACAAAAACTTCAAACCGCCTGCAAAACTGCCCTATGTCTTCAGTAACCGGCAGACTGTGTCATTTCGCTCTCGAGTGCTCCCAAGTGCCCTGGAGCATATTGAGGACAAATTGCCCATAGAAACACCTGATTCTTTTTGCATATTGCCAGCGCCAGTGGGCATTCACTTCCTTGGTGCTTGTTCGGAGCAGGCCAGTGGCATAACAAAGGCCCAAGACAAAAAAGGGCAGGCCTTGCAACAAAAACTGGTATCGATGTTTTTTTTAATTTATTTTTTAAAGTCTGGTCAGAAACAAAGTGCTTCTGAGTTCGCACCAGAGTCGGATGATGTCAATAGTGAGCTGTCTCCTCCTAGTAATGCACTGTTAATAGCCCCCAGCATAACACTAAGATCAGTGATACAGTCTTCCAGTTTGATTACTTCTAAACTTTCAACAGCTTGCTCTGATAATAATTCAACACAGAATCAAATTACTGTGGTAACACAAGCAGTCACTGATAAAGGCTGTTTATCCCAGGAAACACAAACAGATCAAGTGCACTGAATGCAGAAGGGGTCTGGCTGTAATGTAGATCAGGCTAACTCAGCTGGCAGGGCATATTAAGGGAGTAATCACCCCACCTTTTTAGCTACTGATATGCGTAATGTTGGTTACTTTATTTCAAACCCTAATGTCCACTGTGTGGTCAGCGATCGTTCCCTCCAAGAAAAACAGCCTTAGGAATTTTTGTTCTTGGCTACCAGAAGCCCCTGAAAGAGGTTAGCACTAAGGAATGTTAACAGGATTTTTTCTTCTCACTCTATGCTCAATCCAGTGATTTGAGGGACGTGTTTCAAAAAATGTCTGAATATAACATAAATATGTCTCGCTTGACCAGGAGAATATACTAAACATTGGTAACTTATTTGCTGCCGTCCCAAGCCTAAGTAGTATCACTACAAAGGACATTGACTATATCGCCTTCAGGGATGGACCAAGTGATGAAATCAATAAAATAATAGAAATTTGATTCTTTGATAATACGGCTTGTCAAATATATGCTACAAAGGAAAGATTGTCTCATTGGGGTATAAGGATTGTCAAACAGGTTGAAGTAAAATATCCTGAAGTTTTTGACCCCAAGGTATCCCAGCCAATTAGGAGCAATAACGCTTCAAATTCTGCCCATACCAAGATCTCAGTTCTGCAAGCCACTTCTAATCAACAGTCTATCATTTTGTTTGGAAATGACCTAGTCATGATGGAAACAAACCCTCAATTTCACTCCTATTCACTGTGCCATTCTAAGTACTCGTGGGTGGATCTACACGCAGTTTGCAACTTCTGTCATTCACCAGAGCTAAACGAGGTCTCCTCCCCATCTTGCCTTCCATTCCAAAAAGGCCATCCGGAACCATTGTAATGGGTGGCTTGCTTGATGTGCCATGGAACAGCGTTGATACGACAATGCCCCCCCACCCCCTTGACATCTTCAAGGAAGCAGAAGGAGAGGCCAAGCCTGTACAAGTTATGTCCTTCAACCAGGAATCTGAGTTCCCCTTGGATGATGAGATCCCAGACCTGCAGCCCATGCCGGGCCAGCATCAGAAGACAGCAGTGAGTACTAGTTCTCACTCACCAGCTCACTCACCGCCCCTCTAGGGTCCAGTTGTGGAGCTCACAGTTGGGGGGCACAGCATTTTGACCATTGACCAGAACTGACCTAAGGCCTCGAAGCAGAATGACTCAGACCCCAGCACCAAGCAGGTCTCCCTGGACCCAGCCCGCCTTAATAACGACAGCTCTCTAGACAATCTCTAAGGTCTCAGCGCCTGTACCGTCGAACACCTCAGAGCTGAAGCAGCAGTCGATGTCGAAGACTGCCTCAGAGCCAAAGCAGCCTTCAGTGTTCAATCAGACATCCCAAGGAGCCTCTAGGGATCAGGAGCTGCCGATTCTTCAATGCCTTCAGGAGGAGCTGGACTCTTGACAGTGAAGACTGTTTGTCCTTTAATCCCCAGATGTGAAAAATCACTGCAAAGGAGCAGGAGACAGTCCCTTGCAAGAGGAAGCTGACTTTTGAAGAGCAACTAGCATTGGAACCCCTACCACCTCCAAATCTCAGGAAACGTTAAGACAAGCTTCACCATGACAGGGGCCCCTGCCTCTTTCCCTGGAGGGCTTTAAATAGTCTTTCTATGGCAAGAGTAGCTTTCAGCCCTTAGATCCTTATGATGCTCCTTATGACCTGGAACATAGGGATGATCCATAGGGTGATTAGAGGGTTGTCCCTACAGGTGACAACGGCCCCAGCCTTCACCCTCCCAAGCTTTCCCCTATACTACCTCTTACATGCGGTACCACAGGGCGGCCACCTTTCACAAGGTGGACCTTCACACAATTCCAGAAGAGGAGGACTTTCTGGTGAAAACACTGTCCTATACCCAGCATACCACACAGTTTTTGCCCATGCTTGGGGAGATGCTTCTGCCTCCACAGGAGACCCAGCCAAGGCTAGAGGCATCACCCTGGGGACTGACAAAAAATGCAAGCCCTCACCCTCTTATCTGCCCTAAATTAGAGAACAGCTTCCACCACAGACTCATTGACGGTGCACCCCGCTCGAAAATGGGCAAATGCACAGGGTAATGAGAATGCCCTGCTGCCCGAGAAAGACAGTAAGAAGATTGATGCAGCGGCGAAAAGTGTTACCTCACAGTCTGCAGCTCCTAGGCAAATTACCAACTCCGTGGGGTTGTTCTCTAGCTATGATCGAGTCTAATGGGACGAAATAAGAGACCTAATCCAATATCTCCGTGATCAATACAAACAACAGACATGGGCGATCGTAGCCGAAGGGCAAGCCATCTCCAACACCACCATCAGGTGCGCTCTTGATACAGCGGACACCAGCGCAGAGGCTCAAATTCTGACGTCTTGAGCCTCAGGCATGCTTGGCGCCGTGTCTCAGGCTTCAAGCCAGAAGTCCAGCAACATCTGATCAACAATGGGAACACCTCTTCCGGCCTCAAGTTGATTAGATGCATGAAAAAATGAAGGAAGACTCAGACACGGCCAAGGCAATGGGAGTGCTCCAGTCTCCATTCGTCCCGTTCAGCTTTTTGTGTCTCACAATTGTGTGGCGTTGCTAAGAACACCTCCTACCAGGGGTAGGCCCATCATAGGCCACATGCCTCTCAACAAGTACCTCCTGTGGGAGCATTTACACATGGTCATGGTCCAGAATGTCATTGCGTTAATAAAGCAAGGTGCCTTCAAGGCCGCCTGGATTTGAAGATACCTTTTTCCATATCCTGATCCACCCTGCACATCACTGCTACCTCATGTTCATGGTAAGTGGACAGAACTTTCACTTTCAAAGTACGGCTCTTTGGGGGGGTAAACCCCCACCCTGCCAACCCAGTGTCTTCCCTGATCCCCTCTGTCTGACACCCCCCAAGATGATTTCACCAAATGCCTTGTAGTGGTAGCTATTCATCTCCAGAGGAGTAGCGTCCACAGCTTCCCATATCTCAGTGAGCAGCTGATGATAGTGTGCAATCAAACAGCAGTGTTTAGCTCACACACAGATCAGCTTAGATCTCCTTCACAATCTAGGTTTCACCATCAACCTGGGCAAGTCCCACTTCCAACTCCTACAAATGCAGCCATTCCCAGGAGCAGAACTGAACTCAGTCACTGGGAAAGCTTATCCCATCCCCACACTTGCCCAAGCCTTCCAGCTCCAGCGGCTTCTTTTTTAGCCAAATCGTCAGCTGCAGCTAAAACAGTAAAGCGCCTCCTTGGTATGATGGCCTCCTGCATGGCCATCATTGCCCATTCTCGCTTACACATGCAGCTGCTTCAGGAGTGCCTAGCAGCAGAGGGTCTATGGGAGAATTTAGTGCTGATTTGAGCCAGCACACATCACTTTCTACAGTGGTGCAACAATAATCTGTTGCGAGGCAGCCCTTTTCTTGACTCAGGTCCTCTGGTGACCATCACCATGGATGCCTCTTTCACAGGCTGGGGGACATATCTATGGGACATGACTATTCAGGGTCTCTGGACACCCTTTCAGCAGTGGAGTTGTTTGGGAGTACAATTGGGTGTGAAGTTCGTCTTTTGACACATGCATCACAAAACAGTCCTGGTAAAAATAGACCTAATGAATGGCATGTATTACCTGAAACAACAAGGGGCCATGCGTTCTCCCCAAATCTTGGTGTTAGCACAAGAAATTAAGCGTTGGGTGATCCACCACAGAAGACACCTGTGGGAGTGGACAACTACTTTGCATACCTGCTCACCAGGATGCTGCAACAAGTTTCCTAGTAGGAACTCCACCCCAGAGTCCTGCGTCCCTATTTCCAGTGTTGGAGGTTTGGCAACATAGATTTGTTCGCAACTGCCAAAAATGTTAAATGCCCACGCTTCAAGCCCTGGTTTTCACACCCACAGTCCATGGGCAATGCACTATGGATAAACTGGTAAGGGATATTTTTTTATGCTGTTTCACAGTGCCGTTTCAAAAGCAGGAGTAGCTTACTGGCTAGTCAAGTGTATTCTAGCTCTCTACACCAAGAGCAAAAGACGACTCCCTGCCTCACAAAGGCCTCATTTTTTCCTGGAAGAAAGCAGCCTTTTTGGCCTTTATGGGTAATATCCCAGTAGCTGATATCTGTAAGGCATCTACCTGGTCCACACCATACATGTTCAACAAACACTACTTTGTGGATGGCCTGGCAGATCAACAAGCTCAAGTGGGCAGGCTGTATTATGTGCACTTTATCAATTTTCTTCGGTACATTTTGACTAACCACTGATCTGGGGAGCACTGCTTTACATTCTTTGCAGAGAATGTGTATCTATAGCTACACATGCCACAAACTGAAAATTTTACCCTGTAAGCATCTCTTCATGGCATGTAGTGCTGTAGATTCACATGAGCCCGCTTTCCTCCCAGGAAGCCTTTGTTCGTTGCAGATATCTTTTGTTCTTTAACTTTTTTTTTTCATGTCTTTTTTCCTTGCATGATCATCATTGTGTATTTTCATGCTTCACCTTCATGCTGACCTGCTGTGTTGGCAACACTCTAACTGGAATCGAAGTCTGTGTGTCTTACAATTTACTATATTTCGTGACTCAAAGGACTTCTATGAAGAGAAACAAGTTGTACACGTCAAAGCCCAACACTAGATGACTGTGGTATATAGAGCATGTCAATCTACAGCAGTACATGCCACAAGCAGATGCTTTCAGGGTAAGTAGCATTTTCCTTATGGTTTGTACAAATACTCCCCAAAAGGGTCTAAGGTGTTTGTTGTAGAAAAATATGTGCTCCATATCCCCAGCGTTTTCTGGGCAAGTCCCCCACGTGTTGCAGTTTAGTAGCCCAATCTTAAACTGTTTATTAGGTGTCCAAACAGATCTGTGTGTAGTTCATAATTTACACTGAGATAGTAAAGGTAATGTTCGCTTTCATGGAAAATTGCCTTGTGAGTCAACATCTGTTCAGATGGGGGCTGAAGTTTCATTTGGAGGCATATCCAAATTATTTTGTTTGCAAATATTATTTATGTGTGTTCCTGTGAGAATAGTTTTACAAGTAAAGTGATAAGATCAGGAGTATGTGGTTTACTTAGGGCAGCTTTGAACCTAGGGAACCTATTGAAGATAGGTTAGGCTGTGATTTTGCTGTGGCATCGCAAATGAAAGGGGGTGTGCCCAGTGGCCAAAATCTTTTATTTGTAGAATAGCCTTTTTAGCCTATTCTTTCTAGCAGGTCGATATGCCATCTATTAATAGGAGGGTTGCCCCGAAGTGATGCTAGTGTGGATCCTCACAATTTATTGGAGAATCTTTAGTCCAGGTGTATTAGGCCCAAAAGATGGGGTCTTCAAATGGAATAGAAAATGGGCCTACTGTTTTTCGCTTCAAGGGGGTCTTTCCCTTCTTTTACTCACTACTGTGGTGGCCTCAGAGCCCAAACCACCAATCTTAACCTTTTTCACTAAATATGGAAACAGAGATTCATTATGCTTCTGTAACTATGCCTAGCAGTTTTTATAGAAACTTGGTGAAATCCCATCTGGGGGTGGCGCCTTACCACATTTAAGTGAATTGATCACTTTGACGATCTCTTATTTTCCAATTTGTTTATTAAGCTCTAAACCTGCAATATTAGCTAATAAAGGTAGTTGTAGTTAATCAAGGTAGGTTTGGCAGTCTTTTGCAATGGATTGGGTATTTGGGTTATAAAGATTAGAATACAATTTATGGAAGGTATCTGATAGAGGCCTCTAGATGCATATTCCTTACTTTACCTCAGGCCTCAGACTGGATGAGGAAGATTTTCGAGCAGTACCCCTGCGTGCTGCTAGGTGGTGCCCACTTAGGTACTGCGCATGTCACTTAGGTGCAGCTGACGACATGGAACCAAACATAGTCACCTACTGACGAGCCTGGGGTACTGCTCAAAAATCTTCTAGATCCAGTCTGATGCCTGGGGATATTCTAAGGTAAGGCATATTCTGAGGTAAGGAATCGGCAGCTAGATAAGGTGTTACTGAAGGTAAGTAACTTGTTCGTCAAGGACAGTTTTGGTATCAGTTTTGGTCTGCCTGGTTTTGTCTTCGATTTCTGCAAAAGAGGCAGCCCCTGACCTTCAGTGATGGCTGACAGACACTGACCTTACCTGTGGTAGGTTGATCTCCCCACCTCATCCAATGCATATATTAGTAACAAATGTATCACAATCAGCTTGGATGGTTACCTGTGAGAGGTGATATGGGGCCTTTGATACCTGGTGGAGCAAAAGCACCACATCAACATTCTGGGGCTTTATACCTTGTGGTTGGCTCTGACGGCCTTACTTCCGTACATCACAGGGAAGTTGATTCTGATCCTGACAGGCAACACAACTGGCATGTGGTACTGCAACAACCAGGGCAGCATGGAGTCACGGAGTCTGTGCCAGGAAGTGCCATGATTCTGTAGGTGACTGCCCCGTAAAGGGCAGATAAGCTTATCATAAATCATCCAGAAGATTACAAATTACATCTTCATCCGGAAGTGGTTCAAGACTCCTTTGCCCAATGGAGAATGCCTTCACAGAATTTGTTAGCCAGCATGAGCAGTGTTGTGATTACCGTGCACTGGAGTTTATACCTTCAGGATCTCTCGAAGACACATTGGACCTGCAGTAGAACCCCAGTCTCCTGTACACCTTCCCACCTTTGCGAAAACCTGGACTTGCGTCATCCTAAATGGGAGAGTGTGGTACTCCAGTGTGCTAAGCCTGACCATTTGCCCTCTGTTCTAGCTAGCCCTACGGGAGGGTCTCCTGTCTGCATTGGGGCAAAGCCCTGCATCCTAATCTCCACTACCTACATCTCCTTGCATTGAAATTGAATGGTATTAGTTGTGTGGATTTGATTTGCCTGGAGTGGATGTTAATCTCTAGGTTAGATGCCAAATCTGTTTATACTGGTCGTTCATGGTTTGGTGTGGAAGCTGTTAAAGTGATCCTCTTCAGGCCAAACTGTCTGTGTTTTTATGTTTGTTTTATCTCTGGCCCAGCTAAGCTATATGGTGGGCAAAGTTAATGGTTATTTCTTGAACCTTTTGGGCATGCCTGCCTTACCAACCCTCGTTTTTCAGGTAACCATTAGTGTTGTGTCTCTTAAAAAGACTTGAGTGTGTTCCTCCCGCACCACTTAGCATGCCTCATTGGAAACAGTTTGGTTATCTTTTTTTCCCTGCTCTTCCAGCATATCCACAGTTGTTAACTATGAGTGCTGCCCATTGATGCAGTATTCCTCATTACAGTTACTGCTCGCTTTGTCACTGAACTACAGACATTGTCAGTGCATCCTCCGTGTGCCACCTTCCTCACAGATACATTGAGGGTGCAAACTTGTGCTTCATTTCTGTCACCTGGAAGAATCCATTATTCTCCTTTTTTTGCTGCACTTCACTACTCTTAATGAAGAGTTGAGGCTTTGCCAGCCGGACCCAAACAGAGTTCCTAAATTTTATATAGAGTGCAGAAATTAGCACTAGGTTGCTGACAAACGTTTTATTGGTTTTGCCCATGCTAAGATGGGAAAGTTGGTCCATAAGCAAACCTTGTCCTATGAGCCTCCAGAGGGCCTTTGGGCTCATTCTACCAAAGCAATGGCCACAGCAGTGCCATTGGCAAGGGGTATTCTGGTGTTGGACAGCTGCTACACGGGTGTTCGTACACACCTTCAACAGGCACTACTGTATTGAAAATCAAGTCTACAGCCAGGGCCATTCAGGCCACACAATCCTGCACAACGTCTTGGTGTCGGTCCTTTCACCTTTTGGGAGGAAGAGCTGTAGTATCTCTTCAACAGGTGAGGAATCTGTGTTTGGAAGTATCCATCAAAAGAAAAAGTTACTTACCTTCAGTAGTATGGTGGATACTCTGTCTAACTGCATAATCCTCATCACTATGCCTCCTTCCTGTTCTCTTGAATGAACATCTGAGATTCTAAAAAGGACTTTGTACAGTCACACTTGCAGTCTGTCAAGGCCAGTCTGTGTCTGAGGAAAGAAGAGTCCCACAGCAGGGGTGGCCTTTAAATATGGCTCTGTGCTGTCACGTACGAAGGCCGTGAGGTCACCTTAGTGTCCAGTGGCGCCACTAGTAATCTCTCGGAAACAACTGCTGTGAAAAGTTCTGGATCCAGTCTGATTCCTGGAGGACTCCAGAGTTGAGGAATTTGTGGTCAGAGTATCCACCAGAAAAGGCATTACTGAATCTGTCCATAATTAGGGTAGATGAAGAGTGCTGTGCAAGTTGTTGCAGGGGTGTTTGCAAACCCTGGATGGGTAGCATGGCATAGGTATGTAGTAGATGAGAATATAAATTGTTTTATCTGAGTTAGCTGGAAGAGTCATTTTATTTTTTTCTGTGAATAACTTGTGTTGGCTGTGTATTTGGAATTGGAAAATATGGCCTAGCAACTGCCATTTTGTTTTATGGGAAGTGGATTGAGGGGCAGTTGGCAGAGTCTTGAATGAGATGTAGTTAAATGTGCGTGGTCCCATTGTCTTGTGCTTATAATCTCTCTGTGATGAGAAGACAGATACTATCCGTGACACATTTCGTTTGTGTGTTACCTGCTTACCTTGGACCATAAAGAGCAAAAGACAGTTTGTGGAGGGGGTGATGAATAGGTGTGATTGAGAGATATAGATATATATATAATCGTGATTTCTGATTAAAAAAATTACTTGCTACTTAGTCTGGTGGCAGAATGGAACCGGAAGGTACAATAGAACTTAAAGAACACAGGTTAGTCCCGATATGTGGAACTAATAGGTGTCAAATCCACAGTTGGTAAAATTGGTTATTTAGCTAAGGGTGGTGTGGTGTCTTACCACTAAATGTATTTTGTGACCCTTCTTCCTCCTCTTTACAGAATTCCTCTGAGGCTAATCTTTCTACTATAGTTTTTTATTATTCAACACAATTAAGACTGAGTAGGCAGGACAAATACAGAAAAGGTGCCATTCAATTAGTTAATTAAATGGCTGTATCAACTGTCCTTAATATGGTGACAGATCGATTGTTAAACATTTGCAGATGGTGTTACGTGCTATACATTACTGTTCTTGTTTGATGGTGGTACATAGTGTGTAATGCCATTTAAATAATACCATTACTGTATTCCATCAAGCTGTCATTTGAATCCTAGCGATGACAGCACTTATCCGAGGTTGTGTGTTACCTGCACTTTTTGTATAATGCCAACCAAAATCCATGAGGCTTTTGGACTAATATTTCTGCATAATATTTTTCAAAGTTTGGTGGCAGCCCCATCTCAAAATCTTTTTGAGCTTAATACATCTAAGATAACACCCTGTTTACTCAACGAAATCCAGTCTTGACTTTTTACCTTAACTTAACCATGTCCTAGGCTGGCCTGAAACCACTCCTTCACTGTACTGTACTGTCTACAGCTTTGGGATTACATGTAGCCACATCTTCTTCCATGTCACTCTCTACTCCTTTAGTTCTGGATGTATGTGTGTGGCTGCAGTCCATTCCCTTGGCGCAGGACCTATGCTATGTCAGAGTTCTGTTATGCAAAGCCACCTGTTTCTCTTCGCATTCCTCCATCATACTTTACACTGCTATCTCTTTAGAAGCTGCTTGTTGTATCTGGTCACAGTATATCAGCCATTTCTCTGTCTAAGCTCCGTTCGTTCCATCATTATATTTGTTTGTCTGTGTCTTCTCTGTTCACTTGGTAAAACTAGCCTGTAGGCATGTGAGCGGAGTTGAGTATCATTCGGTCAATTTCCAGTATGTCAACATTTTTGTTTGCCTTTGTCTGCCCATTTTTTGATCTCAGTATATTCCCGGTTTCTGCCTGTTATGCAGCAGCCTCCTGGTGTATTTCCAGAAATGTTGTCCAGATTTAGTCCCACAGCACATGGGGCATTTTTGAGCACTTGCTCCTCAACCACTTGACTTTTAGGTCTTCATTACGTGTTTGCTGATAAATTTCAGTATGTTGGGTATCTCATGTTACCTTCAGTATATGAATTATGAGTTTTGTGAGGAATATCAACAGTTTAAACCTTCTGATATGTATCATGATATTTATCCAGTAATTAAAAAATGTCACGGACATGCAGATTTTCGTGCAGTAATCTCCGTGTTACCTCCCAATTCAAGTGGAATTAATTCCTCTGCGAACTTGGTTTGAGATTTTTATTTATTCTCATTAAATATTGGCTAAATCGATTTTATGTCGTTCCTCCAATGTCAAATATCGGTCCCTGAGTGCATTATTGCTTTAATATCGTCAGTATACTCACCCCTGTGTTGGAGTTCCAGTCTCTCCACTAGTCAAAACTGGAAACAGTTAATATATTCTCATTTTATTAGTACTGCAAAAATTCAGATCTACCCTCATGCATGGTATCCTTGTTCTAGTAGAATGGATCCTAAGCAATACAGGTCAGAGCTGGTATGTGGAAAATTTTAGACATCAGATCAATAGTTGGTAATGTTGTTTGTTTAGCTAATGACTGGAAGATCTCTTTTCCATCACACATTTTTTAATTGACTTTTTCGATACTTCAAGAAACAACATAACACTTACAAGGTGTACACTTCACATCCGAGTCTAAGCATCAAAAGCTGTAAGAGAGCGTAAGAAGGTGTGCTGGCCAAAATACGTTGCACATACGTCAGCAAGTCGCACAAAGGTGAGTCAGATCCGCGTCAAGCCATAACCACTTATGTTGTCCCACAAGCTCTTAGCCTGGCCACCACATACTTCAGAAAAGGTGCCCATATATCTTTTCATCTGTTAGATGCCGACATTAAAGTTCAATAGTTTTCCAGGCTGTCCTGACAAAACGCAGCATCAGCGAACTAGGCATCAATGGTGGGCACCACAGCATGGCCCCAACACAACACAGTACGTCTTTTGGCCAAGAGTAGCACCAGCACAGTAAGCCTACAAACAGAGGCAGGTATATCCTTCACATATAGTAGAGCTGTCACAGGCTGTTGAGGTATCACATACCTCACGATGTCAGTGGTAGTCTTTTGCACTCTAACCCAGTATTCCACTGTTCGCGGGCAGTTCCATACCAGATAGAGGAACCCAGCCCCGTCCTTCCCACAGCAGGCGCTGTGACAAAGGCCCATATGATGCAGTTGAGGGGGCGTACGATATAATCAATGCAAATATTTAAGATGAATAAGGCAGTCCTGATAATTGGAAGTGAGCATTCACATGTGCGAGCAGCAATAGCCCAACTGCTGGTCAGAGATGACCTCACCAAGCTCACCCTGCTATCCCTCGCAAGCCCTGGGCACAGTCAAGGGGGCTCCATCCTGCATAATAGTGTAAAGGCATGTAATCATTAGGCCTGCCAGATGAAGATACTATAAGCAAGTCAGGTGCCCAAAAGCTGCAGGAGGCCTGGGGAAGGCAGGCTGCAGCTGCCTGCAAGTGCCACACAATTTATAGTGAAGGAAGACATCTAAGGGTGTGCAAGGAGTGCACGCTTGTAGGCCAGCCAGTGATATGAATGAACCCTCTGGATATAGGTCACGCATGACTTGTAATTGCATACAGTGGTGTTAATTACACACGTCTGTTCATGGATAGTGGCAGGGTAAGGGTTCTAGCTAAAGGGATATCTGCCAAGTACAGAAGGGGGCCGGACCTCAAACATAGTCCCTCCCATGCTGCAGCAGTGCAAGCCCCAGTATCCACATTGGCTCTCAGACTCCCACGAATATCCCACAACAACAGTAGCAGTCAACAGTGCCAGAGGGTGCACTTAGTAATCGCAAGCTAGAAAGCAGGCTAAGACCTCCAACCACTCAACATACTAACAGAAGCGACTGGAAACATAGCACCCAGACCTTAGATCCATGAAGAAGTCTACCATTGTAAAGACAACATAACATCCCATCCCTCCTCCACCCACTTTATTTTTAGAAATGGGGTCTCTAGTTGGCAGTGGTGTGCACCCTGTGCACCATGTCCAAGTAGGGACCCTCACTCTACTCAGGGTAAGGGAGCCACACAGCTAAGATAACTCCTGCTTCACCCCCTTGGTAGCTTGGCACAAGCAGTCAGGCTTATCTCAGAGGCAATGTGTAAAGTATTTGTACATACACACACCATGAAAATACACACACACACACACACACACACACACACACACACACCGTGTACATCACAAAAGTCCTCCACACCAGGTTAGAAAAATAACCAATCTTTATCTTAGTAAACCAAGACCAAAACAGCAAAAATCCAACATACACAAATAAAAATAAGAATTTTTAAAGATTAAGGGCCTTATTACAACCTTGACGGAGGGGTTTTTCCATCACAAATGTGACGGATATCCCATCTTCCGTATTATGATCCCATTATATTCTATGGCGATCGTAACACGACGGATGGGAGATCAGTCACATTTGTGATGGAGGAAATCCCTCTGTCAAGGTCGTAATAAGGCCCTAAATCTCAGTAAAGTGCTTAGAAACACATTAGCTCCCACTTGGGCTATTACGACATCCCGACGGAGTCGTTTCCAGCAGTCCCAACGCCAGTTGCAAGGGAGTGCGGGCCAGTCACGGAGTCGCATGACCTCCAGGTACACCTTTGGAAAAACGAGAAAACAGATGTTGCATGGAGTCAGGGAGGTGGGGCGTCGCTGGAGCTGGTATGATGTTGGTTCCTTACTGCTAGGCAGGGGAGGGGAGTTTTTTTTTTCCTTATGGTTGCAGGGGAGGTGATGTGGCGTTGGTTCGATACGATCCGGCGAGGTCGATGAATGCAGCTGATGAAGACGCACGGCATCGACTTTGCTGTGTCGCGATCATACCATAGGGCCACAGGTGCTGCGGCCGAGTCAAGTGTCATAGACGTTGGTAATACGGTACTCATGTGGTGGCGGGACTTCGGAGGCAGCGGCATGGAGTCGGACAGTGGCACCGGTTCCGAAGTTGCTCTGGAGTTGATGTACTTTGTTTCTTTTTGGTTGCACCAGAACTCACTTCCAAGGGCCCAGGGACTGGATTTGGCACCACAGATGAAGTCTTTGATGTCCCTGAGACTTATAACAGGAGGCAAGCTCAGGACAACACCTTTGGAAGCAGAATGCAGAAGGCAAAGTCCAATCCTTTCATTCCTAGGACGGAAGCAACAAGCAGCAGGCCAGCACAGCAAACCAACAAGCAGAGTGGCAGTCCCTCCTACAGCATCTTGCTTTTTTTCTTGGCAGAATGTCCTCAGTCCAGAATAATTCTAACTTTGTAGGGTCAGAGGCCCATTTCTGGTTTTGAAGAAAAGTCTTTTGTAGCGCACAAGACCCTGCCTTTCCTGTCCTGGCGCCACACACAATCCAGGGGTTTGGAGACTGCAACTGAATACGGCTGTGTCTGTCCTCACACGAAGCAAATGTCAGCTCCTCCCACCATTCTAGCCTAGCCTAGGAAGACCCATCAGGATATGCAGGGCACACCTCTGCTCCCTTTGTGTGACTGTGTAGAGTGAATCCACAACCTGCCCAACTGTCATCCTGACACAGACGTGTTTTTCACAGATAGGTAGAGCACAGAATGGTTAAGCAAGAAAATGCCCACTTTCTAAAAGCAGCATTTTCGAACCTACAATTTAAAAGCCAACTTCACCAAAAGATGTTTTTTAAAATCGTGAGTTCAGAGACCACAAACTACATATCTCTATCTACTCAAAAAGGGAAATTACACAAAAGATATTTCAAGGCAATCCCCATGTTTACCTATGAGAGAGATAAGCTTTGCATTAGTAAAAACCGAATGTAGTAGTATTTCACTATCAGGACACGTAAACCACAGCAGTACATGTCCTACCTTTTAAATACACTTGGCCTAATTTAGGGGTGACTTACGTGTAGTAAAAGGGAAGCTTTGGGCGTGGCAAGTGGGTGTACTTGCCAGATCGAAATGGTAGTTTAAAACTGCACACAGACCCTGCAGTGGCAGGCCTGAGATACGAGTGTAGGGCTACTTGTGGGTGGCACATCCAGTGCTGCAGGCCCGCAAGTAGCATTTGATTTACAGGCCCTGGGCACACCTGGTGCACTATACTGGGGACTTACTAGTAAATCAAATTGGCCAATCATGGATGAACCAATCACAATACAATTTAGACAGAGAGCATTTGCACTTTAGCACTGGTCAGCAGTGGTAAGGTGCCCAGAGTCCTAAAGCCAGCAAAAATTAAGTTCAGGAGAAAAGAAGCAAAAAAGGCAAGGGAAACTATACCATGAGCTCACAGGTCTAAAAACATCAACAGTCCAAACCCGTTAAAAATGCAACTCCCCCAACAAACCAAAGAAACATGTAACAAAGCCCCAAAACGGGAAAGCAATAGAATGAGTGGGATCCATCCCAGGGAGAGCCTTAGAGGCCAGGCAGGTTCCCTATCTCAAGAGAGTACGGGTGGCCGGGATGCACAGAGGTGAAGTCGAAGCCACCAAGGTGGCTGTCCCATCATGCAGTAGAGCAACCATGCTCAAGTGCCCGGCTCCATAACCAAGGAGTCAGTCACCAGAAGTATGTTTGCCAGGGTCCCAGAACATCAAACGTTCCACCAGAGATGAAGAAAGGGAGCAAAGGTCCCAGCCCTGGAGTAGAAGCCACTCTAAATAGTCCACAGTAGTTTGGCGGTGCCAGTGGCTAAAGTCCCTGTCCAGAAAGGGGGTACTTTCGATAGCCAAAGAACACAATGTTTGGAAATGAATAAGTAGTCCATAGCTGACACCTCAACGTCTTCAGTCATTGTCACTAAGCTGGACACAAGGGTCATCCGCAGCTAATTCATCACTGCTTGCAACTTTCTTGATCTGTCTACGACTAAATTTCTGAGCCAACTTAGGGTCCGTAAACAGATGGATCTTTCTCTGCACAGTGAACTTCAATTTAGGTGGATATAGGCGGGCGTAGGGCAGCATTCATAAGAGTTATGAGGCACACTTTGGACACCCTGTGTGAATTCAGGGTGTATGGAAAGTTTATTTCCCTGTTATTTGAGCTCTGACGACTTCCTTGTGAGCTGCAAAATAATGTCCCAATTGCTTTAATCCAAAAGACGATAATTGGTCATGCCGGGACTCCCAGCGGGGCCCTCGGGCCCAATGAGCAATGGACACGCTCCACAAAGTGACTTTTCAGTTTCTCCCAAAACAGCGACTTCAACATGGAGCTCGATCTTCCCATGGCGGTAGACTCAGGTAAGCCTAAAATTCATAGGTTATTCCACCGGGAGTGAGCCTCAAGGTCCTCGCTCTTGGCCTTAATCGCATCCAGAACATTCTCCATTCGCAGCAGTTGCTCATTGCGTGTTGTACCACCATCCTCCACATCTGTCCCTCGCTGCTCCGGTTGATTTAGACGATCATCATGCTTCTCCAGTTTATCAGACATGCTATCAAATCTACCAGTGAGTGCTGTCACACATTTACTTGTATCCTGCTTTGTTGGTACGTCAGCCCTTTATACATTAGTTTACATTTGCTCTAATTCCACACCCACCTGAAGCCACTCGTCAGTATTTCTAGACGTTTATTTCAAGGATGCTACATTTGAGATCGCATTCTCTCTTCAGAACATAGCCCTCTTACATTTGTGAGCTATTTAAATATATTACAGTTTGTCCTCTTGAATACAAGTAAGGAATGTATTCACCCTTTTACACTTCTTTTCTAAGACATTTGATGGGTGGCTCGAACTAAAGGGGCCAACAATGGGTAGTTTGTATTTTTGTATGACTAACTAATTTGTGCTCATTATATCAGCCAGTGCAGAAAGATTCTTAGATGTATTGTGTTTAATATGCAGTATACTCACTTGACATTGTATGCATCTTTTGCCTTTTTAGTCTTCTAAAGCACCAGGGGCTTTGGCACCTGCCTCCCAGGAGCCTTCTGCTACTACTACTACTGCTGCTGCTTCTGCCGAGTCTGATGGCAAGGTCTGTCCTGCCGCTTGATACAAGCACTGCATGTCCGTTTTCCTGTGTGGTGCAGGTCTGCAGGGAACATAGTCAAATCAAAATGTTTTTTACACCTCTTTTTTTTTTCTCCAGTTTTTAGTCCGTGCATGTGTTGTCTTGTTTTTCATAGCTTTTATTTTATTGCATGGGCCCTCATGACCTAAAATAAAGAGAACTGCAGTTAAGATTTCCTGAGGCTAATAGGGCATTCTAAGGACACCTTTTTCAGTTAGCATTGTTATTACATACTGTTTTCTGCATGTGTAATCTACACTGGGAAGTCACCGTAAACAAATGGAAATGTGATTGAACTTTACTTAGATGTTTCTAATAGACATCTCTTCCTATACAGTTCTCATTTAGAAAAACCTCCCTCTGCTAGACAGAATGCAGTAAAATGTTCAGCTTTGGTAATTGAGTGCCATTTGGTTTCATGGTGACTCCAGAAGCAAGTGATGCCATCTTCATCAGGAGGTTCTGTAGAGCGCATGCTTGTCACACTGGGGGGGGGCTGATCGGCATTCTCTGGTTGGTCAGTTACAAGTCAGTCAGTTTTTGAGGTAGGCAGGTCCAGCATTCTGTAGAGCCTTATAAGCGTGTGTGAGGAGCTTGAAGAGACTTCTATGTAGTATGGGATGCCAGTGGGGGGTCAGTGGATGTGTGACCTATATAGGTACTGTTAACACCCATGAGATTTTTGAACAAGTTGTCCACTTTTGATCTGCTTTTTTCTTGAAAACAAATGTCCCTAAAATTAGAGTTGAGACCCAGTTTGGTTATTTGTTAATATGTGGTCCAGTTCTTGTTAGTCATTTCTACAGGTGCATTTACCCCTCACCTATTATGGGCAGTTGCATCAGGAGACTGTTCATGTGAACCAGTTTTCTAAGCTCCATCCCCCCCCCCCCCCCCCCCTAAAAAAAAAAAGTCTCACCTCAGGGAGCTAGATACGTTCCTGGACACTTGTACTCAGACCATTACAGATGAACCAAGAGAACCTACGTACAACTAATCTGTAATGCTGTCGGCTGGATGTGGGGGGGGGGGGGAGCTGGAGGGGGGTAGGGATTGATGTCCATTGTGACACAGATGCCCATCGGAAAATGGGAGCATTTATGCCTTGGGGGCCTCATCCGCTCTCCAGCACCCGTCCTGCCCTAAGACCAACCCTAGTCATAGAACTCCTGGCTCTCAAGCAAGCTCAGATGTTAACAATCCTTTATCTTAGTCTTGGATACTAAAGTAGTAGAAAACCAATTACCAGGACCCCAAGGGCAGTCAAGTTTTTGTGTTCTAGAATCCCTGAGCTCAGTCTGTGGTGGTTGTGACACTAGGAAGAGTGCAGTTCATGGTCAACCTAGGCAGCTGATTTATTGAGCATAAACTTCTGATGTCCAAAGTACCTCTGGGCTCTGGTTTCTGGTTGTACATCTGCAGATATAGCTCAAGTCCTCCCTTCTGATCCCTTAATAGATTAGGTCTTCGAGCAGTACACAACCGACATGGCCACAGGATCATTGGCACTGCAGTCTGTGAATGCTGCCAACAATTTGGCAAGGTAGCCATATAGCAGGTAGGGGATAAGTAAATAGACCATTTGCCTAGCTAGAGGTATTAAAACAAACAGTGGATCATGGGATGGCTCATCAAAATACATGATCCTTTCTGGTTTCTTTGGATTTCATAGCTGGAGGATGTTGATTCTGCAGTGAGACTGATTTATTTTTTAGGCTCTCTGGGTTTTTTGAAGAATGTCTAAAAGTTCTGGTTTTGCTGTGTGATAGATACAAATGTTTGGAAAAAGTTAAGGAATGCCAACAGAGATCAAGGTGCTTAGGGATCTCATCTACTCCTAAATATTTTTCCACAATGCAGCATTGGTCATTGCTGCCAAATTCCCAAAGGCTTACCATTTCTAGGAGTCAGTATTTTAAACAAGCATTGACAAAGCCACTAGGTCTCGCCAGTGCAAGAGCTATTGGCTTTGCCAATGTGTTTTAGCCATGTTGTACACCTGCATGGCTGCTGTTCAGCATGGCTAAAAGTTAATGGCGTAGAGGATAGTGACATGGAGAGTCGTACAGTGGAGTAGAGTGTTGTATATTGGAGTGTGATAGTGGAGTTGCATAGATTGGCGTAGAGTGGACTGGTTTAGAGTGCATTGGTGTTGCAGTGGCTTAGAGTGCAGAAATCAGTGGTGTATACGTGCAGTGTTGTAGATTAAAGTGCAGTGGCGCAGAGTGGAGGGATGCAGAGTAATATGGGACCACTGCTGGTGGCCAGCAGAACTCAGACAAATTCCCTCTCCATCGAACCACGCACAAAATCTCAGGATCATCCTTGACCGCCAACTATCCATGAATGGACAAGAAAAACTGTTACCTCCTCCTGCATCTACATCCACTGTATGCTGCGCCAAATCTTCAGATGAATCCCTGCTGATACCAGAAAGACTGAATGCACGCCCTGCTCACCAGCTGCCTCGACTGTGGCAATGTTCTCTATGCTAATGTGTCCTCCCAGCTACCCAAAAGACTCCAGACTCTACAGAACACCGCAGCCATGCTCATCCTCAACTTCCCTAAGTGTTCTAGCATCAGCCTGCACCTCGGGAACCTTCATTGGCTCCTGGTCCAGAAGAGATGCCATTTCAGAATCCTCACACTCGCATACAAGGCTCTCCACAATCTAGGGCCGTCCTACATCAACCGAGCTTCTGTGTCCCAACAAGACAACTACAATCTGCCACGCTCAACCTCGCTCACCCCTCCCCCCTCCGCATCCATTGCAGCAGGGGCTGCTCCTTCTCTTACACAGCAGCCGAATCCAGGAACAGCCTGCCCCTCTACCTCCAAACAGCTCCCTCCCTGGCAGACTTCAGAAGGAGACTCAAGACATGGCTTTTCGACTGAGACACTCCACCCTCAGTGCCCAGCTACCCTCACAAGTGATAGTGCTGTGCTATACAAATGCTATGATTGATTGATTGACAGAGAATGCAGTAGTGCAGGGTAGGATGTCATAAATTAGAAGGAAGTGTTGCCTTGTAGAGTAGGGTGGTGTTGAGTAGAGTTGCAGATAATGCAGTGGCGGAGAGTCGACTGGTATAGAGTACATTCGCATATCGTCGCGGAGTGCATTCGTGTAGAATTCAGTGAGTTAAAGTGCAGCGGCACAGAATTCAAAGGCGTACAATGCTGCGTAGTAGAATGCAGTGGTGTGAATTGGACTTGTGCATAGTAGAGTGAGTGAGGTGGGGCAGAGTACAGTGCCATAGATTGCAGTGGCGTAGAGTGCAGTGTTGTCGAATAAAGTGGCAGAGTGCAGTGGTGTAGAGCGGAGTGATGTAAAGCTTAGTGGAGGAAACTGCAGGGTTGCAGAGCAGTGTCGTAGAGAGCAGTGGTTTAGAGTGCATTGACAGAGTGGTGTAGAGTGCTCTGACGTAGAATGCTGTGCAATAGAGTAGAGTGGCGCAGAGTGGAATGGAATAAAGTGCAGTGGCATAGAATAAATTGTTTCAGAGTAGAGTAGAGTGCAGTGGTATAGTGTGAAATGGTGTAAATTGATGTAGAATGCCATGGCATAGAGTGCAGTGGTGCAGAGTAGATTAACGTGGTGTATAGTGGATTAAAACAGACTGCAGGGGCGTAGAGTTGAGTGTTAGAGTAAATTATATTGCCATAGGATGTATTTGTATTGAGGGCAGTGTTGTAGATTGTGGGAGAATGGAGTGTTGCAGAGTAAATCAGAGTGGTCTAGACTGGAGTGATGTAGAGTGCAGTGATGTGCAGTGCTGTTAGAGTAGAATGCATGGATATAGACTAGAGGCTTAGAGTGAAGTGACGTAGACCGGAGGGACAGAGTACAGTGACGTGGAGTGGTACAGAGTAGAGTGGGAGTATGCATGGTGTGGTAGAACACTGTCATTACAGACAACACATTTTCACTTGAAATGACCATTCAATTTGCACATACAATTTTACGAATAAAACTGTACAGCCCACAAATGATAATCCATGGAATTAGCATAACCTGGTGTATTTATTTTATTTTGATCATATTAAAGTATTTTTTTCCAGCACACTTCAGAATTAACATAAAATGTACTTAATTTGAGCGTTCATTAGTCTGATATATTCTAAAATACTTGCACAGTTATTTTGAATGTTGTGTGCTAGAAAAAAAAAAACTTTCCTGCCCCCAATGTCCAACAAGATTGTCACACAAATGCTCTCATTTTGAAGTCTGAGAAAAAAAAAAAATCATCAAGTTCATCCCTCGGAAGACAGAGCCTGACATTTGACCTCTGGTTTTTGAATGCACATCAAATGTGAAAAGAGGAGAACAAGATTTACAGGCCTATTAACAGAAATTAATACTCATGGAAGAATATAAGGGGAGTTAGTGAGAAAAGGCTTTGCTCCTTGGGAGGGACAAACTCACCCTGGACGCCTAAAACAAATATAGCAAGCAAGAAGAAAGCCAGAAAATGTGAGTTACAAAGGGAAGCATCTGGCGGAATGCATTCCCAGGGAAGCTTTCTGAATGTCTTTAACAAACCAGAAAGCTGCTCTGACTGGTACGCTTTGACCTAAATACAGCCCTTGTCTATGGATATGCCTGTCCAGTTAGTTTTTCAGGATGTGACCTGGTTCTCTTTCAATGTATTATTAAAATATGCTGTTTTGAAAGTAGAAACTCAGTTTATCCGGACTGTTGTACAAAGCTGTGTTGTTCAGTTCTAACTACCACTCTGATCTCAGCCCACCTCCCTTCCTAGGATGGTTTGTGAGTGGTTCATAAAAGGAATCTGCTGAAATTAGTGTCCCCTAGAAAAACAAGCATATCCTTCTGTTCTACATAATTTCTTGGCGACCTCCCCTCTTTGACTGCAAATTAGTTAACTTTGTGTGTTTTTTAATTTGTAAGTTCTACTTCGGCTCTCCAAAATTCCACGCTTAACCTATGTGAAGAGCAGAAGAATGTCAGATCTGATTTCACAGGCTCCCGTAAAATCTTCTGGAGACCCGTGAAGTGGCTTCTACTGGAGTTTAATTTATTAGCCAAAACTACACCAAAATCTGGGATGCGTCCCTTGCCTGGATTAAGGTCACATGAGAAATATGGTGAAAGTTTTGAATCCCATACTGAACCTAAGTAGCTTATTCTTTCATGCCCCAGCAAAGAGATGAGGACAGCCTGTCCCTGTTCTCTCTAGAGGTTGTTTCATTGTTTAGATAGTGGTCTCCACATGCCATTTATGTGGCTTGGGGTTGGCTATCCCATCCTCCTCTTTTCGAGAATGTTGTTGTTTAACTTATGTTGCCAGAAGGTTTCGTATGTTTTCATGATACAGCCTCACTTGAAACGATAGAATTGCTCCCTTACAGTTTAAAAAATATTGTTTATTAGCATCCACACTCTGGGATTGTATCACTGTGTGTGGGTATCATGGTCGGATTAACAGGGCTGATAATTGGCTGTTGTCTGAGTGGCCTGTGGCAAAGGCCATCTGTTGGGCCATTTTTAGGTTTTGCTTTCATGCACACGCTTGCAAAATCTTTTTAGAAGAAAAACATTTTTTTATAAAAGGGGCTTAGAACCCGCCCCTTACTTACCTGAACTCACCATTCGTCCATTTCAATGTCATCCTCATGTACTTGCTTATCATGGGCCAGCAAGTAGTCTCTTGTTATCTGCTTTCAGTTCCTGCTCTGCTTTTGCTGTCAAATGGAGTTGTGACAAAGTACAGCTTCTAGTCACTCGTTATTGGCTGATGGCCAGTTCTTTCCACTGGAGTAGTTAACCTTCTCAAGTAGCCTTCTTGTGTTGCTGAAGCAAATCGCAACCAAACACAATTTAATTGTTGATCCCTAGTCTTAAGCCTACCCCAATTCCAGAGTGGCTGTAAAGGGATTTAATTCATTTTGCAATCATTGGTGATTTATTTACATTTCCAGTGACTTAGGGGGTCATTATGAACAGGGCGGGATTCCCCGCTGTGTTCATGCTGGCGGTCTAAACACAGGGCGGCCCAGAGGAATGCTGGGCCAGGACATTGCTGACGGCTCCACATGAAGCCGTCGTCAATGCCGCAGTGTGGCGGGTGCAGCAGCACCTGTTGCGGATATCACTGCCTGTAAATCTGGCAGAGACATGCGCAATGGGGCCCCTGCACTGCCCATGCCAAGTGCAGGGGCCCCCTGGGAGGCCCCATAGCACCCCTTCCGCCAGCCTTTCCCCGGCGGGGGAACCGCCAGGGAAAGGCTAGACGAACACAGGTTCTTTATGGCCGTCCAGACCGCCATGCCGGTGGCGGTAATTTCTGCCACCGCTGGCATGGGGGTCTGGACCGCCATGTTCATAATGACCCCCTTAGTTTTTAGTGAGAACTTTTCACTTTACAATACCTGGTTAATCTGTCAGAGCTCCCTGTTATTTTGGTGATTTCACTTAGTCGCCAGTTCGAATGCTGACAGACCAATCAGCCATCATTCTTCCAAGGTCGATAACAAGGTAACCAACATTAAGTTGAGTACTGTTACAGCTTATCTAGGACAGTGCTTTAAATTAGTTTGTACTGCCATGCCCTGATTTAATTACCATGACAGGTGCAGAGCGCAATCTAATTACTAGCTCTGTATACTACAAAACTATAGCTTCGCCCCAAGCACTTTGACATCATTCGCACTTATGTTCGCACTCGAGAAAAGGCGAAATAAACTTGTAAAATGCTGCAGCTTTTTGTAAATTAATTTCAAATAACCTCACCCATTCCCTGACTACAATGTTGGAAACATTAACAGTGTTTCATATGACTAGTTTCCTTACTCGCACCGAGAGAAAGTGCTGAGTACCTGCTGGCACTTAACATTGGAAAAAAACAAGAGCAAAGGCAAAATGTTTTCCATGTTAAGGGCAATTGCGGGGTAGAACAGTGATGTGGCAAAGCAAAGATGACATGGATCCTAACTTAATCAAAGAAAATGGTCCCTCCGCTATGCTGATAGTAAAATTGCTATCTTTGGAGGGCAGTGCGCCCCAAAACCAATGGACTTGGGTGCCAATGCACCTAGGGCACTATTGAGAGCTATGCCCCTATGGTAAAAATATATTATTATGATAAATTACGCTTTTTAAGTTGGGCCTCTGTCTCTGGGCCATTTTTATGCTCAAATGATACATTTGGCCACCTATCCTGCTCCGTGCAGTGGGGGGAGGGAGAGGAGGAGTCACTCATAAATAGATTGAACAGGAAGGGTTGTAACCACATGGATGCCAAGCAAGGTGTGTAGGCTGTGCAGCAATGCATGTCTACCAAGTGCTTTAAATGGAAATATAAAAGTGCAGGTACTCCATATTTAGGATACTTGTCTGCTCCTGAGTAGTGTTGGTACTCTCCTAATCAATATATTGAAGCAATGTTGAGAATTACCGGTACTCCCCCATTAAATGTATTGCAGTAGTGCTGAGAAGTGCCTGTACTCTCCCATTAACTTCATTGCAGCAGTTCTGAGACATGCATGTCCTGTACCATTGAATGTATTGCAGCAGTGCATGTACTCTCCCATTAAATGCAGCTCGGCAGTGCTGAGAATTAGCAGTACTTTCCCCATTAAATGTATCGCAGCAATGCTGAGAAGTGCCTGTACTCTCCAATTAAATGTATTACTGCAGTGCTGAGAAGTGCCGGTGCTTACCCATTAAATGAATTGCTGCAATGCTGAGACGTTCCAGTGCTGTCCCGTTAAATGTAATGCAGCAGTGCTGAGAAGTGCTGGTGCCCTCCCATTAAATGTACTGCAGCAGTGCTAAGAAGTGCTGGTCCTCGCTCATTAAATGTATTGCAGCAGTGCTGAGAAGTACCAGTACTCTCCCATTAAATGTAGTGCAGCAATGCTGAGAAGGGCAGGTACTCCCCAATGAAGATTAAATAAATGCAGACAGTAACTTGCACATCTGAAGCACTGCGTCTTGCAGGCCCCACAATATATGAATGTGTTCCTGCTTCTCTCAGGAGCAGACCACTGGGTACACCCGTGCAGCATCACGCCCTGCGTCATCTGACACACATGCCCACTAGCACCAGGTTAGTTACCTTTTAAGACATCAAGGAGCCACACTGAACTGCATTCCGGACCTGTGTGTGAACTTGACTCCATGGCACAGGACCAGGTTGGGACTGTCCTGAACTCCGGTGCTGTGGCCAACCCTGAGGCTCCCAATACAAACATGCGGATTGTGACAGAAGCAATAGATCCCCTTTCCCTCTCTGGCACTCCAGGTGAGCTTGTTACTCTCCGAGAAAGTGGACACCATAAGAAAGTAATCTGGAGCTGTGTGAGGGTCAGTGGTGCCAGAGTACCGCCGTTGTGCCAAGATGTTGGGAGACATTACCTTTCTAGTTTGAGAATTGCAATTTTTAGGTTTTGCCTGCACATGTGCTTGTGCGCTGTGCTTGCAAAATTCTTTTGTGAAGGAAAAAAATATCAAAGAGGGTTTAGAAAACTCGCCCCTTGCTTACCTGAACTTATAATTTGTTTATTCCAACTTTGATCTCATTTACTTGCTTCTCATTGGCCAGCATGTTGTCTCACATCATCTGCTTTCAGTTCCTGCTCTGCCTTTGCCATCGATGCTGTCGAGTGGAGTCGGGACCAAGTACACCTTCCGGTCACTTCCTTAAGAGTAGTTAACCCTCTTGAGTAGGCGTCTTGTGTTGCTGAAGCAAATCACAGTAAAGCTCAATTTACTTTCTGAGCCTTAGTCTTAGCCTGCCCCAGTTCAGAGGTGCCGTATGGCGTCCGATCTGAAAGGTCTCATTAGAAGCTAATTACTAACACACAGACAAGTTTATCCTTTTTATTAATTTCACCAACACCTCCTGTTTCGTAACCCCCTTTATCTGCATGTAAGGATAGTTCTTCTGCTCCCCAGAGCACCAAAGATTCAAGGAGGCGATGTTCAATCTGTGCGGCGCAGTCACGAGTCCTGTGGCAGATCTTAGTATTTTTAGAGGCGCTAATTTGTCTTTGCACTTGAAAAACTGTAATTATTCTTTTTTGGGCCCTCCCAGCCTTAAACCCCCAGTGCTCAGTCAAAATGGTGGCTCATTGACTACTGTAAAATCTCTGCACTGGCTATGCTTGTCTAGTCAGAAGGGACTTTGTAAATGGAGTCAGATACAGCTAGTACCAAGCATGCTATTGGGGGGGACCATAGGAATGCATAATTTCCTTCTTCCAAGGGCCCACGACACACAAGAACCACTAAATGAGGCAGCTCATTGGGATGGTCTTTAGAGGCAAATATAGGAAAGGTTTTCCTTTTCAGATGGACGAAATCTCATCTTTTGCGTTATTTCATATTATACTATTCTGTAATTTAACTAAATTCTTGTGCTTTGTTTGGCAACTTTGTGTGCCACACTCATACACTGATGTTAACCACCTCTGAAGGATAAGAAGCAGTGCAGACAACTTTTCGTTATTACTCCATTCAAAAGTTTTGCCTGCCTTTACAAATATTTTTGTTCGGGGCTCGTGACAAAAGACAGTGTCTATTTACTTAAAATTATAAAGGCTCACTTCAGCAGCACTAGGTTCTGTTACATCGTGTAAGCACCTGTGCAAACTTTAGTAAATCTGGGCTTTTTTGTCTGGAGGCCTTTGTAGAGTTCTCAAGTTTCCCAGTTCCATGCTTGAATTTTCATCCAGTCCAAATTTTTGTTGCTTGTAGGAATTTGTAGACCTCTTTGACCAGTATTGTTTCTTTCAATTCAGGGACTTGTAGTCCCTGTTTTATAATGGGATATACAAGACTATAAGTCCCAGAATTCAATGAAATAAAGCTGGGCTGGATCAGCTAGTCACATATGGTATAAGTAAATTTGAGTGGGCTACTTGAGAGCTGTGTGGTTAGTGTATGGTGAGTCACTTTGTGCTTCCAGAGTTTTCAGAAGACCTTTATTTGGGGTGAGGTGGACTAAGAATCCCTAAGTAGATTTTTTGGGTTCCATTCCTTAACACTTTCCTCGAAAATAGATCAAATAGACATAGATCTGTGCTGTTTCTGAGGCCTCCTTACCTTAGATTCTCACACACCTCCCTGTATTAGAAGAATTGCTTTCTTATTTCACAGCTCCAGCCTCATAGGCTCAGGTTTCTCTCTTCCAACCCTCTGTAGCTCCTCCGGTCAAATACTTTCCTTTGCTTTTTGGTACTAGTAGTTCTGTTCCCCGTGTCACACATTCTCTACACCTATAGTTCCAAAATCCAAACTAAATGACTAGACTGGCTAAGCTAGTCTGGCTTGGAACTGAAAACTTGACAGTTCTTCATACCTTGACCTGTAGGTAGCAGATATTTCTGCAACAGGTGCATTAAGTAATCAAGTTCTGTTACTTGCTCGTTGTCGAAGCATGGATTGCAGAAAAATCCTTGTTACTGCAATACTTTGCCATCAGTCATGCACTTTTATTTAACAAGCATTGGCAAAGCCAATAGGTTTTGCCTCTATGAAATCTCTTGGTATTGTCAATTTATTTGTAGACATGTCAAACAGCAGCACTTGTCACAGATCCAAAGCTTGTATTCAGCTGCTGTGGAATTGCATTTTACCTTGAGCCCGTTTTGAGCATGCTAGGCCCTGTGATACTCAATGATTACAAGACCTGTTTGTTGAACAGCTCATGACCTAGATGAACTTTGTTTGCTGTTCTGTTGTGTTTGCTCGGAACGCATTATGATGCAAGGCTTGCTATCAAGAGAGCCCTCATGAAATATCATTGGACGCTTGCTGAAGCAATATGTATGAAGTAATGTACTATCCTGTATATGTGTTGTCTGTTAGATGAAAAGTTCCACCTTGCAATGTGAGACACATAGGCTATGTGCTATAACTTCCTTTCTGTATTGTACCTTACCTTATTTGGTGTGATATAAAGAATTAACAGTAATACCTTCTGCAATGTCGAGAAATGATCACATGCTAATGTTGAGAATTAATGAGATGCATGAACACGTCTTGTGGCTTGCAGAAATAAAAGATCATGTATGACTTCCTTAATTTGGACTGCTTGGACTTGACCTCTCAAGCCAATAGTCTCTGTGCACGTCAATAAAATATCTTTCATTATTCTTCCTTGGCTGGTTGGTCTTTGGTTTTTGTACCTGAAAGAAGGCTTCAACACTGCAAATAAACATTTGCTTGGACCACCTTGGCTGCTGGCACACAACCCGAAAAGCTGCTGCAGGCTTAGAACAGAGGTCAGACCTCAGTATGACTAAGTACAGACTCTGGGTGGCTGCTTGTCATGTGCAGTAGGACAATTGGCCAAACTGAGCAGGCACAGCATGTGGTGGGTCTTCTCCCATCCTGAGTCACTGAGCATGACAGTGAGCCCTCTGGGAGTGGCAATGCTGTTTTTGAACATCACAGCTAGCACTAATGTTACGTGGGGGTGGAGCGAAAAGGGGTTGTGCAAGGAGCCAGATTACAAGTCTTGGCCCCTAAGAAGGCTTTACTTTTGTCTCCAGCAGCAGATAGATGTGCCTCAGGTGTCTGCTGCCACCTTGTCATCTTCAAAACTATGAGGGGGCTTCTGTTTTCCATTGAGAGAAAATAAAAATAAAAAAGGCTAACAACCAACTTGAGCAACTCAGAACAAATTGTTTTTTGACATTACTGTGAAAAATATTAATCTTGGGACAAAATTGCAACAGGAAGGCAGAATAGATATGGCATGGAGTAACAAAATGGAATGGGGGAGGTGCTCCGCTGAGACAAAAGGAAAAGTGAGACGTGCAGATACGAAAAGATTGACAAAAGAAAATGAGAGAAAATGAAATATACAGAGAGGAAAATAACTACCCTGATGATAACTGAGCAACATTTAATGAAGACATCAGTCCGACTCGGGGGGAGGTATACTGTATGTTTAAGAACCTACAGACCATCAACTGGCTCCTTTAATCTACACTGGTATCTACTTTTGTCATAAAACTGGTTTCCTCTGCCACACATGGGTTTGTTTGACCTCCTCATTGTGCGCTTTTACTTGTATGTCTGTGTACAAACATGACACAAACAAAACGTGAGTGTAGTAGTAGCCCCAATTCTTTTTCTGTGGCAGTTGTTGCTATTGCCATCGTTCATTGGAGAAATGACCTCATCAGTAGCAAATTGAAACGTCAATAAGCCGCGTGGCATACAAACTTAAATGTTTTATTCTGCATTAAAATCAGCCATATAAAATGAGGTCCGACTTTCTGGAGTTTACAAAATTGGACTGGTTAGTTTCAGTTTCTAGAGTGCTGTATGTGGGCTAATTCACAAATGTGCATCAACTTCTAAAGGTTCTACCACCTACATTTCGGAATGTTTTCGTTCAATTTTATTATCAACTGCTATCATCTACTTTCTGAATCCTATTGCATTATTTCTTCTTACATTAGAATTTTATGCTGTTGTTTAGTATGATATTGCTGTACTTGTACTCTTTCTTTTAAGCCTCTTCCTCGCTCTCTATCTCTATTGAGATATATATATATATATATATATATATATATATATATATATATATATGTATGTATGTTCGATAGCATGTGTAGCTGCAGATACACATGCTATGCATAGCTCTTTTGACCTCTAGTGTTGGGCTCAGAGTGTTACAAGAGTCACAGGATCGAGTGACTCCTTCTCTCGGTTCCATTGCGCATGGGCATCGACTTCATTGTTTTCTTTCCGTGGTCGGGTTTGGACGTGTTTCCTCTCACTCCGAGATTTTGATTCAGAAAACCACAGAAAACCTTCTTATTCATCGGTACTCTTTCGATCGCGTTTCCCATCTAGCATTGAATCGGTAGTACCGTCGGAACCTGCATTTTTCGCACTTTGTTGCGCGTGCACCCAATTCGGGCCAGTTCGGGCCTACCGCATGGAAAGCCTGAGGGATCGGACTCCATTCCGATTCTGTGCCATGCGAAGTACCCCTATACACACCAAGACTTGGTTTGTAATTTGTGCCTTTCTCCAGACCATCAGGAGGAAGATTGTGAGGCCTGTCTATCATTTCGATCAAAGAAGACCCTTCAAGATCGCAGAGCACGAAGACTCGAAATGGCGTTGAAAAGCAGCAAACATCTCGACTTCATGGAAGAAGAGCAGGCACAGACAGCAGTCTCCATCCGAGACACAGACTCCAAACAGGAATCGGAAGATGACAGACCCATCACAGCTGGCCAGCATGTGAGTATGTCTGCCCCTGCACAAAAAAACATTTAAAGGCCTTGGGTCCACCACTGCCGGAAGCCCATGGTTCGGCCTGAAAATAGACTGTTGGTGACCGTCCTTCGGGGTTGGCGCCGAAAAAGGCCACTTCTCCATCCACTTCGGAGTCAAGCAAATCTGTTAAAGACTCTAGTAAAAGAGCCCAACCATCAGAGTAAAAAATTCAT
This sequence comes from Pleurodeles waltl, assembly GCF_031143425.1. NCBI lineage: Eukaryota > Metazoa > Chordata > Amphibia > Caudata > Salamandridae > Pleurodeles > Pleurodeles waltl. The sequence continues at coordinate 242,183,469 of NC_090442.1, forward strand.
CAATCTGCTTCGGAGCCGAGAACTTCGACCACCTTTTTGGGACTGGAAAAAACTACACACTTTGGAGCCAAAAAAATCCTCTTATACAGAGGAACAAGGACTTTCAAAAAAATTAAGGCAATCTCATAAGGCTTCTGAGGAAGAGCCTGAGATTGAACCAGTTTTACAGGTTATGGATGAGAGACAGTCTAGAAATACACATTCCTCCTGTAGGAAGTTGGCTCTGTATATACTACCTCAAAGTAAGAGATAGTGTGCACAGAGTCCAAGGGTTCCCCTTAGAGGTAAGATAGTGGCAAAATTAGATAATTCTAATGCTCTATTTTGTGGCAGTGTGGTCGAGCAGTAGGCTTATCAGAGGGTAGTGTTAAGCATTTGTTGTACACACACACAGGCAATAAATGAGGAACACACACTCACTGACTTACTCCAGGCCCATAGGTTTTTATATAGAGAAATATATTTTCTTAATTTATTTTTAGAACCACAAGTTCAAGGTTTGAAGTAAATACATAAAATGCAAGGTACTCCACACAGGTAAGTTAGGAACTTTGAATTAGTGCAATAACATATACAATTTTTGTTAAAATGGCAAAAAGCTATTTTAAAAGTGGACACAGTGTAAAAATCAACAGTTCCTGGAGGAGGTAAGTAATGGTTAGATTGTGAGGTAAGCAAGACACAAGTCTCAGTTCCTGGACATATGCAGCCCACCGTTGGGGGTTCAAGGCAGCCCCAAAGTTACCACACCAGCAGCTCAGGGCCGGTCAGGTGTAGAGGTCAAAGACACGCCCAAAACACATAGGCGCCTATGGAGAACAGGGGTGCTCCTGTTCCAGTCTGCCAGCAGGTAAGTACCCGCGTCCTTGGGGGGGGGGGGGGGTTGGGGAGGCAGACCCAGGGGTGTTTTGTAGAGCACTGGGGGGGGGGGGCATAAGTAGGCACACAAAACACACCCTCAGTGGCACAGGAGCAGCGGGTGCAGTGTGCAAAGCAGGCATCTGGTTTTGTATTGGTTTCCATGGAGGGCCCCGGGGGTCACTCAAGCGGTGCAGGCAGGGCACAGGGGGGCTTCTCGGGCTGGGCAGAGGGTCGCCTGGGGGTCACTCGTGCACTGAGGTTCGGTTCCTTCAGGTCCTGGAGGCTGCGGGGCAGTGCTTGGTCCAGTCGGCGGGTCCCTTGTTACAGGCAGTCGCGGTCAGGGGGAGCCTCTGGATTCTCTCTGCAGGCGTCGCTGTTGGGGTCCAGGGGGGTCGTCTCGGGCTACTCACGGGGTAGCAGTCGCCGGGGAGTCCTCCCTGTGGTGTTGGTTCTCTGGATCTCGAGCCAGGGGCGTTGGGTGCAGAGTGTGAATTCTCACGCTTCCGGCGGGAAGAGTACGTTCTTTAAAAGTTGCTTCTTTGTTGCAAAGATGTTGCTGTTGTTGAACAGAGTCGCTGCTCACAGGAGTTTCTTAGTCCTTGGGGTCAGGGCAGTCCTCTGAGGCTTCAGAGGTCGCTGGTTGCAGGTTTTCGACTCAGGAGACAGGCTGGTAGGGCTGGGGCCAAAGCAGTTGTCGTTGTCCGTCGTCTCTGCAGGCTTGTAGGTCAGCAGTCCTTCTTTGTAGTTCAGGTTGCAGGTATCTGATTTTCTGGGTTCTGGGGTGCCCCTAAATACTAAATTTAGGGGTTTAAGTCTGGGACGGCAGTAGCAAATGGCTACTGTCCTGGAGGGTGGCTACACCCTCTTTGTGCCTCCTCCCTGCAGGGAGGGGGGCACTTCCCTAATCCTATTGGGGGAATCCTCCAAACTAATATGGAGGATTTCTAAAGGCAGGGGTCACCTCAGCTCAGGGCACCTTAGGGGCTGTCCTGACTGGTGGGTGATTCCTCCTTGTTTTTCTAATTATCTCCTCCAGGCTTGACACCAAAAGTGGGGGCAGTGGCTGGAGGGGCGGGCATCTCCACTAGCTGGGATGACCTGGGGCGCTGTAACAAAAGAGGTGAGCCTTTGAGGCTCACCACGAGGTGTTACATTTCTTGCAGGGGGAGGTGAGAAGCACTTCCACCCAGTGCAGGCTTTGTTCCTGGCCACAAAGTGACAAAGGCATTCTCCCCATGTGGCCAGCAACTCGTCTGGTTGTGGCAGGCTGGCAGAACTGGTCAGCCCCACACTAGAAGTCGGGTTGGTATTCAGGGGGCGTCTCTAAGATGCCCTCTGGGTGTATTTTACAATAGATTCCACACTGGCATCAGTTTGCATTTATTGTGCTGAGAAGTTTGATACCAAACTTCCTAGCTTTCAGTTTAGCCATTATGGAACTGTGGAGCTCGTGTTTGACAAACTCACAGACAATATACTCTTATGGCTACCCTGCACTTACAATGTCTAAGGTTTTGCTTAGACACTGTATCGGCATAGTGCTCATGCACATATGCCCTCACCTGTAGTATAGTGCACCCTGCTCTAGGGCTGTAAGGCCTGCTAGAGGGGTGACTTACCTATGCCACAGGCAGTGTGAGGTTGGCATGGCACTCTGAGGGTAGTACCATCTCGACTTAGTCATTTTCTCCCCACCAGCACACACACAAGCTGTGAGGCAGTGTGCATGTGCTGAGTGAGGAGTCCCCAGGGTGGCATAAGACATGCTGCAGCCCTTACAGACCTTCCCTGGCATCGGGGCCCTTGGTACCAGGGGCTTACTTAACAAGACAACACATCCATGTCTTTCCATTTCTGATGGATACAACTACCTGTGGATTCCTCACCTCATGAATACTCCCATGGCGCCAGCATTTGACGGAAATCTTCTTACTAGTCTCTGCACGTCGACGAGGACGTCACTCTAGCCCACGCGACGCCGTCTGACGTCATACAGGCAATAAGAAGTCCTCGCCGACGTGCCGATGACAGTTCCCTTTTTTCCGTGCATTCGAAACGGTTATCTTCGAGGGAGTTACTGTTACCTTCGTGGTTACAGTGTATTGTCTGCTGCGTAGTCTTCTCTGCGGTAACAATGTCTCAGAGGAAGTCGGGTTTCAAGCCCTGTCGAGAGTGTGGGGGCAAGATGTCAGTTACAGATCCTCACTCCGACTGTCTATGGTGTTTGAGCTCCGACCACGACGTCTCGACTTGCGATTCATGTCAACACATGAATCCGAAGGCCCTCAAAGAGCGCGAGGCCAAGTTATTCATGGCAAAGTCAAAGAAGAAGGAGAAACATCATAAGAAGTCTTCTTCGCCAAGGTCTCACCGGCGTCATCGAGACTCCCGGCGCCGTAGAGACTCACGACGTCACTCCAGCAAGGAGTCTCATTCGAGGTCACCTTCGGCTCGGCGTCGGAGGACTTGGGAGGTCAGCCCCACGGTCACGCCGCATCCATCGACGCCGTTGCCCTCTCCGGCGTCACCGACTTCACCTGGTCAGGCGTCAGTGATTGAGGTGGTGCAGCCTCTTGTGTTTTCTCCGGCGTCGCAGACGTCGAGGCCGGCGTCGGGGTCGCCTTCGATCCAGGCACCCCAGTATCCGGCTTTTCCCACTCCTGGAGCCGATAGTACCGCGTTTCTTAATGCGATGTATACCATCTTTCAGCAGATGGCTCCAGGAGCTGCTCCGGCTGGTCCTTCGGGGCCCTTGGCCTTTTCGTTGGGTGATCCTGCGCCTCTTCGGCCGGCACCCTTTATGCCCTTTCTCCCTTTTGGGAATGTGGGCTCGGCGCCGGTGCCGGCGTCGGTGGCCGCTCCGGTGGCTTCGGATGTTTCGGCCCCGGAGGCTGCCCCTCCGTCGAAGTCAGGATTTTGCCCTGTGACTCCGGTTGGTCCATCGGCTCCAAGACCTCGTCCTCCGGCTCCTGCCTCGGCGCCGAAGCTGCCTGTGGCGCCGGACGCGGCGTCAGATGCTTCTGGAGATCGGCGCCGTTCTTCGACGTCGGCGGAGGCCATGTCGACTCCGCGTATCGAGGAGAGACTTCATTCGAGGAGGCGTGCTCTCCGTCTTTTAGAAGAGCAAGAGTACCAGCGAGTCCTAGAGGAGGGAGAGATTGAGGACTCTGGAGACGGACTGCATGGTCTGGATACAGCCAGTGGGCTGGACACTTCCCCTGAGTGGGACCTTTCATCTCCAGGGGAATATACGGAGGAGGCTGCTTCCTTTCATGCTGTGGTGAGGAAGGCAGCGAGCTTTTTGGACCTGCCTTTGCCGGTGGCAGAGGCAAAGCAGAATTTGCTGACAGAGGTATTGCATCCGGCCTCTGCTGCAGCTGAGCCTCTCTTGCCATTTAATGAGGCTTTGCTGGATCCGGTGTTGGAGGTGTGGAAGAAGCCGGTGTCTTCCTCGGCCGTTCATAGGGCTGTGGCCAGGAGGTATCGAGCTGCACCATCTGACCCTGGCTTTCTCTCTAGACACCCTACGCCGGAGAGCTTGGTGGTGCAAGCCTCCTGTTCCTCAAAGTCAGCGCCTGGTTCCTTCCCGACGGTGCCTGGAGACAGAGACTCCAAGAAACTGGATGCGCAGTCCAAGAAAATATTTTCGTCATGCAGTTTGGCGTTGAAGGCCACCAACGCCACGTGCATTCTGGGGAGGTACATCCATGCGCTGATGGATGATATTTCGTCTTCATTCACGGAGCTTCCCCAGGGTCTTTTGGATGTGGTCTCGGACGCCCAGGCTGCCGCGACCCAGATTATCCAGTCTGGGCTGGACACGACCGACTCGGTGGCCAGGGCGATGGGCACGGCTGTGGTGGCAAGAAGACAGGCCTGGCTCCGAAACTCAGGGTTCTCTGCGGATGTGCAGTCGACCCTGCTGGACCTCCCGTTTGATGGGGACAGACTGTTTGGAGCCAAGGCAGATTCGGCCTTGGAACGATTTAAGGAGAGCAGAGCCACAGCCAAATCGTTAGGACTGCAAGCTCCTTCTTCCTCTGCCTCTTCTAGAATTTTCAGGAGGTTTCGGGGATTTGGGCGTGGCTCTTATTCCTCTTCCTTTCGGGGGAGGTTCCAGCAACCCGCCTCTTCCCTCCCCTATAGGTCATTTAGAGGGAGGGGGAGGGGTGGGGTCCGTACCAGAGGAGCCTCTCAACAGCACTCTGCCTCTTCCTCGTCCTCTGGAGGGGTGCAGCAGGGGAAGCAGCCTTAGGCTTCCACCGTTTCCCACTCACTCCTCTCCTGTAGGGGGAAGATTACAGCGTTTTCTCCACAAGTGGAGGTCTATCACAACGGACACTTGGGTTCTCGGCATTGTGGGAAAAGGCTACGCCCTTCCCTTTCGGGAGTTCCCGCCCCTCATCCCGCCCCGCCCATCTTATTGTTCAGAAGAACACCTCCTGTTGCTAGAACAGGAGGTTCAAGTCCTCCTTTCAAAGGGCGCGGTAGAGTTGGTCCCAGAGCAGGAAAAGGGTCGAGGTTGTTACTCAAGATACTTCCTGATTCCCAAAAAGGATGGTCAGTTGAGACCAATCCTGGATCTGAGGATCTTGAATTGGTTCCTCAAACAGGAAAAGTTCAAGATGCTGACCCTAGCACAGGTGCTTTTGGCGTTGAACAAGGAAGATTGGATGGTGTCTGTCGACTTGCAGGATGCTTACTTTCATATCCCGATACTCAAGTCGCACAGGAAGTATCTCCGGTTTGTGGTAGGGTCGCAGCACTATCAGTTTGTGGTCCTCCCGTTTGGTCTTACTTCAGCACCTCGAGTCTTCACAAAGGTGATGTCAGTGGTTGCGGCGGAGCTCAGAAGGAAGGGGATAGCAGTATTCCCTTACTTGGACGACTGGTTGATCAAAGCCAAGTCCCCGGAGCTTGTGTCGCATCATCTGCAGTCAACAACCCAGTTGTTGTTCGACCTGGGCTTTTCGGTGAACGTGCCCAAATCTCACCTGGAGCCCTCTCAGCGCCTCCTGTTCATAGGGGCAGTACTGGATACAACATTGAGTCGAGCCTTTCCTCCGCCTCAGCGGATTCAAGATATTCAGGAATTGGTTCCAATGTTTCGAAATGGAGCGGTAGTTCCAGTCCTCAAGGTCCTTCGTCTGCTCGGTCTGTTCGCCTCCTGCATTCTGTTGGTCACGCATGCTCGCTGGCACATGAGGGCTCTTCAGTGGTGCCTCCGAAGGCAGTGGTCTCAACACAAGGGAGATTTAGAAGGTACTGTCAAGATCTCCAGAGATGCTGCTGTGGAATTGAAGTGGTGGATTGCGGGCAACAATCTTTCACAGGGGAAGCCGTTCGCGCAGTCGCCACCAGTGGCCACGGTAATAACGGATGCCTCCACCCTAGGATGGGGAGCTCATCTGGGGGATCTGGAGATCAAAGGGCTTTGGTCTCCAGAGGAACAGGTGTTTCATATCAATCTGTTGGAGTTACGGGCTGTACGTTTGGCTCTCAAGGCCTTCCTCCCATCCCTTCGTGGTCAGTCGGTACAGGTCCTGACGGACAATACTACCACGATGTGGTACATAAACAAACAGGGAGGAGTAGGGTCGTACCTTCTCTGCAGAGAAGCTCTTCGGCTATGGTCCTGGGCAAAGGACCATCAGATTTGCTTGGTGGCAAATCATCTGGCCGGGGTCTTGAATGTACGTGCGGACAGTCTCAGTCGCCAATTCTCGGCAGACCACGAGTGGCGTCTCCATCCAGATCAAGTCTGTTTAATCTTCCAGATGTGGGGGTTTCCTCGGATAGATCTGTTTGCCACTCGGGAGAACGCGCATTGCCCGTTATTCTGCAGCCTCCAGTATCCGATGCAGGGAGCGTTGGGGGACGCGTTTCAGATAACCTGGTGCGACCAGTTGCTTTACGCGTTTCCCCCCATACCCTTGATTCCTCGAGTGTTGAGGAAAATTCGCCAAGACCGGGCCCAAGTCATCTTAATAGCTCCGGATTGGCCAAGGAGGGTATGGTACTCCGACCTTCTCCAACTCTCACTGTGCCCTCCGCTCCGTCTCCCTCTCAGGGCAGACCTCCTCTCGCAGTCGCAGGGGCAGGTTTTACACCCCAACCTCCAGAGTCTGCACCTACATGCTTGGAGATTGAACGGGGCAACCTGAGTTCCTTCTCTCTCCCGCCTGATGTAGTGGATGTTATCTTAGCGGCCAGGCGACACTCCACTAAATCTATCTACGCTAATAGGTGGTCTAAATTTGTTATGTGGTGTGGAGAGAGACAGATTGATCCCTTACATGCTCGTCTGTCACATGTTTTGTCTTTTGCACTGTCTCTAGCGCAGAAAGGTTGTGCAGTAGCTACCATTAAGGGTTATTTGTCGGCCTTGTCAGCCTTCATTTGTCTTCCAGACCAACCATCGTTATTTAAATCCCCTATTGTTCTCAGATTCTTGAAAGGTCTTCTGAATCAATATCCTCCAAAACCATTCGTTATGCCTCAATGGGATTTGTCCTTGGTCCTGACTTTCCTTATGGGGTCCCCTTTTGAGCCTATGCATTCTTGCCCCTTAAGGTATTTGGTTATTAAAACAGTATTCCTGGTAGCTATAACATCTGCAAGGAGAGTGAGTGAGTTGCAGGCCTTATCGGTTAAACCCCCTTATATAACGTTTTATGGGGATAAGGTGGTGTTGAGGACCAAGGCTGCTTTCCTTCCGAAGGTTGTTTCACCCTTCCATTTGGCTCAGACAATCACTTTGTCCACGTTTTATCCTCCGCCTCATCCTTCAAAGGAGGAAGAAAGACTACATCGCCTGGACCCAAAAAGGGCGTTGAGCTTCTATATCGACAGAATGAAGGATATCAGGCTGGAGGATCAGCTGTTTGTCGGATACGTGGGCAAGAGGAGAGGAAAGGCAGTCCACAAGAGAACACTCTCCAGGTGGGTTGTTCTTTGCATTAAAATCTGTTACTCTTTGGCAAAGAAGGATCCGCCTGAGGGCATTAGAGCTCACTCCACCAGAGCTAAGTCGGCCTCTTCGGCCTTGGCCAGGGGTGTTCCTGTGGTTGACATCTGCAAGGCCGCAACTTGGTCGTCCCTTCACACTTTTGTGAAACATTACTGTTTGGACTCTGAGGTCAGAAGGGACGGTCATTTTGCACGGTCAGTGCTGCAGGATTTCTTGGTTTGACCATTTAGGCACCCACCGCCGGGCGTGGTACTGCTTTGGGACTCTATTCATGAGGTGAGGAATCCACAGGTAGTTGTATCCATCAGAAGAACGAGTTACTTACCTTCGGTAACGACTTTTCTGGTGGATACATTAGCTACCTGTGGATTCCTCACGGTCCCACCCGCCTCCCCGTTGCCTTTTTGGTCTCTCCAAGCAATCCTTGAGTGTGCTCCTTTTGGTCTTCAAAGTTGCAATACATTTTGCATGTATGATATTTGTATATATGTGTATATGTATATATAAATCTATATATATATTGGGTATATACATGATTCGTATGTATAAATATATTTATTTGTTTAAAAAAAAAAAAAAAAAAAAGGTTATATTAAATCTACAGCTATTTTATTGCAATGTTGTGTGATTTACAATATTAAGAGATGTTGCTTTGCTCTTTCATTGCATTGGGTTATTATTATTATTCTCATGCACGTAAAAAATGTTGGTACTGTCATCGGCACGTCGGCGAGGACTTCTTATTGCCTGTATGACGTCAGACGGCGTCGCGTGGGCTAGAGTGACGTCCTCGTCGACGTGCAGAGACTAGTAAGAAGATTTCCGTCAAATGCTGGCGCCATGGGAGTATTCATGAGGTGAGGAATCCACAGGTAGCTAATGTATCCACCAGAAAAGTCGTTACCGAAGGTAAGTAACTCGTTCATCTAGACGATTGGCTAATAAAATCAAGCAATCTTACACAATGCCCAAAACACACTCGTTATGTGATAGAAACCCTGCACGCACTGGGGTTCTCTTTAAATTATCAAAAGTCACACCTTCAACCAGCACAAGTACAACCATACCTAGGTGCTATCCTAAATACTCAACTAGATCTATCTTATCCAAATATACAAAGGATACAAGGTTTCCAAAATCTAATACCACTCGTACAGTCAATTTAACAATACACTGTAAGATTTATCATGAAGATTCTAGGAATGATGGCATATTGCATAGCAATAGTCCCACATGCAAGACTAAACATGAGGCCCTTACAGCAGTGCCTTGTACAACAATGGTCACAAGCACACGGTCAACTTCAAGATCTAGTGTTGATGGACCACCAAACACATATGTCCCTTCAATGGTGGAATTGCAGCAATCTAATAAAGGGGCGGTTGTTTCAAGACCCTGTGCCTCAGACCATAATTACAACAGATGCATCAGTGATCGTTTGGGGAGATCACCTAAACAATCAGACCATTCAAGGACAATGGGATGTCAAACAGAAACAGCTACACATAAACTACTTCGAATTATTAGCTGTGTTTCTTGCCCTAAAAGCCTTTCAGCCTCTTGGCAAACAGAAGAATGTTCTCATAAAAACAGACAACATGACAACCATGTATTATCTCAACAAACAGGGAGGGACACCTTCATCTCAGCTGTCCTTTCTAGCCCAAACAATGTGGAAATGGGCAATTCACAATCAAATTAGTTTACTAGCACAATATTCCAGGGATAGACAATCAGTTGGCAGATCTCCTCAGCAGAAATCACCAGCAAACACATGAATGGGAGATTCACTCCCAAGTCCTTCAAAAGTACTTTAAAAAGTGGGGAACACCAGACATAGATCTATTCGCAACAAACGAAAACGCAAAATGCCAAAACTTCGCATCCAGACACCCACATCCCCTATCCAAGGTCAATGCTCTATGGATCAATTTGTCAGGGATATTTGCTCACGCTTTTCCCCCTCTTCCAGTCCTTCCCTTTCTAGTCAGCAAACTACGTCAAACGTCACTCACCATGATACTCATAGCACCTACATGGGCACGCCAGCATTGGTACACAACACTCCTAGATCTGCCTTTAGTACCTCATTCCAAACTCCCAAACAGACCAGATTTGTTAACACAAAACAACTGTCAAATCAGGCATCCAAACCCCAATGCTCTCAATCTAGTGATTTGGCTCCTGAAGTCATAGAATTTGGTTACCTAAATCTTCTACTCAGATGTATAGAATTAATTAAACAAGCATGTAAACCTACAACTTGACAGTGCTACGCAAACAAGTGGAAAAGATTTGTCTACTACTGTCAATCTAAGAACACAGATCCACTTACAGCATCTACACAACATATTGTATATTATTTACTTAATTTGCAGAAATCAAATTTGGCTTTCTCATCCATCAAGATACACGGGGCCACCTTTTGAACCCGTGCACTCTTGTTAAATTCAATTTTTAACATGGAAGGTCGCCTTCCTTGTAGCTATTACTTCTTTAAGAAGAGTTAGTGAATTACAAGCATTTACTCTTGAAGAACCTTTTTTCTAAGTGCACAAACATTAGGTTGTACTTAGAACAAATCCAAAAGAGCTCTTATGTACTATATAGGCAGAACTAAAGATTTTAGGAAAACAAAGCAACAACCATATACAGGCAATCCTATATCAAAACAAGGTTTAGCAAGATGGATTGTTAGATGCATACAAACGTTATATCAAAGCAAAAAGACAACTTTTGATCACTCCTAAAGCAGATTCTACAAGAAAGAAAGGTGTGTCAATGGCTTTTTTAGGAAACATACCAATGGTTGATATATGTAAAGCAGCTACATGGTTAACGCCTCATACATTTACAAAACACTGCGGTGTTGATGTTTTCTCACAGCAACAAGCCACTGTAGTAGTTACATTGTTAAATATATTCAAACATATTACATTAAGGCAAAAAGACAACTTTTAATCATATGTAAAGCTGCCACATGGTCTACACCACATACATTTACAAAGCATTACTGTGTAGATGTACTTTCAAAGCAACAGGCCAATGTTGGTCAAGCTGTCTTAAGAACATTATTTCAAACAACTCCAGCTCCTACAGGCTAGCCACCACAGTTTTTGAGGAGAGTAACTGCTTTGTAGTCTATGCATAGCATGTGTATCTGCAGCTACACATGCCATCGAACGGAAAATGTCACTTACCCAGTGTACATCAGTTCGTGGCATGAGACGCTGCAGATTCACATGCGCCCACCCGCCTCCCCGGGAGCCTGTAGCCGTTTGAAGTTGATCTTGAACATTTGTAAATTTGTAAATATATCGCTTTAAACCACATTATGTACATACATATTTACTCCATTGCATGGGCACTATTACTATAATACACAACTCCTACCTCACCCTCTGCGGGGAGAACAATCTAAGATGGAGTCGACACCCATGCGCAATGGAGCCGAAAGGGGAGGAGTCCCTCGATCTCGTGACTCAGACTTCTTCGAAGAAAAACAACTTGTAACACTCCGAGCCCAACACTAGATGGCGGGATGTGCACAGCATGTGAATCTGCAGTTTCTCATGCCACGAACAGATGTACACTGGGTAAGTGACATTTTCCATATATATATATATATATATATATATATATATATATATATATATATATATACACACACACATAACTATCACTCATCCAAGCATTAATGTATGGTACATCAGGCCTTATAAATCAATAATTTGCCATCTTAATAAAGTTACTCTTCAAACTTGTTTTGTTATAATAGGATTAGAATATTTATGTATATTTCACACCCATTTGTTTTAATTTGGCATGATGATTGTGCCCCTAATTTTCATCATGTATAGAAAGTACTGCGACGTAGTCAGTCATATGCATGACAGTGTTTGGTACATGAATTACTTTTCTGCAAATCTGTCTGTCATCTTTTCAGATGTAAGACTGACATATGAATGATTCTGCCCTAGCCCATCCAGTTTTTCAGAGGTGATCTTGTCATGTGACTAATTGTCCGTAGCACTACTAATCTTCCAGTCACTGGTCTGAATGTCTGCCAAGTGACTGAATCTGAGCAGCCCTACACCAAATTAGAGCCAAATAGCTGACCCTTTCGCATCCGCATTGGCATTTTACTGATCTTGGCATGCCACCGACTATTCCTCTCTTCTGGCAGCCTTGACTTTTTTTTCCTAATTCTGCCCTTCTCTCAGCTGAGACACGTAGCTGTTGGGGTACCAAGCTGACCCATGTCATGTGTGACTAATTCAAGTAGTCTGGGCCTTGTATAATTTCCTTGCTTAGGCATCAAGGTTTCAGCATGTTTAGTGTTTTAAACAACAAATCAGTCCCCACTGTAGATATGTGCTTGACATGGAGATTTGTGACGAGCAGCTTCTCAGTCCTAACATCAGTTTACGTGCTGGTTAGGGGGAGACAAAAACTAGAAGTTATAATTGGAAAGATAACCATCCAGAAATTACAACTCCAAGCATTGAATTTCTAGGCTGATTTTTACTTTTCTGTGTATGCACAACACCCTCACACAAGAGATAATAACTGGATCACTGACAACTGCCTTTCAAAGGTTCCAAGTCAGCTGAATTTTAATTGGTTCAAAGGGACACTGCCAAAGTAATTTGCTCACCACTTGGGTGAAGATAAGTGTCCAAAACAATTTGACCTGTAATTAATTCATTGCCTTGCTTTTCCAAGAGAATGGGGAAGATTTTCTGGGCGTATATATATTGTTTCATTCAGAAATTGAATATTTGCAAGGAGAACTCCAACTGTTCTTGTTGCTTATAAACTGTTTTGTTAATGAATGCAGACACTGTTCCTTGTTTTATTTCTGAAAGGACAGTGGGTTGGTGTTGTTTTTCTGTATTCGACTCTCCTTAAACACCTTACCCCTTGCATGCATATAGGTGTCCCAACCACTGAAAAGAGGGATCTCAGGACCTCACTATGAGTTGGCCGGTTGAATCGCCACAACTCCCATACAGCGGAGGTGATGCAGTAGTCAAGCCGGCGGCCTCACCCCGGTCATAATATGAAGTTTCCACTGGGTTTCAGCCCAGTGGAAACAGTTCCAAGGCCAATGCCGTCGCATACAGCACCCTCAGAATGCGCACTGTTTGCAATAGCAGACAGTGCGCATTCTGAGGGTGATGGCAGGGAGGGCCCCAGCGCTGGCTTTCCGCCGCCTTTTCATGATAGCGATCCCGCCATGAAAAGGCGGCGGTCAAAGTTGTGATCAGTACAGCAGTGCCGAACTCAGCACTGCTATTGCTGACCACGACTTTGACCGCCGTCAGCCTGTTGGGATCTCCTGGTGGTCCGACTGCCAGGATCGTAATCTGGTGGTCGGACTGCCAGGATTGCGGTGGTCCAACCACCACCGTGAGTTTGCCAGTCCTCTGGACGGCCAAACTCATAATTAGGCCCTCACTTATTGAAAAGAGGGAAACTGATGATGCAGTTTACCTCTTTGTGTTTTGTTCAGTTGTGGTGGCAGCAAGCTCTGCCACTGCTTGAATTTCCACAATATTTCTTATGCGTATCTTGCATTCAACATCAACACTTGGGCCTCCTTAGTTTTCAGTAGTAAGTGGACCTAGGTGTTCAGAGCAGTGCATCAGATGGAAGGCATGGCATTTCACACATCATAAGAGATCAGTCTTATTGGGGTCCGGGGTTCTGTGGCTTGCCTGCCCGACACATCAGCAAATCACCTAGCAGTGTGTGGGAACTCCGTTATCCAGTATTGGATCTTTCATAGTTTCACATGCTTGAATAATTCCCGGTCATTGGAGTGTGAGTCCCACGGTACCTTGGTAAAGAAGTATGTAAAACTGTCATAGGCTATAAGGGCCTTAGGCCATGAGTTTAATAGCCTATTTATATCCTTTTTGAAAAAAGGACCTAACTTGAACTATGACCAATCATGTGCCTGTACCCCCCGACTACTCCCAAAAGAGGCTGAGTCCCACAGATTTTCTTTTGCATGTCGTGTGAAGGGAGTTTCCCTGAGCTCTGCTTAGTTTTTCATGTGATTTCCCATTTTTTCTACATCTACAATGTTGTGAGTATTCTAAAACACTGTCTCTATTGCCTCTACCCCCAACATCAGGTAAAGGAGTGAGGAGTGCAAAATTTGTCATACTTTTTTCTTCAGAAACTTTGAGAGACAGAGAGAGAGTACTACTTCCCTGGCTACTAAAGTCCAAATCACAAAAATCCAGTTCATTTGTTGAGGACAGTGATTCATCTGTTAGACCCCATAAAAAGTCAAAATCCTCTGACCTAAGGGGCTTCTGAGGAGAGTAGAAAGGCCTTAAAGTCACATCATAAGGACTCTCTCAAAAAGAAGAAAATTAAGCTTATCTCCAGAGGGTCATCGTCCTCAACATTTTACTGTTAAGAAAATGGAGCAAAATCGATCTCCCTTCTCAGATCTGTTGATGTCGAGGTCCAGAAATCCCCTCAGAACACCATTGTCGGCACTTTCGACATTGGTATCGACGACGACGGCCACTATCACCACTATCTCATCAATGAAGGTGGATTTGACCTATCCAACACAGTCGACGAAGATACCGTCTAAGACAGCATCGGCAAGAACAAGGTCAACGGCGGCAACAGCACCGTTAACTGCAGGAAAAAAAATTCTGTTGACTCTGCAATTCACATTAACATAGTGTAAGGAAATGCCTCCTTGGCATGGTTGCTCCCTGACTTTTTGCCTTTGCTGATGCTATGTTTACAATTGAAAGTGTGCTGAGGCCTGCTAACCAGGCCCCAGCACCAGTGTTCTTTCCCTAACCTGTACTTTTGTATCCACAATTGGCAGACCCTGGCATCCAGATAAGTCCCTTGTAACTGGTACTTCTAGTACCAAGGGCCCTGATGCCAAGGAAGGTCTCTAAGGGCTGCAGCATGTCTTATGCCACCCTGGAGACCTCTCACTCAGCACAGACACACTGCTTGCCAGCTTGTGTGTGCTAGTGAGGACAAAACGAGTAAGTCGACATGGCACTCCCCTCAGGGTGCCATGCCAGCCTCTCACTGCCTCTGCAGTATAGGTAAGACACCCCTCTAGCAGGCCTTACAGCCCTAAGGCAGGGTGCACTATACCATAGGTGAGGGTACCAGTGCATGAGCATGGTACCCCTACAGTGTCTAAACAAAACCTTAGACATTGTAAGTGCAGGGTAGCCATAAGAGTATATGGTCTGGGAGTCTGTCAAACACGAACTCCACAGCACCATAATGGCTACACTGAAAACTGGGAAGTTTGGTATCAAACTTCTCAGCACAATAAATGCACACTGATGCCAGTGTACATTTTATTGCAAAATACACCCCAGAGGGCACCTTAGAGGTGCCCCCTGAAACTTAACCGACTGTCTGTGTAGGCTGACTAGTTCCAGCAGCCTGCCACACTAGAGACATGTTGCTGGCCCCATGGGGAGAGTGCCTTTGTCACTCTGAGGCCAGTAACAAAGCCTGCACTGGGTGGAGATGCTAACACCTCCCCCAGGCAGGAGCTGTGACACCTGGCGGTGAGCCTCAAAGGCTCACCCCTTTGTCACAGCCCAGCAGGGCACTCCAGCTTAGTGGAGTTGCCCGCCCCCTCCGGCCACGGCCCCCACTTTTGGCGGCAAGGCTGGAGGGAACAAAGAAAGCCACAAGGAGGAGTCACTGGCCAGTCAGGACAGCCCCTAAGGTGTCCTGAGCTGAAGTGACTCTAACTTTTAGAAATCCTCCATCTTGCAGATGGAGGATTCCCCCAATAGGGTTAGGATTGTGACCCCCTCCCCTTGGGAGGAGGCACAAAGAGGGTGTACCCACCCTCAGGGCTAGTAGCCATTGGCTACTAACCCCCCAGACCTAAACACGCCCTTAAATTTAGTATTTAAGGGCTACCCTGAACCCTAGAAAATTAGATTCCTGCAACTACAAGAAGAAGGACTGCCTAGCTGAAAACCCCTGCAGAGGAAGACCAGAAGACGACAACTGCCTTGGCTCCAGAAACTCACCGGCCTGTCTCCTGCCTTCCAAAGATCCTGCTCCAGCGACGCCTTCCAAAGGGACCAGCGACCTCGACATCCTCTGAGGACTGCCCCTGCTTCGAAAAGACAAGAAACTCCCGAGGACAGCGGACCTGCTCCAAGAAAGGCTGCAACTTTGTTTCCAGCAGCCTTGAAAGAACCCTGCAAACTCCCCGCAAGAAGCGTGAGACTTGCAACACTGCACCCGGCGACCCCGACTCGGCTGGTGGAGATCCAACACCTCAGGAGGGACCCCAGGACTACTCTGATACTGTGAGTACCAAAACCTGTCCCCCCTGAGCCCCCACAGCGCCGCCTGCAGAGGGAATCCCGAGGCTTCACCTGACCGCGACTCTTTGAATCCTAAGTCCCGACGCCTGGGAGAGACCCTGCACCCGCAGCCCCGAGGACCTGAAGGACTGGACTTTCACTGGAGAAGTGACCCCCAGGAGTCCCTCTCCCTTGCCCAAGTGGAGGTTTCCCCGAGGAACCCCCCCCTTGCCTGCCTGCAGCGCTGAAGAGATCCCGAGATCTCTCATAGACTAACATTGCGAACCCGACGCTTGTTTCTACACTGCACCCGGCCGCCCCCGCGCTGCTGAGGGTGAAATTTCTGTGTGGGCTTGTGTCCCCCCCGGTGCCCTACAAAACCCCCCTGGTCTGCCCTCCGAAGACGCGGGTACTTACCTGCAAGCAGACCGGAACCGGGGCACCCCCTTCTCTCCATTCTAGCCTATGTGTTTTGGGCACCACTTTGAACTCTGCACCTGACCGGCCCTGAGCTGCTGGTGTGGTGACTTTGGGGTTGCTCTGAACCCCCAACGGTGGGCTACCTTGGACCAAGAACTGAACCCTGTAAGTGTCTTACTTACCTGGTAAAACTAACAAAAACTTACCTCCCCCAGGAACTGTGAAAATTGCACTAAGTGTCCACTTTTAAAACAGCTATTTGTCAATAACTTGTAAAGTATACATGCAATTTTTATGATTTAAAGTTCCTAAAGTACTTACCTGCAATACCTTTCGAATGAGATATTACATGTAGAATTTGAACCTGTGGTTCTTAAAATAAACTAAGAAAAGATATTTTTCTATACAAAAACCTATTGGCTGGATTTGTCTCTGAGTGTGTGTACCTCATTTATTGTCTATGTGTATGTACAACAAATGCTTAACACTACTCCTTGGATAAGCCTACTGCTCGACCACACTACCACAAAATAGAGCATTAGTATTATCTATTTTTACCACTATTTTACCTCTAAGGGGAACCCTTGGACTCTGTGCATGCTATTCCTCACTTTGAAATAGCACATACAGAGCCAACTTCCTACATTGGTGGATCAGCGGTGGGGTACAAGACTTTGCATTTGCTGGACTACTCAGCCAATACCTGATCACACGACAAATTCCAAAATTGTCATTAGAAATTGATTTTTGCAATTTGAAAAGTTTTCTAAATTCTTAAAAGACCTGCTAGGGCCTTGTGTTAGATCCTGTTTAGCATTTCTTTTAGAGTTTAAAAGTTTGTAAAAGTTTGAATTAGATTCTAGAACCAGTTGTAGATTCTTAAAAAGTATTCCAACTTTTAGAAGCAAAATGTCTAGCACAGATGTGACTGTGGTGGAACTCGACACCACACCTTACCTCCATCTTAAGATGAGGGAGCTAAGGTCACTCTGTAAAATAAAGAAAATAACAATGGGCCCCAAACCTACCAAAATACAGCTCCAGGAGCTTTTGGCAGAGTTTGAAAAGGCCAACCCCTCTGAGGGTGGCAACTCAGAGGAAGAAGATAGTGACTTGGAGGAAAATTCCCCCCTACCAGTCCTATCTAGGGAGAACAGGGTCCCTCAAACCCTGACTCCAAAAATAATAGTCAGAGATGCTGGTTCCCTCACAGGAGAGACCAACACCTCTGAAATCACTGAGGATAACCCCAGTGAAGAGGACATCCAGTTAGCCAGGATGGCCAAAAGATTGGCTTTGGAAAGACAGATCCTAGCCATAGAGAGGGAAAGACAAGAGATGGGCCTAGGACCCATCAATGGTGGCAGCAACATAAATAGGGTCAGAGATTCTCCTGACATGTTGAAAATCCCTAAAGGGATTGTAACTAAATATGAAGATGGTGATGACATCACCAAATGGTTCACAGCTTTTGAGAGGGCTTGTGTAACCAGAAAAGTGAACAGATCTCACTGGGGTGCTCTCCTTTGGGAAATGTTCACAGGAAAGTGTAGGGATAGACTCCTCACACTCTCTGGACAAGATGCAGAATCTTATGACCTCATGAAGGGTACCCTGATTGAGGGCTTTGGATTCTCCACTGAGGAGTATAGGATTAGATTCAGGGGGGCTCAAAAATCCTCGAGCCAGACCTGGGTTGACTTTGTAGACTACTCAGTGAAAACACTAGATGGTTGGATTCAAGGCAGTGGTGTAAGTAATTATGATGGGCTGTACAATTTATTTGTGAAAGAGCACCTATTGAGTAATTGTTTCAATGATAAACTGCATCAGCATCTGGTAGACCTAGGACCAATTTCTCCCCAAGAATTGGGAAAGAAGGCGGACCATTGGGTCAAGACAAGGGTGTCCAAGACTTCAACAGGGGGTGACCAAAAGAAAGGGGTCACAAAGACTCCCCAGGGGAAGGGTGATGAGACAACCAAAACTAAAAATAGTAAAGAGTCTTCTACAGGCCCCCAAAAACCTGCACAGGAGGGTGGGCCCAGAGCCTCTTCACAAAACAATGGGTACAAGGGTAAAAACTTTGATCCCAAAAAGGCCTGGTGTCATAGCTGTAAACAGCATGGACACCAAACTGGAGACAAGGCCTGTCCCAAGAAAGGTTCCACTCCAAACTCCCATCCAGGTAACACTGGTATGGCTAGTCTCCAAGTGGGATCAACAGTGTGCCCAGAGCAAATCAGGGTCCACACTGAAGCTACTCTAGTTTCTGAGGGTGGGGTGGATTTAGCCACACTAGCTGTCTGGCCGCCTAACATGCAAAAATACAGACAGCAACTCTTAATTAATGGGACTAGAATAGAGGGCCTGGGGGATACAGGTGCCAGTGTCACCATGGTGACAGAGAAACTGGTTTCCCTTGGCCAATACCTGACTGGAAAAACTTACACAGTCACCAACGCTGACAATCAGAGAAAAGTACATCCCATGGCAATGGTTACTTTAGAATGGGGAGGGGTCAATGGCCTGAAACAGGTGGTGGTCTCCTCAAATATCCCAGTGGACTGTCTGCTTGGAAATGACCTGGAGTCCTCAGCATGGGCTGAGGTAGAACTAAAAACCCATGCAGCAATGCTGGGTATCCCTGAACTGGTGTGTGTGAAAACAAGAGCACAGTCCAAGGCACAGGGTGAACAAGTAGAGCTGGAGTCTGGAAGAATGGCCCAGCCTACCAAGAGAACAGGAAAGTCAGTTGGGAAGCCAACTGCAACACAGCAAAAGAAAGGGAACCTCTCTTCTCAGGAAGAAGTTCTGCCCTCTGAGGGAACTGAGCCTTTGGAGCTTGAACCTTATCAGGTTGAGCTCTTAGGCCCAGGGGGACCCTCAAGGGAGGAGCTGTGTAAGGGACAAGAAACCTGTCCCTCTCTTGAAGGCCTTAGGCAGCAAGCTGCTGAAGAGTCCAAGGGCAAGAAAAGTGGAACACATAGGGTCTATTGGGAAGATGGACTCCTGTACACTGAGGCCAGAGACCCCAAACCTGGTGCCACTAGGAGAGTGGTAGTGCCTCAGCTGTTCAGAGAGTTCATCCTAACATTGGCCCATGACATTCCCCTTGCTGGACATTTGGGACAAACCAAGACGTGGGAGAGGCTAGTCAACCACTTCTACTGGCCCAATATGTCCAACATGGTTAAGGAGTTTTGCCTCTCCTGCCCCACCTGTCAAGCCAGTGGTAAGACAGGTGGGCACCCAAAGGCCCCCCTCATTCCACTTCCAGTGGTGGGGGTCCCCTTTGAAAGAGTGGGTGTGGACATAGTTGGTCCACTGGAACCTCCCACAGCCTCAGGAAATATGTACATCCTAGTAGTAGTGGATCATGCTACTAGGTATCCTGAAGCTATTCCCCTTAGGTCGACTACTGCCCCTGCAGTAGCCAAGGCCCTCATTGGTATCTTTACCAGAGTGGGTTTCCCTAAGGAGGTGGTGTCTGACAGAGGTACCAACTTCATGTCAGCATACCTGAAACATATGTGGAATGAGTGTGGAGTGACTTATAAATTCACTACACCTTACCATCCACAAACTAATGGCTTAGTTGAGAGATTCAACAAGACATTAAAGGGCATGATCATGGGGCTCCCAGAAAAGCTCAAAAGGAGATGGGATGTCCTCTTGCCATGTCTGCTTTTCGCTTACAGAGAGGTGCCACAGAAGGGAGTAGGATTCTCACCCTTTGAACTTCTGTTTGGTCATCCTGTAAGGGGACCACTTGCTCTTGTTAAAGAAGGCTGGGAGAGACCTCTTCATGAGCCTAAACAAGACATAGTGGACTATGTACTTGGCCTTCGCTCTAGAATGGCAGAGTACATGGAAAAGGCAACCAAAAACCTTGAGGCCAGCCAACAGCTCCAGAAGTTTTGGTATGACCAAAAGGCTGCACTGGTTGAGTTCCAACCAGGGCAGAAAGTCTGGGTTCTGGAGCCTGTGGCTCCCAGGGCACTCCAGGACAAATGGAGTGGCCCTTACCCAGTGCTAGAAAGGAAGAGTCAGGTCACCTACCTGGTGGACCTGGGCACAAGCAGGAGCCCCAAGAGGGTGATCCATGTGAACCGCCTTAAGCTCTTCCATGACAGGGCTGATGTAAATCTGTTAATGGTAACAGATGAGGATCAGGAGGCAGAGAGTGAACCTCTCCCTGATCTTCTGTCATCAGACCCAAAAGATGGCACAGTAGATGGAGTGATCTACTCAGACACCTTCTCTGGCCAACAGCAAGCTGATTGTAGGAGAGTCCTACAACAGTTTCCTGAACTCTTCTCCTTAACCCCTGGTCAGACACACCTGTGTACCCATGATGTGGACACAGGAGACAGCATGCCTGTCAAAAACAAAATCTTTAGACAGTCTGACCATGTTAAGGAAAGCATCAAGGTGGAAGTCCACAAGATGCTAGAATTGGGAGTAATTGAGCGCT
The DNA here is from genome assembly GCF_031143425.1 of Pleurodeles waltl. Classification (NCBI taxonomy): domain Eukaryota; kingdom Metazoa; phylum Chordata; class Amphibia; order Caudata; family Salamandridae; genus Pleurodeles; species Pleurodeles waltl. The sequence continues at coordinate 242,204,530 of NC_090442.1, forward strand.
CTGACAGCCCCTGGGCTAGCCCAGTGGTCTTAGTCCCCAAACCTCACACCAAAGATGGAAAGAAAGAGATGAGGTTTTGTGTGGACTACAGAGGGCTCAATTCTGTCACCAAGACAGATGCTCATCCAATTCCAAGAGCTGATGAGCTCATAGACAAATTAGGTGCTGCCAAATTCTTAAGTACCTTTGACTTGACAGCAGGGTACTGGCAAATAAAAATGGCACCTGGAGCAAAATAGAAAACAGCATTCTCCACACCTGATGGGCATTATCAGTTTACTGTTATGCCCTTTGGTTTAAAGAATGCCCCTGCCACCTTCCAAAGGTTGGTGAATCAAGTCCTTGCTGGCTTGGAGTCCTTTAGCACAGCTTATCTTGATGATATTGCTGTCTTTAGCTCCACCTGGCAGGATCACCTGGTCCACCTGAAGAAGGTTTTGAAGGCTCTGCAATCTGCAGGCCTCTCTATCAAGGCATCCAAATGCCAGATCGGGCAGGGAACTGTGGTTTACTTGGGCCACCTTGTAGGTGGAGGCCAAGTTCAGCCACTCCAACCCAAGATCCAGACTATTCTGGACTGGGTAGCTCCAAAAACCCAGACTCAAGTCAGGGCATTCCTTGGCTTGACTGGGTATTACAGGAGGTTTGTGAAGGGATATGGATCCATTGTGACAGCCCTCACTGAACTCACCTCCAAGAAAATGCCCAAGAAAGTGAACTGGACTGTGGAATGCCAACAGGCCTTTGACACCCTGAAACAGGCAATGTGCTCAGCACCAGTTCTAAAAGCTCCAGATTATTCTAAGCAGTTCATTGTGCAGACAGATGCCTCTGAACATGGGATAGGGGCAGTTTTGTCCCAAACAAATGATGATGGCCTTGACCAACCTGTTGCTTTCATTAGCAGGAGGTTACTCCCCAGGGAGCAGCGTTGGAGTGCCATTGAGAGGGAGGCCTTTGCTGTGGTTTGGTCCCTGAAGAAGCTGAGACCATACCTCTTTGGGACTCGCTTCCTAGTTCAAACTGACCACAGACCTCTCAAATGGCTGATGCAAATGAAAGGTGAAAATCCTAAACTGTTGAGGTGGTCCATCTCCCTACAGGGAATGGACTTTATAGTGGAACACAGACCTGGGACTGCCCATGCCAATGCAGATGGCCTTTCCAGGTTCTTCCACTTAGAAAATGAAGACTCTCTTGGGAAAGGTTAGTCTCATCCTCTTTCGTTTGGGGGGGGGGTTGTGTAAGGAAATGCCTCCTTGGCATGGTTGCCCCCTGACTTTTTGCCTTTGCTGATGCTATGTTTACAATTGAAAGTGTGCTGAGGCCTGCTAACCAGGCCCCAGCACCAGTGTTCTTTCCCTAACCTGTACTTTTGTATCCACAATTGGCAGACCCTGGCATCCAGATAAGTCCCTTGTAACTGGTACTTCTAGTACCAAGGGCCCTGATGCCAAGGAAGGTCTCTAAGGGCTGCAGCATGTCTTATGCCACCCTGGAGACCTCTCACTCAGCACAGACACACTGCTTGCCAGCTTGTGTGTGCTAGTGAGGACAAAACGAGTAAGTCGACATGGCACTCCCCTCAGGGTGCCATGCCAGCCTCTCACTGCCTATGCAGTATAGGTAAGACACCCCTCTAGCAGGCCTTACAGCCCTAAGGCAGGGTGCACTATACCATAGGTGAGGGTACCAGTGCATGAGCATGGTACCCCTACAGTGTCTAAACAAAACCTTAGACATTGTAAGTGCAGGGTAGCCATAAGAGTATATGGTCTGGGAGTCTGTCAAACACGAACTCCACAGCACCATAATGGCTACACTGAAAACTGGGAAGTTTGGTATCAAACTTCTCAGCACAATAAATGCACACTGATGCCAGTGTACATTTTATTGCAAAATACACCCCAGAGGGCACCTTAGAGGTGCCCCCTGAAACTTAACCGACTGTCTGTGTAGGCTGACTAGTTCCAGCAGCCTGCCACACTAGAGACATGTTGCTGGCCCCATGGGGAGAGTGCCTTTGTCACTCTGAGGCCAGTAACAAAGCCTGCACTGGGTGGAGATGCTAACACCTCCCCCAGGCAGGAGCTGTGACACCTGGCGGTGAGCCTCAAAGGCTCACCCCTTTGTCACAGCCCAGCAGGGCACTCCAGCTTAGTGGAGTTGCCCGCCCCCTCCGGCCACGGCCCCCACTTTTGGCGGCAAGGCTGGAGGGAACAAAGAAAGCCACAAGGAGGAGTCACTGTGGCCAGTCAGGACAGCCCCTAAGGTGTCCTGAGCTGAAGTGACTCTAACTTTTAGAAATCCTCCATCTTGCAGATGGAGGATTCCCCCAATAGGGTTAGGATTGTGACCCCCTCCCCTTGGGAGGAGGCACAAAGAGGGTGTACCCACCCTCAGGGCTAGTAGCCATTGGCCATTTAGTATTTAAGGGCTACCCTGAACCCTAGAAAATTAGATTCCTGCAACTACAAGAAGAAGGACTGCCTAGCTGAAAACCCCTGCAGAGGAAGACCAGAAGACGACAACTGCCTTGGCTCCAGAAACTCACCGGCCTGTCTCCTGCCTTCCAAAGATCCTGCTCCAGCGACGCCTTCCAAAGGGACCAGCGACCTCGACATCCTCTGAGGACTGCCCCTGCTTCGAAAAGACAAGAAACTCCAGAGGACAGCGGACCTGCTCCAAGAAAGGCTGCAACTTTGTTTCCAGCAGCCTTGAAAGAACCCTGCAAACTCCCCGCAAGAAGCGTGAGACTTGCAACACTGCACCCGGCGACCCCGACTCGGCTGGTGGAGATCCAACACCTCAGGAGGGACCCCAGGACTACTCTGATACTGTGAGTACCAAAACCTGTCCCCCCTGAGCCCCCACAGCGCCGCCTGCAGAGGGAATCCCGAGGCTTCCCCTGACCGCGACTCTTTGAATCCTAAGTCCCGACGCCTGGGAGAGACCCTGCACCCGCAGCCCCCAGGACCTGAAGGACCGGACTTTCACTGGAGAAGTGACCCCCAGGAGTCCCTCTCCCTTGCCCAAGTGGAGGTTTCCCCGAGGAACCCCCCCCTTGCCTGCCTGCAGCGCTGAAGAGATCCCGAGATCTCTCATAGACTAACATTGCGAACCCGACGCTTGTTTCTACACTGCACCCGGCCGCCCCCGCGCTGCTGAGGGTGAAATTTCTGTGTGGGCTTGTGTCCCCCCCGGTGCCCTACAAAACCCCCCTGGTCTGCCCTCCGAAGACGCGGGTACTTACCTGCAAGCAGACCGGAACCGGGGCACCCCCTTCTCTCCATTCTAGCCTATGTGTTTTGGGCACCACTTTGAACTCTGCACCTGACCGGCCCTGAGCTGCTGGTGTGGTGACTTTGGGGTTGCTCTGAACCCCCAACGGTGGGCTACCTTGGACCAAGAACTGAACCCTGTAAGTGTCTTACTTACCTGGTAAAACTAACAAAAACTTACCTCCCCCAGGAACTGTGAAAATTGCACTGTGTCCACTTTTAAAACAGCTATTTGTCAATAACTTGTAAAGTATACATGCAATTTTTATGATTTAAAGTTCCTAAAGTACTTACCTGCAATACCTTTCGAATGAGATATTACATGTAGAATTTGAACCTGTGGTTCTTAAAATAAACTAAGAAAAGATATTTTTCTATACAAAAACCTATTGGCTGGATTTGTCTCTGAGTGTGTGTACCTCATTTATTGTCTATGTGTATGTACAACAAATGCTTAACACTACTCCTTGGATAAGCCTACTGCTCGACCACACTACCACAAAATAGAGCATTAGTATTATCTATTTTTACCACTATTTTACCTCTAAGGGGAACCCTTGGACTCTGTGCATGCTATTCCTCACTTTGAAATAGCACATACAGAGCCAACTTCCTACACATAGTCAACGGGTCCAACAACAAAAATAAATATTACTAAATTCATACATACTGCTTTAGGACCTGAAGGGACTTCTCCAAGCAAGATCTCAGTTTTGTTTCTGAGCCATTTACTGGAATGGGAAGAATCAGATGATGGATGTTTTGGGGATGCGCAGTCCTTCAGAGCTTCACGTGAAGTATCAGGAGGAAGATGATGAAGACAAAGACGAACAGCAATGCTATGAACCTTACACTACCCCTCATAGCAGGCACTATGAATATTGTGAGTATCCTCTACATCCTCATCCTAGGCAAGATGTTACTCAGATACCTACCTTGTTAAGAATTTGCAAGCCATGCTGCAGGACTATAGGAGAAGGTTTCCTGGACCTCCTCAAGAACAACAGCCAGCGCCACCTCAGACTGCTTTTCCTGCCACACCAAGAAACAGCCCTCCTCCGGTAACACCCAGGTGGTTCACACCAGCCTTAACTATTGCTGCCCCTCAAAGGGAGGATCACACTTCCACAGAGGATGAGAGAAAGGTGAGATCCCTGACCTGCAACATCGTCCGGACGAATGGGATGATCCCCTTGTCCCTGCTCTATCTCCTATGCCAACTCATCCTTCAGGCTCTCTTCCAGAACACATCAGGGGTTTCACAATCTAATGGCCCGAGCAACAGCCGGATTCCATCTAACCTATGTTAAGCAGTTCAACTGTTTTCTTCAAGATTTTAAGGAGCAGGCCAGGTAGTCTGTGAGAGCCATTCCTATCATAGACTATATTTGAAATGAGGGAGTAAAAATCATAAAGAACCCGGCTATGGTACCTCCAGTACCACCTTGCCTGGACAAGAAATACAAGGCCATAGATGATTCCCCTGCCTGCCTCATTGATCACCATAAACCTGACTGTCATTTCACAGGCAGCGCAAAGGCATTCGAAAAACCTTTCCATTCCCATTTCCGCGCCACCAGATAAGGAAGGGAGACACTTGGACAATGTAGGGAAAAGATTCTCTCTTATATCTGCCTTCACCATTCAAGCAGCCAACTCACTTGCAATTCTGGGGGCGCTATGACCACCAGCAGCTCATTCAATTTGATACCTGAAAACAAGAAGGCGGAAGGAAAAAAGATACTGCAAGATGGCGAATGTAACTCTTCAGACATTATAGATTGTCCTCTCTACGTCACGTCCACAGGCCGTAAACAATGGCATGGACCAGTTAAAGGCTACATCCGCTTCTTCCACCGATGTGGGTACGAATATTTCCAACTGTATTCACCAATGAAGGAGATTACATCGGACACATGGGTGTTGGACTTGGTAAAGTACAGGCATACCCTGGAGTTTGTACAGAAACCACCAAACAATCCTCCGAAAGTAGCGCACCCACCTCATTTGCACTTACTGAGGAAAGGAGACCTAACAATGCTGGCCAAGGGTGCGATAGAAAAGGTTCCTTCCCATCAAAAGGGCATGGAAATCTATTACCGTTTTTTCCTAGTACGAAAGAAGGCAGGGGAATGGAGACCTATCCTGGACCTCCGGAAACTGAACAAATTTCTGTGCAAACAGTCTTTCCCTATGATTACTCTATCTGAGCGCCTTCATCTGTTAAACATCGGAGATTACATTACCTCATTGGATTTGCAAGACATGTACTTCCGCATTCCCATACATCCCAAGCATTTCAAATACTCCATTTCGCTGTAGCCGGTACCCATTACCAATTCAAGGTCCTTCCTTTTGCCCAAAGTCCGCTCGTCAGATTTTCACCAAGTGTCTCGCCCTGGTGGCAGCCACACTCCACAAACAAGGTCATCAGGTATTGCCCTACCTAGACCACTCGCTGCCAAACCCCTCAGCAGCGCAGCAAGCTTCCAAAGCTACCAAAGCCTGCCTCTCACTGTTTCACAGGCTAGGCCTCACTGTAAACTACCTAAAATCTTACACTATTCCAGCTCAAAGGATAATGTTCTTGGGTGCCAACCTCGATACAATCAAAAACCAGGGCTATCTATCACAGAAAAGACAATGAAGATTGTCCAAACTGGCTTTACAAATCTTCAAAAGAAAGTCCGTTTCTTTAAAACTACTCAAGTCGCTCCTGGGCATTATCTCATTTACAATAAACCTAGATCCGCTGGTACGACTAAAAATGAGGCATTATAATAGGAGCTACAGATACAATGGATCCAATCACAATGCTCCTTTGAGGCCTTGATTAACACTACCCCAAAGATGAGGGAAGCACTAGCATGGTGGTCCCAAGTAAATCATCTCTCTCAAGGCCTTACATTTCTGACTCCAGTTCCAGACTTTGCCATCACAACTGATGTTTCCTTGGAGGGCTGGGGCGGCGATCTATAGGACCTACAAATCCAGGGGAAATGGTCCACATATCAGAAATCGATGCACATCAAGCATCTGGAACTGAAAGCGATTTTTCTTACTCTACAAGCTTTTATACCACAAATAGCAGGTGCCTCCGAGCTGGTCTGGTATAGACAACATGACCAGTAATTACATCAATAAGCAAGGCTGGAATCCGGTCTCTGTGTATCTCTCTCAAGAAGCTCAGGATCTTTGGGACTGACTCACAATTCACAAGATATCTCTAAGAGCCGAGCATGTGTCAGCGGTCAGTAGTACCTTAGCGGACACACTCAGCAGAACCAGAGACAGTTGCCACAAGTGGGAGCTAGATCAACTGGAATTGGACACAATATTCTCACACTGGGGCAAACCAGCGTTGGATCTTTTTACGACAGACAGGAACACCAAATACCAGTTATGTGCTAGTTGATACCCTACTCTGCGGTCGTGGGGGAATGCCCTTTCGATGCAGTGGTCCGGCCTTTTATGCATACGTTTTTTTCCCCCTTACCATTAATTCCCAAGGTTCCTAACAAGATGAAAGCTGAAAACTGTTGCCTCATTTTGATCACTCCAAAGTGGCCCAGACAGCTCTGGTTTACAGAACTCATTTTCCTGTCAGTGACCGGTCCCATATGCCTACCGAAAATGCTAACGCTTCTGATGATGAACCAGGACCAAGATTTACACCCTGAGCCACCTCTCTACAGTTACAAATGTGGCTCCTGGGTTCTATGAGTTTCAAAACTTAAATATCACTCAAGAATGCAGAGATATTGTATCCAAAGCAAGAGCGGAGGGTGCAAACAAAACTTACAAGCTAATTGGAAAAGATTCTGTTTCTGGTGTCAACAAAACAACTTACACCATATTCAAGCCTTGTTCATGCATCAGTTAAGGTTCACCTTGCCACAATTTCAAGATACAGACGTCCTACACTAACTCCATCTCTCTGCTCTGCAAGAGTCAAACTCTCTGCTCAGAAAGACTCAAACACTTCATGAAAGGGCTTATCAGAGCTTTCCCACTGGTGTAAACTCCTCCCCTAGAATGACATTTCAATGTGGTCCTCTCACAATTAATGAAGTCTCCTTTCGAACCCATTCATAAGGCTGACCTAAGGTTTCTCACATGGAAAGTGGCTCTACTACTCTCTCACATCCACAAGAAGGGTCAGTGAGGCACAGGCCTTCAAGACCCAAGAGCTTTTTCTGTGTTTCACTGATGAGTTTGTACTTCTTAGAACAAACCCAAAATTCATTCCAAAGGTCCCTTCTCAATTTCATCTCAACAAACCTATCATACTTTGAACTTTATTTCCCCAACCCATCCACACTGGCGGAGAGGGCTCTCCATACTTTGAACAGTAAATGGTGTCTCAAATTTTACCTCCACCATACTAAACATATTCACAAAACAGATCAGCTACTAGTTTCTTATGGACAAGGGTGTCAAGGAATTGCAGTGACGAAAGCAACAATAGCACGATGGATATCAGCAACAAATCCGTTTTGCCATTCCAAAGCTGGCAAGCCCCTGACAACAGAAGCTAAAGCTCATTCTACAAGCTGCTCTGTTTGCAGGCATTTCCCTGCTGCGATGTGGAATAGTACCAACATGTTCACACAGCACTACTACTTTGAGTCAACAAAACGCAGTGACGCAGCCGTAGGCCAGAATGTGAGCCTCTTTCAATAGAGGTGTTTATTCATATTAAATTCAAATGCTTTTCAAACAGCTGTATATTGCGGCTTGCGTGTTCTATTAACTTTCATTAGCTAAAGGTTTTATAGATGAATAGTTAGGAGTCCAGTGTGTGTGTGTGTGTGTATATGTATGTATATATATATATATATGTGTGTTCGATGGCATGTGTAGCTGCAGATACACATGCTGTGCACATCCCGCCATCTGGTGTTGGGCTTGGAGTGTTACAAGTTGTTTTTCTTCGAAGAAGTCTTTTCGAGTCACGAGACCGAGGGACTCCTCCCATTTCGGCTCCATTGCGCATGGGCGTCGACTCCATCTTAGATTGTTTTTTTTCCGCCATCGGGTTCGGACGTGTTCCTTTTCGCGCCGTGTTTCGGGTCGGAAAGTTAGTTAGAATCTCGGAAAAATCGTCTGTATTGTTTGCGTTCGGTATCGGGTTAGTTACAAAACATCGACACCGACTTTTGAAGAGCTCCGGTGGCCCGGCCACGTGTCTCTTCAAGGCTGATGGAACGGACCGTGCACAGCATGTGAATCTGCAGCAACTAATGCCACGAACAGATGTACACTGGGTAAGTGACATCTTCCATATATATATATATATATGTTCGATGGCATGTGTAGCTGCAGATACACATGCTGTGCACATCCCGCCATCTGGTGTTGGGCTTGGAGTGTTACAAGTTGTTTTTCTTCGAAGAAGTCTTTTCGAGTCACGAGACCGAGGGACTCCTCCCATTTCGACTCCATTGCGCATGGGCGTCGACTCCATCTTAGATTGTTTTTTTTCCGCCATCGGGTTCGGACGTGTTCCTTTTCGCTCCGTGTTTCGGGTCGGAAAGTTAGTTAGAATCTCGGAAAAAACGTCGGTATTGTTTGCGTTCGGTATCGGGTTAGTTACGACCGATCGACACCGAATTTTGAAGAGCTCCGGTGGCCCTTCGGGGTTTTTTCGATTCCCCCGTCGGGGCCTGGTCGGCCCGGCCACGTGTGACTTCAAGGCTGATGGAACGGACCCCATTCCGCTTCTGTCCAAAATGCCATAACAAGTATCCGTATACGGATCAGCATCTGGTCTGTAACTTGTGCTTGTCCCCAGAGCACAAGGAAGATACTTGTGAGGCCTGTCGAGCGTTTCGGTCCAGAAAGACGTTAAGAGACCGAAGAGCCAGAAGACTGCAGATGGCGTGGACGCCGACAGGACAAGAGCTTTTCGAGGAGGAAGAGGAAGCTTTCTCTATCCACGAGTCGGACTCGGAAGAGCTCGAGGCCGAAGAAATGCCGAAAACCGTGAGTAAGACGTCGAAACATAAGACTCACGAGAAGTCAACAAAAGCCCAGGGGACGCCACCGCCAACAGGCCATGGCTTAACCCAAAAAATAGGTGACCGAGCCAAGGCACCGAAAAAGGGCATGCTGGTGTCGAAGTCATCCGACTCCGGTCGAGATACCGCCACACAGCAATCTCGGACCCGAGACATCGGCTCAGAGAAATTTCGGCACCGTGACAGCGGCACCGAACAAATTCGGCACCGAGAAACCACCACGCCGAAAATTACAAAGGTTTCTTCGGAGCCTAAAAAGACGTCCGAAAAAGTTTCGGTTCCGAAAGATCCAGCCTCGGAGCCGAAAACAGGTTCCTATACAGAGGAACAAGAATTGTCCTTCCAAATGCAAAAACATAGATTTGGAGAGGAACTTCAAGCTGTAGAGCCAGACTATACTCAAAGGAGGCTCCACATTCATCAAGACACAGGGAAGATAACCACTCTTCCCCCAATTAAAATAAAAAGAAAACTTGCCTTTCAGAAAAAGGACAAGGAGCCACAGGCAAAGATGGCAAAGAAAACAACTCCACCACCGTCTCCACCACCATCAGTGCACACATCACCAGTAGCAACTCCTCCACTGATGCACTCCCCAACTCATACTGCCATGAGTCAAGATGATCCCGATGCATGGGACCTTTACGATGCTCCAGTATCGGACAACAGACCAGACTCGTACCCTGCCAGGCCGTCCCCTCCTGAGGACAGTACATCTTACACACAGGTGATCGCAAGGGCAGCTGCTTTCCATAACGTCACCTTGCATTCCGAACCAATTGAGGAGGACTTTTTGTTTAACACGCTATCCTCCACTCATAGCCAATACCAAAGACTACCTATGCTCCCAGGAATGCTAAAACATTCAAAACAAATCTTTCAGGATCCTGTTAAAGGCCGAGCCATAACTCCAAGGGTGGAGAAAAAGTACAAGCCACCGCCAACAGATCCAGTTTATATTACAACCCAGTTAACACCAGACTCAGTAGTTGTCGGGGCAGCTCGTAAGAGAGCAAACTCTCATACCTCGGGGGACGCACCACCTCCAGACAAAGAGAGTCGCAAATTTGATGCTGCGGGCAAAAGGGTTGCAGCACAAGCAGCAAACCAATGGCGCATTGCCAATTCACAAGCACTTTTGGCACGATATGATAGAGCTCACTGGGATGAGATGCAACATTTGATAGAACACTTACCCTAGGAGTTCCAAAAAAGAGCACAACAAGTGGTGGAAGAAGGACAAAGTGTCTCTAATAATCAGATACGGTCTTCAATGGATGCAGCAGATACGGCTGCAAGGACAGTAAATACTGCAATAACAATAAGAAGGCACGCATGACTGCGCACGTCCGGTTTCAAGCCGGAAATTCAACAAGCCGTGCTAAATATGCCATTTAATGAACAGCAGTTGTTTGGGCCGGAAGTCGACACTGCTATTGATAAACTCAAGAAAGACACTGATACAGCAAAAGCCATGGGTGCACTCTACTCCCCGCAGAGCAGAGGCACATTTCGCAAAACACCTTTTAGGGGAGGGTTTCGAGGAAACCACAACATCACAAACAAGGCCCACTTACCAAAGCCAATATCAGCGGGGAAGTTTTCGGGGGCAATATAGAGGGGGACAATTCCAAAAAAATAGAGGGAAATTCCAAAGCCCCAAAAGTCCTCAAAATAAGCAGTGACTTACAAGTCACACATCCCCCATCACATAACACCTGTGGGGGGAAGACTAAGCCAATTTTACAAACATTGGGAGGAGATAACAACAGATACTTGGGCACTAGCAATTATCCAGCATGGTTATTGCATAGAATTTCTCGAATTCCCTCCAACAGTCCCACAGAAAACACACCGTATGTCAAAACAACATATAAATCTTCTAGGATTAGAAGTTCAAGCATTGCTCCAAAAAGAGGCAATAGAATTAGTACCAAAACAAGAACTAAACACAGGAGTTTACTCACTGTACTTTCTGATACCTAAAAAAGACAAAACTCTAAGACCTATACTAGATCTCAGAATATTAAATACATACATCAAATCAGACCACTTTCACATGGTTACATTACAAGAAGTAATCCCACTGCTCAAACAACAAGACTACATGACAACACTGGATCTAAAGGATGCATATTTCCATATACCAATACATCCTTCACACAGAAAGTACCTAAGGTTTGTATTCCAAGGGATACATTACCAATTCAAAGTGTTGCCATTCGGAATAACAACTGCGCCAAGAGTTTTTACAAAATGTCTAGCAGTAGTAGCTGCACATATCAGAAGGCAGCAAATACATGTGTTCCCGTACCTAGACGATTGGTTAATCAAAACCAACACGCAAATACAGTGTTCACAACACAAATTATGTCATAGAAACCCTACACAAACTAGGTTTCTCAATCAATTACTCAAAGTCACACCTTCTGCCGTGTCAAACACAGCAATACCTAGGAGCAACAATCAACACAGTAAAAGGAATTGCCACTCCAAGTCCACAAAGAGTCCAAACATTCCACAATGTAATACAAGCCATGTATCCAAACCAAAAGATACAGGTCAAATTAGTAATGAAACTCTTAGGCATGATGTCCTCATGCATAGCCACTGTCCCAAACGCAAGGTTGCACATGCGGCCCTTACAACAGTGCCTAGCATCACAGTGGTCACAGGCACAGGGTAAACTTCTAGATCTGGTGTTGATAGACCGCCAAACATACATCTCGCTTCAATGGTGGAACAGTATAAATTTAAACGAAGGGCGGCCTTTTCAAGACCCAGTGCCACAATACGTAATAACAAAAGATGCATCCATGACAGAGTGGGGAGCACACCTCAATCAGCACAGCATCCAAGGACAATGGGACATTCAGCAAAGACAGTTTCATATAAACCACTTAGAACTGTTAGCGGTGTTTCTAGCGCTGAAAGCATTTCAACCCTTAATAACCCACAAATACACTCTTGTCAAAACAGACAACATGACAACAATGCATTACCTAAACAAACAGGGAGGAACACACTCGACACAGTTGTGTCTCCTAACACAAAAAATATGGCATTGGGCGATTCACAACCACATTCGCCTAATAGCACAATTTATTCCAGGGATTCAGAATCAGTTAGCAGACAATCTCTCTCGGGATCACCAACAGATCCACGAATGGGAAATTCACCCCCAAATACTAAACACTTACTTCAGAATGTGGGGAACGCCACAAATAGATCTATTTGCAACAAAAGAAAACTCAAAATGCCAAAACTTCGCACCCAGGTACCCACAACATCAGTCTCAGGGCAATGCACTATGGATGAACTGGTCAGGGATATTTGCGTACGTTTTTCCCCCTCTCCCACTTCTTCCATATCTAGTAAACAAGTTGAGTCAAAACAAACTCACTCATACTAATAGCACCAACATGGGCAAGGCAACCTTGGTACACAACACTACTAGACCTTTCAGTAGTACCTCATGTCAAACTGCCAAACAGACCAGATCAGTTAACACAACACAAACAACAGATCAGACATCCAAATCCAGCATTGCTGAATCTAGCAATTTGGCTCCTGAAATCCTAGAATTCGGGCACTTAGACCTCACACAGGAATGTATGGAGGTCATAAAACAAGCTAGAAAACCTACCACTAGACACTGCTATGCAAATAAGTGGAAAAGATTTGTTTATTACTGCCATAATAATCAAATTCAACCTTTACACGCATCTGCAAAAAGATAGTAGGATACTTATTACATTTGCAAAAATCTAAACTAGCTTTCTCTTCCATTAAAATACATTTTACGGCAATTTCAGCTTACCTGCAAATTACGCACTCAACTTCATTGTTTAGGATACCAGTCATAAAAGCGTTTATGGAAGGCATAAAGAGAATTATACCACCAAGAACACCACCAGTTCCTTCATGGAACCTCAACATTGTCTTAACACGACTCATGGGTCCACCTTTTGAGCCCATGCACTCTTGTGAAATGCAATACTTAACGTGGAAAGTTGCATTTTTAATTGCCATCACATCTCTAAGAAGAGTGAGTGAAATTCAAGCATTTACCATTCAAGAACCATTTATTCAAATACACAAAAATAAAGTTGTTCTACGGACCAATCCTAAATTTTTACCAAAAGTAATCTCACCGTTCCACTTGAATCAAGCGGTAGAATTACCAGTGTTCTTCCCACAGCCAGATTCTGTAGCTGAAAGAGCACTACATACATTAGACATCAAAAGAGCACTAATGTACTACATTGACAGAACAAAACTAATACGAAAGACAAAACAACGATTTATCGCCTTTCAAAAACCTCATACAGGAAATCCAATTTCAAAACAAGGCATTGCTAGATGGATAGTTAAGTGCATTCAAACCTGCTATCTTAAAGCTAAAAGAGAACTGCCTATTACACCAAAGGCACACTCAACCAGAAAGAAAGGTGCTACCATGGCCTTTCTAGGAAATATTCCAATGAACGAAATATGTAAGGCAGCAACATGGTCTACGCCTCATACATGTACCAAGCACTACTGTGTAGATGTGTTAACTGCACAACAAGCAACAGTAGGTCAAGCTGTACTAAGAACATTATTTCAAACTACTTCAACTCCTACAGGCTGAACCACCGCTTTTGGGGAGATAACTGCTTACTAGTCTATGCACAGCATGTGTATCTGCAGCTACACATGCCATTGAACGGAAAATGTCACTTACCCAGTGTACATCTGTTCGTGGCATTAGTCGCTGCAGATTCACATGCGCCCACCCGCCTCCCCGAGAGCCTGTAGCCTTTTAGAAGTAGATCTTAAACATTTGTACATTTGTAAATATATTACTTGAAACTTCATTATGTACATACGCATTCACTCCATTGCATGGGCACTATTACTAGCATACACAACTCCTACCTCACCCTCTGCGGGGAAAACAATCTAAGATGGAGTCGACGCCCATGCGCAATGGAGTCGAAATGGGAGGAGTCCCTCGGTCTCGTGACTCAAAAAGACTTCTTCGAAGAAAAACAACTTGTAACACTCCGAGCCCAACACCAGATGGCGGGATGTGCACAGCATGTGAATCTGCAGCGACTAATTCCACGAACAGATGTACACTGGATAAGTGACATTTTCCATATATATATATTTATATATATATATATATAACATTTTGTATGGTCTACCCTGAAGATATATTGCTTTTACCCACGTCCTCTTTAGGGTACTTAATGTACCTATAATACCGCTTGCTATTCTAATTCTATGAACGATCCAGTACTGGCTAAGACATTGTTAGCCATAACTGCAGTTATCCAGCATTGGTATCTTTCATAGATTAACATGCAACTCACCCTCCTTCCCAGATAGGCACCCCTTATTACTAGGGATGCTATTCCCACTTGTGTTCGAAAATCTGAGGGACTCCGCCTCTCTTGGGAATATTCTGGAGGGTGCTGCCATTTGATTGGTCATAGTTCAAGTGGGGTACTTATTATTATTTTATTTTTTTGAAGCCCATAGGCTATTAAACTGATGGTCTAAGGCCATATAGCCTATGATAGTTTTACATACTGCTTTATCAAGGTACCGTGGGACTCCCACTTAATGAATGATTCAAACTTGTGAATCTATGAAACATACCAATATTGGATAACTGCAGTTACAGGTAAGTAACTTATTTTCGTTGTGCCACAAATTTCTGCACAGCTACTCATAAAGGTCCTGGCAGTATAGAAAAAATTCTATAGGGTTTGAAATTTACATCCGAATAGTATTGTGAGCTTCAAAGTGTGCCTATCAATTTTAAATAAGCACACTGGTCTTGGGCCTTCACATGTGTTTGACCCATGGTTCAAAACTTCCTCACATTGAAGATCTGAAGTGACGTTTTTCCTCTCCTTCGGACCAAGTAAGACTCCTGTGAGGTCTTCTCGGAGGGGTATTCAAATGTGTTAAGAATGAATAAATACCTTATTTGAAAGTGTACAATTTTGTTCTTTCTGCATAGGCTGGTTCTGGAGGTGGTACAGGTGATGTGACTCAAGATTCAGGAACGGGTAACTGGCGAGGAATGTTGAAAGCATCAAAAGGAGAAGACACTGAGGAAAAGCCAAAGATCCCGCTGGTTCCTGCTAGCCCACAGAGGGGTCATGCTGTAAATCTTTTGGATGTGGTATGTATTTTTGTTCCATTTTCAGTATATCAAGTGTTTACATTTGCAGGCCTTTTGCATAGGTGGGCGCACACAATTATCTTATTACAGAGCCATTATCAAGGGGAATATGCTTTTCAGGGTCTGTTAAGGGTGGCTGTATGGATTTGCCTATTCCATCATACTTTTAAGTACTATTGAACACTATGTACATCATTATAAGTCTCTTGTGATTTTGTTCATCCTAACACTAAGAATAGATGATCTTGCACAGGAGAAGTGTGTTGTAATATGTTTCTTCATAAAAGGTTATGAAATTACTTACTATATCCAAAACACTGATAGTTACTCCCAAAAAAACATTTTAGAAGGCAATATTAACTTCATAATACTTGGTACAAGAAGAGGAATTTGATGCAGTAGTGGTGTTACTATAAACTGCTAAAATGCTGTTACTGGACCTTGCACAGCTAGTTCAGCACATGAATTTGCCTGCATATTTGCCCATGCCCTCTTGTTCTCAATCCAGTATGGACTGGAATGTTTTCTCATTCACAGTAATTCTAAACTGCTGGTCCCCCTACATCTGGGTATATATGCCTGTTTCTCCTTTGGACATGGTGGCAATTGGTACATTTCACCTGGTCAACCTGTCATCTAGTTTAGATGAGTGGTGGCACCTCCCTAAGGTGGTAACAGGTGACTCTGCCATCTACTTTCTATTACCTGATCCTGTAGGTTGATAGGTGTTAGAAATTGGGTCTCCAATTGGCAGAGGTATGCACCCTGTCCATGTAGGGACCACAATCCTATCAAGGCAAGTCAATTACACAAGTCAAGTTAACCTTTGCTTACCCTCTGGTAGCTTGGCGCAGAGCTGGCAGGCTTAACTTATAAGTCAATGTGTAAAGTATTTGTGCAACACACACACAGTAACAGCACCACAAGTCTCCACACAGGTTTAGGAAAATAGATGATATTTATTTGGTTTTAAAGAAGACTGATGCCACAAAAATCCAATTAATAGCAATAAAGATATGTAATTTAGGAAAAGTACGATCACTACAGTGCTGTCAAGATTCAGCGTAATTTGGACGGGGCTCGTTTTAGGGCCATTATGGTATTTCTGAGAGAGTACTTGTGTTCCTTAATGACCGCACAGGGAGGTCTAGTCGGGCCATGTGAGGCCGGCTCGAGAATGGGATTCAGATCGTCAAAGGTGTTGATCCTTTCACTGCAGAGGGCACAGCAGAAGCACTAAGACCACTCGGTCATCCGTGAAGCTGGTTGTGTTGTTGTCCCCGCAGACATTACAGGTGCCCCTATTACAAGTTTCACGGGCCCCTTACCTGGGTTGAAGCTTTGGGGCGCCTTTGTGCTTCTAGGCAGAGGTTTATGGTGACAAGCTTCCTTTGCTGGGCCCGCTTCTCCGTATTGGAGCATGCAGCTGTACAGCTCTCGGTGCTGCTGGCGGTTGAAGTTCTTGCCACCGGTGCCCTTACCCAGGAAGCTCACAATGCGGTCTGGGTCGTGCTAGTGCATAGGTCATACAGAGGTTAGTGGGCCGGTGGCATGGCGCTAGCAGGCTAGTTGGGCAGTGCATTGAATAATGCAAACGGGTGAGACAGTACGCCAGGCCCAGGGGATCAGCACTTGGTCACGGCAATCAAAGGAGGAGCGCCACACTCACCCTTTGGGCTATGGGAGGCCTAGATGGTGTTTCTACTGGGCAACGGGGTCTTTGATGTCCCTTAATTAAAGCAGAGGCAAGTCAGCAAGCAGTTGGATCACTCCGGAGCAGATGATCAGTCCTTGGGCGTGCAGGGCAGAGATCAGCAGGGCAGAATAGCAGTTCCTGCAAAACAGCAAAGTTTCCTTGAGTCCAGAAGTGTACTGTTTTTGAGTGGGTCAGAGACCCATTACTTATTCCAGAAAAGTGTCTTTGATGTGGGGGATGACTTCAGAAGGTTTCTGTGAAGTGCACAGACACCTTTTCAGCCCCAGCCTTGGCTCCAGACTATCAGTGGGAGGTAATCAGCCCCTTTGTGTGGACTCTCGTCACTACCCTTTGAAGTGCAATTATGAACCCTTCCCAACCTCTTCCCCAGGAAGGCCCATCAGTATGCAGATGCAGTTGAGTATCCTGCATTGTGGGTGCCTGGAGGGAATGCACAAGTGTAGCTGTCACCTAGCCCAGATCAGACATGTATTGGCGATAGACTGTGGACACACAGGGCAGTGCGAGCAGAGAAATGCCCACTTTCTAAAAGTGGTATTTCTAAAATAGTAATAATAAATCCGACTTTACCAGTGAAGTGGGTTTATTATTACTATTCCAGTGGTACGAAAAATGTGTCAACTCCTCTCAGATCAGAAATTACAGGTTAGAAGTATTATAAGGAATTCCCAATGCTAGCCAATGAGAGGGCCAAACCTCACAGTAATGAACAACAACTTTGGGAGTTTTTCATTATCAGGACATGAAAGACTTAAAAGCACATGGCATGCCTTTTACTTACATGGTTCCCTGCCCTATGGGCTACCTAGGTTCTACTTTAGCAGTGACTTGTATGTAAGAAAAGGGGAGTCTAAGGCTTGACAAGGGTTTTTGAATGCTAAGTCGGAGAGGCAGTGAGACTGCAGTGGCAGGCCTGAGATGATTACAGGGCTACTTGAGTGTGGGGCATAATCACTGCTGCAGGCCCACTAGTAACATTTAACTTACAGGTCCTGGGTTTATAGTATACCACTTTACAAGGGACTTGCATGTAAATTAAATATGGCAGTTGGTGATAGATTGATGTTACCATGTTTAGGGTTGGAAGCACATGCCCTGGTTAGCATTGGTAAAGTCCTCAGAGTCCTAAGGACAACAAAAAGATACAGCAGCAAAGCAGGAAGTAAAAGTCTGGAGTAAGATCAACCCAAGGATGCCGGGTCTAACAATAAGTGATCCAGATCTTCCACTTCACCACGGACCTCAGACTATCCTAGAGCAGAGTTCCCAGCTTGCCATTGGTAACCAAAAGACTGCAAAATATGCAGAAAGTTTTCTTCAAAAACCTCAAACCAGGCGAGGAAGATAACACAGGTAAGGAATCAAGCGTGTCTTCAAAGATATCGAAAAGATCAATAGGATTTCTTATTCTAAAGAAACAAAACTGCCTCTTAAACAGTCTTAAAAGTAGAGGTTCCATCTACATCAAGACAAGGTGTGAAGAATTCCAAGCAGCCCAGTGAATCTCCTGAGGTACTTCGGATTCAAAAGAAGCCTAAGCTTCAACTAGAGCCATTTTCTCCAAGAATGCTACATGCTTCATTGAAAGCTGCATCTCCAGGACCTCAGAGCATACCATTTTCACCATCAGATTCCCTCTCACTGGCAAACGTTCGCTTATCGACTATGCAGTCAGCGGCCTGTCAACATCTCCGTCCACAGCAGTGGTGTCGACCAAATCAGTAAAAGAGAAATCCTTCTTGATGACAACTCAAATTGTCGCTGTCCACCAAGTCGATGGGACATCTGTTGATGACACCTTCGTTGAGAACTCTGTTGGTTTCCCCATAGACAAGATACCTGACCCTTAGATCTACATCAACGATGCACCTGTCGACGGTATTTGTGTTGACAGTACAATCTCTGATTCTGTTTTTGGCTGAGGAGCCTTTCACAGCCCCAATAACTTCTATCTCTTAGACTGGTGTATCCACAGAACTTGTTCCCCAGCACTCCTCCTCAATCAGTATATCGGAACATCCACCTTGCAGACTGCTGGACATTTATGGTTCAGAAGATGAAAGGCCACTTCATATAACCCTATTAAATTCAAGATTATGTGATGAATATAGTAACTATCGGGAGTATCCTGTCACTAAACCTTTTGATGGGACATGTGATGAGCCCTATCAACAAAGGGGTTATGAAGCTTTCATTGAAGATTGACGGCCATCTAATTTATAGTCCCTCCCGGAGTATGAAACATTCAATGGAGACCATTATTATCCTAATGAAGAAACAAATACCAATAGACCTGGTCTGAGACTAAAGATGGTGGACTATTAGAAAAGCTGCCCAGATAAACACCAACCACAAGTTAATCCAAGTCAAATTCCGCAAAGAACACTCTCTGGTCCTCAACCACTTGCTCAGTTGTATCTCCATCCAAAAAGTAATGTCCTGTTTCGACTTCTACACCAACACGTTTTTCATCCTGTAATGGCCAGGATGACACAAGACACTCCTTGCCATGAAACCCAGGGACATGGTTATGTGGCTAAGAACCCCAGGGATATGATAATGTGGCTCAGTCACTGTATTTTTCAGCAGCACCACCTGTTGACTCCTCACCTGATATGGCAGGATTTCACTCTTATTGAATAGGCTTCTAACAGTTCCAAATACCACTACCAGTTAGACTTAGACTGTTTTCTGTAAGAATTCAGACACACCAAAAAAGGCAATCAGATCAATTTCTATCATCAATCACATCCTGAATGAATGCATTAACGGTATGCAGAATCCAGTATCAATAGTGGTCCCTAGACTGAACAAGAAATGCAAGGCACAAACACTTCATCCACTTGTTTGATAGGCAGTTCTAAAGTGGACTCAGTATTAGTTGAAAGTACAAAGAAGGTTGAGGAATCCATCCATCCCTTGTACTGTGCCACCTGAAAGAGAAGGCAGACTCGTAGACAATATTAGAATAAAGGTTTCGCTACATCTGCAGTAACCATCAGAACAGCACACGCTCTAACAATAGTAGGTTTTTAGGACACTGACAGAGTGACGTCTCACATAGATCTGTTTTTGGAAGAAATACTGGAGGATACAAAAATATGCATTAATCATTCTGAGATGTAGAACCAACAACAGCTGCATTCATAGACACATCTGAGCATGTGGCAAACACAAGATACAGGCACCTGGCTGAAGCAGCTGCCTTAAGAAGACAAAGACGGCTACAATGCACTTCATTTAGACTAGAAGTAGAATTTTAGACAACCAGTCTATACACGGAGATACTAGCAGTACAGGAGTCAACCATCCCAGGTACAGCACCAACCATCCCATCTGCATTATCAACCTACGTACAGGTCATCAGCAACATTATATTGAAGGAATGTGCCAAAAGGAAGAAGCACTACTCAGTCTAGATAGTTAGACACTGAAAGTAGATGATGATGAAACACAAGAACTGGTCACCAAAAACTACCATTGACTAGGTGGGAAAATGTCTCTTGCTTACAAGCTTGGAACAAGATCAGTATGGACAGATGGATCCTTGAACGAGTGGAGAAAGAAAGGTCATGCTTTGTAGTTTATTGAAAGTTCTCCAAATACACCTTTAACCAGTGTGCAATATCTACATCAGATGAAGTTATAAGAGGAAATTTCACAATAGAAGGGGTCCCCAAATAAAACTTAAGATTCTGTTCTGGTTTCTTTTTAATCAGGAAGAATACAACAAAATGGCGACCAACTTTGGACCTGTAGCAGCTCTGTGCTTTCCCAAAGAAACAAAAGTTCATTATCTCCTGCCTCCGGACTATCCTTCAGCTGTAAACAGAATCCGAATTATTGACCACATTGGACCAACAGGATGCTTATTTCCTCAACTATGTTTGCCACAGCAATCGAAAATATGTGCATTTCCAGGTGGCTAGTTGCCACTATCAGTCCAACCTATTACCTAGCAGAACTGCAGTCCATACCACGGATATTTACGAAGTGCATGTCACCAGTTGCAACTCATTTAAGGAGAAAGGGACAGTAAGTGTTTCCATATTTAGACAGCTGGCAGATAAAAGGTCCAGCATATAATTCGGTCAGCATGTCAATTCCAGAACTTGTAACTGACACTTTGTACGCAGAAGTCCTTAATATAACCAGGTACCAAGATCTAATTTCTAGCTGCAACTTTGAATACAAGAGAAGGAAAAAAAAATCCTTCAAAGGAGACAATGCATATTACATGATCTAGTGACTCAAAAACAATGTAAAAGACAGTTCACTCTACGCCATTCAAAGGCCTTTTATGTGTGATCTCCTGTATTCCATTCTGTCAGTTGCACATGAGACTGCTCCAAGAAGAACTGGACCATCAGTGGCTCCAGATAAGAGGACATTTTGAGCACAGATCAAAGTAACAAGGAAGGTAAAAGGTAGTTTTGCTTGGTGAAATAAAAGGTCCAATATATCAAAGCGTCTCAGTTTCCTGATGGACCCTTCAAAGTTTATTCTGAAAGACACCTGGAAGCATGGGGCGTTCATCTCCAGGACATAGCTATCAATGGCACGTGCAGTGCTTATTTAAACTGGTGGTTGCTTGTGGGGCCCAGCAGCACTCATTTTTGTGGATCGACTCTTAGAACTAGAGCAAGAAAAAAAACAAAAGCTAAAAAGAAAGATGGAAATAAGACTCTGGGGAACAATTCGAAAACCAGTGGCAAAGGTAGAGAGCTGGGATGAGAAAGAACCTGCAGGAGTGCAATTAATGGCCGCATGGATACATGGCTACAGGGAGTGTCTGATGGAATCAAGGCTACATTGCCCTGGTATGCGGCACTACGACAAGAGAATCAGCCCTGGCTTCTGAGTAAAACTTTGGGCCCCCGGCAGTTATTCTTTTACAAATTAAGCACTGAACAAGAGGACATAAACCTGTAACTGAGCAATAGAGAAGAAAGGGTCTTTAAAGGCAGAACTCCTACCATGGCAGGTCAAGTGGGCAGAGACATCCTAATTCACAGTGTATGGCAATTGTCACAAATAGGTGTTACATCAAGCCCAGATCAACAAAGTGTTTGGAATGTGGGGATAAGCCAAAGATCGATCCCTGTCAACAGGCTGAATTTGCAAATGTGAATGTTGCACAAGCAGGCGGATGCTACCAGGATCGTGGGGATATACCCATTGATTGCATGGTCCGAGATTTCCGTATATGTATTTCTGACTCTTGTTCTAATTCCACAGGTGCTGAGGAAAATGATAAGAGCACCTTACTCAATAATATTAATTGGGCCAGTCTGGCCAAGGCAGTTTTGGCCTATAAAACATCTTCTGAGAGGCAGGGTATATTATCCCCCGACTATACGGCCCAGATGGGAGCAGCAATAGTGATTGAGACAGAATATTGGGGTACCACAAGGCGGCATCCTGTAATGCTTTAGTCTGCCTCCGGCAGTTCCTACTCTTAAACTGTGCATATATACTATCTATGGCAGACTTGCTGCACATGATCTTAACATGTCCAGTGATTACTAAATAATGGAAGCTAGTGATGGAAACCCTGGCTAAAATGCAAACGCTAAAGATTGTAAGGTCACTACAACACTGCATTTTGGGATTACACCTTATACCATGAAAAAGTAAACTAGAATATAGGTTTACTGCATTGGTACTGGTATTGGCTCAGTTTTGGATTACGATTCATTGGAAACATGGCTCCCTAGTACAGCTATGGTATAAAGATCTTAAAGAATGTCTGTTAGCGGGGGAAATATGTATGAAACTAGTCCACATAGATAAAGTCCACAAGGGTATTTCCGGCTGGTGCTTAATGACAAAATGAATTGCTGGATGATGTACCACCTCCGTCCTTACCCACAGTTTGACAATGACCTAGCTCTCTTTGATGGCTTTTGTTGACTGTACTGTTTCTATATACATGACCACTGGTGAAACACTATTAACCGGATATGTTACTGGTATATTACTTTACTTTATCTGTCAACCTGCACATATGGAAAATAATATCTCCCATGTCATTATTTCAAATACAATTAACAAGATTGCATTAAAAATACTTTCAAATTTGCAATTGAATGAACCAGTTATGCTAAAGTAATTTCTTCCAAATTCAGCAAGAGAGAGAACTTCCAGAGATAACTTTGTATTCTCTTGATATAAGAATTTGTCTCAAATTCTACCTGAATAGAATTAAGTGTTTTAGAAAGTCATATTAGCTTTTAATCACCTTTGGCAACCCACAAAAAAAGGAGAAGCCATTTCTAAGTATGACATGGCCTGACGGGTTGCAGATGCAATTTAATTTTGCCATGAAGGCGGGCAAACCACTACACAGCAAAGTGAATGCTGATCTACTAGAGGTGTGTCAACATCAATAGCTGTATTTGCTGGAGTGTCTTTAACAAACATGCAGATCAGCAACATGAAAAAATGTACACACTTGTTCAGGACATTTGTCAGGAAGAGACAGTTCAAGAGAAAGCAGCAGTTGGTCATGGGCCAGGAAACGTTATGTTGTGTTTGGTGAGCCAGCCTTGGTGTTTTTGCCTCCATCCACTATGTTCTTTTGATGTTGCATGTTGTGTACTGCTTGTAATTCTGAATGACACAAGCTATCTGTGAAAGATCCAGTACTGGAGAAGAAACTGTTACTTATTTCTAATGTTAGTCCTCTAGTATTGGTATCTTTCATAAATTCACATGTGACCCATACTACTCCTCCCCACTTAAGACTCACCTACTTCTATCACTCCTTCACAGGAAGTTGCCCTCTCACGGTATGGTCTTTAGACTAATTATGCCCGATTGGTTGAAGTTTGCCTCTTGGGTTCTTTTTAAATTATGTGACAGGGTTACTAAATACACGTTGATGTGCAGCACATTCATGTTGTGCAGCCTAATGGAAAGAATTTGTACATTAATGCACCCTTTCTTCTGCAGAATTTCTGAAAGCTTCACCAGCAGACATTGTTCAGTATCTGTTTAGGCTACAAAAACAGGGTTGGCATGAAATTAAATGTCCAATGGCATTTGTGGCTGTAGATACACATGCTCTGCATAATCCTGTCTTCTAGTGTTGGGTCTGGAGTGTTGCAAGTTGTTTTTCTTTGAAGAAGCATTTTTGAATCACGGATCGAGTGGCTCCTTCTCAGTTATACTGCGCATGGGCATCAACTCCTTTGTTAGATTGTTTTCTCTCCGCTGTTGGGCTCGGACTTGTGCGTCTCCGCTCCGACTTTTGACTCGCTCCGGTTTGAAATCTTTCTTTCTGTCTTCTATTTATCAACAGTATTGTTTCTCAGTTTTCTCAGTTACGTATTTCTGTCTTCTCGTTCGTCTCCACTTGTTGGTCTGGGCACAAACCGCACGCCTTCTGGTGTGTCCTCACCCATTTTGGGCCTACCTCACTGTGCAGCACTGAACATTATGCCTAGCTGATGGAATGGACACAGTTTCGTTTATTTCCTTAGTGCCACGCAAAATTTCCCCACACTGACCATCATCTGTTGTGTAACCTGTGCCTCTCCCCCAATCACCAGGAAGCTACCTGCGACACCTGCAAATCATTCTGGTCGACGAAGACCCTTCGAGACCAAAGAGCTCATCAGTTGGAGATGGCACACAGGACTTCAAGCAACACCCCCAGATACCTTTGGGGAGGAACATGTCCAGGAGGATCTGGAACAAGAGGAAGACCTTTTTGATCCAGGACCCTGACGTGCAGTCAGATATCGAAAGCCTGAGGGGAGATCCACGCAACCCGTGAGTACAGTGACCCCTCCTTCCCACCCTAAAACTGTTAAAAAGCCCCTTGCAGAGGTTCACGGACTGCCACCTGGCCATGACCAGATCCCAAAAACCTTTTCGGCTGCCACATCCTCAGGCTCCGCTCCAAAAATAGCCAAGAACAAAACGGCTTCTTCGGCTTCGACCACCGGCACCTCAGACTGAGACATAATTGCCATCTCAGTGCAATCTTGGGCTTCAAGTACTTTGGCTCTGAGTTGACCAGCTTTCACCTCTACTTCATTGCCAGCCAAACTGCAGCGACCGAAAACCATAGAACTGAGAATATCGGAGCAGAAAGACTGTAGCCTGTCTTCAGCTACACCTTCACCTGTGGAACCCATTTTGGAGACGATGAACGCTTGGGAGCACCTCCTCCATATCCAGGAGGGGTATGGGGCATATTATTGCTTCTTCCCCTGTTTGTTTGAAGAGGGAACTGTCCTTCCAAGAGGCTTTGAACACTTGTCCACCTCCAAAGAAGGTTACTAAGGACAAGGCTACCAGCACACCTCACAAGCCTTCTCCACTGCCACCTGATCCACCCCCTGCTTCTCCTCCACCTCCCTCCCCTCCTCATTAATCTGCCTCACCTACTGCAGGAGTTTGTGCACCTCCGGGATCCCCTGTATATACTGGGGAAGATTTGGGTGGGACACAGCATGACCCAGATCCATGGGAGACATATGATCCTTACCCCATATTGAGCAGTGGCCCATATTTATACCCTTCACACCCCTCCCCATCAGAGGATACTACATCCTCCCATCAGGTAGTCGCAAGGGCAGCAGCCTTCCACAATATAGAGCTGCACAGGCACCCCATCGAACAGGACTTCCTGTTCGATATCCCTACATCTACCCACAAGGATATGCAGTTTCTCCCTGCGCTCCCTGGCATGCTTTGTCATGGTGTCTAAATTTTCAAGGAGCCCATTCTCTCTAGGGTTATCACCCCTAGAGTACATTAAAAAATATATATTACCCTGCACCCTCGGATCCAGTATACATTAGGTCACAAGTCCCTCCAGACTTCATAGTAGCCACCACTGCATGAAAACATGCCAGTAGACAGGCCACAGGGGACTCTTCTCCTCTTGGCAAGGAGAGTAAAAAGTTGGATGCTGCCGGCAAAAGGGTGGCTGCACAAGCCAGGTAACTATTGGCGTATCACCAGTTCACAGGCCTTACTAGCCAGGTATGACTGGGCTCACTGGGATGAAATGGAGGAGTCCTGCAGCTTTTCCAAGAAGAGCGCAGCAAAAGAGGGCAGCAGATTGTTGCTAAGGAGCAAACCCTTACTAACAACTCCATATACTGTGCCCTAGTTTCCGTAGATGCTGCACGCGGCTTTAATACCAGTGTCTTGATAAGGAGACACGCATGACTTCAATGCTCTGGGTTCAAACCAGCAGTCCAGCAAGCGGTGCTTAACATGCCCTATGATAAGGATCATCTTTTCTGCCCTCAAGTGGATTTTACCCATGAGAGGCAGAAAAAGAGACTGACACAGCAAAATGCATGGCTGCTCTACAGTCCCCCACACAAAGGGGCACTTTTCATCACCCCACCTTCAGAGATGGTTACAAATCTACACCCCTAGAAGCATCTACCTCCTAAACCAGATAGCCTTCAACCTCCTACTCTAGGGGTGTTTTAGGGAGTCCTACAGAGACAATAACCAGGGCAGAGGTAGTAGCATCACCTCTCTAAGTCCGCCCTCCTCCCCCCCCCCCCCCCCCACACACACACACACACACACACACACACACAAACACTGCACACCTGTCGGGGGAAGACTATAAGCTTAATCTAGAATGGATCAGCATCTCCTTGGACTGAGTCATTTGCATTAGCATTATCCAACATAGTTATTGTCTGGAGCTCATTACCACTCCTCCAAACATTCCGCCTAGCTCTCACAGACTATCCCATGAGCACCTCACCCTTCTCAAGCAAGAGGTTCAGTCCCTTCTTTTCAAAAGGGCCACCGAGCATGTTCCCCTACAAAACCAGGGATCAAGAGTATACTCTCTGTACTTCCCCATTCCCAAAAAAGACTGCTCTCAGGCCTATTCTGGACCTCAAGCCATTACATTACTACATTCACTCACTACACTTTCATATGGTTACTCTTCAAGATATTCCACTTCTACAACAAGGCAACCTTTTGATGCCCCTAGATCTGAAAGGCACCTACTTCCATATTCCCATCCACCCTGCACACCAAAAATACCTAAGATTTGTGGTTGCAGGCAAACATTACCAGTTCAAAGTCCTGCCTTTCAAAGTTGCAACTGCTCCCAGAATCTTCACAAAGTGTTTACCAGTGGTCGACGTGGACCTCAGAAGACACATACACATGTTCCCTTACCTAGATGACTGGCTCATCATAGCCAGCACACAACTACAGTGCCAATATCACATTCAGATCACAGTGGACCTGCTTCATACAGTGGGATTCACAATCATCTTAGTTAAATCTCATCTCCAACCTCTTCAGATACAGTCAGGGATGTGGAATTCCTATCGCCCGACGCCCGGGACATCTTGTTTGGGGTCAAGGGCAACAAGTTTTTATGTTTACTTTGTCCTTGGGACAAGTAGGCCCAACCCCCTGCAGCACAAACCCTTTGGCTGCCTGTTTACAGAGAGTGGAACTCTCTGCAGTTGAGGTAATGTGTTTTCAAAAGATAATGCTGTTCGAACTTGTATTTATGGTTCATTATTTGAAAGCCTTCATTATTAGGGTGCGTGCTGTAAATAAATGTTTTAAGGTCACACTTCACTACTGACGTTGGTTCCAGTACAAAAAAAAAAAAAGTGTACACACATGTTTGAAAAGTTTAGGCTAAGAGGCTAAGTATAATGCTCCCAGAATGCTCTCTGATTATATGCAAATGAAGTGTCATTTAGTAAAATGTGTTGATGCATGCTAGTATTTCCCAAAAATATTACTAATGGAAAATCAGTGTAACCATTTTCAACACGATTATGGGAAGCATGAAAATAAACAATCACTGACAAAGCCAACTGATCTGACATATTTTTATAAGTCTTTTAGTTTCATCAATGCGTGTCTTGTTTTGACATGGCTTTTGTAACACTTTATTGTTGTGGGAGCTACCAGGCCCTCAACATTGTAACAAACATTGGCAAAACCCCCCCAAAAAGTTTTTGAACTCTTAAAGCACACGTTGCCACCAGCGGCATAACAAAGGCCCCGCAGCCGCCCTCCAGGGGGCCCCTTCAGCACAGCACCTGCCCTGAGTGAGTCTGGAGAGGGGGCTCCTCCATGTTCTTTGCAAAGGGGCACCCTCCAGTTTCGTTACGTCACTGATTGCCACTGTAGTCCCTGACACTGAACAAAACTACTTTGTGTGGCAATATGCTCCTTGTGGAAGAGCAGAATGCGATCACTCACAGTAAAGCCAGCCGAAAGAGAGAGAAATAGAAGTTTAATAAAAACAAAATGTCTTTGTTAACACCAGACCTAATTAGGGACCAAGACCCACATGTAGGTAGCTTTTTGCATGTCGCAAACAGCGACTTTCGCTGTTTGCGACGTGCAAAAAGCACATTGCGATGCACAAACCCCGTTTTGCGATTCAGTAACCTGGTCACCGAATCACAAAACGGGTTTGCGACTCGCAATTAGTAAGGGGTGTTCCCTTCCTAATTGCAACTCGCAGTGCAATGTAGGATTGTTTTGTGACCGCGAACGCGGGCGCAAACCAATCACAGTTTGCACCCATTTCAAATGGGTGCGAACACTTTCACAAAAGGGAAGGGATCCCAATGGGACCCCTTCCCCTATTGTGAATGTCACTGTAAAAGAAAATTCAGAGCAGGCAGTGGTCCTGCGGACCACTGCCTGCTCTGAAAAAAATGAAACGAAAACGTTTCATTTTTCGTTTTTGTTATGCAACTCGTTTTCCTTTAAGATAAACGGGCTGCATTACAAAAAAACCCCAAAAAAACCTGCTTTATTGAAAAGCAGTCACAGACATGGTGGTCTGCTGTCTCCAGCAGGCCACCATTCGCGAGGGGGTCGCAAATTGCGACCCACCTCATGATTATTCATGATGTGGGCATTTGCGAAGCCCTTGCGAATCACAGATGGTGTCAAGGACACCATCCTACATTCGGATTTGCGACTCGCAATTTGCAGGTCACAAATCTGAACCTACCTACTTGTGGCCCCAAATTCTTAAAGAAAGTCACAAAAGTGCACCCATGATATATGTCGTACCCCTATAAAATATTTGTGAACTGTATTTTAGCATGGGTAAATACGATGTGTAGATTTGCTCATGTGAAAATCTATTGAGCATTTGCAAGTTCATTTTCCCTCCAGCCACTTTCTTCCCAACCCTGGAAGAAGTTCTAATTCTGCCATTGTCAGGAGTAAATGTCCAACCTTTCTTATTATGGGAAAATATTAGAGAGAAGCTGGTAAAAATCTTTAAAACATGCAGGTTAGTAGGTTTGCAGACTCAAAGGCATTCCAGCCCTGGAACTATTGCTTACTGCTTCCTCCAGCCCCAGTATGCAGATCTGCAGAAAGGTGGCAAAATAAGGAAATTGCTACAGTAGGGATTGAAACTCCAAGTATTCAAGCCCTACTATGGTAGTAGCCCTGGCATAATCAGAGAGGCTATTAATTGCTGCCATAATTCGTCGCCACACTACATGGCACCAAAGGGACAAGTAGATCTTTTTACAGGACAAGTAGATTTGAGAAGCAACCTGTCCCCTGGACAAGTAGATAGTTTAATAAATTCCACACCCCTGGATACAGCCTTATTTAGGAGCTATTCTCAATGCAGAGTTGGGGCTAGCATACCCCAATCCAGCTCGGGTTCACAGTTTTCAGTCTCTTCTCCAGTTTCAGGAGAATCGTACATACACAGTCAGGACTATAATGCACCTGTTAGAGATGGCCTCCTGCATTGCCATTGTTCCTCCTGCCAGACTCCATGCATCCCCAACAATAGTGTCTCTCTCATCAGTGGTCTCAGTTACAGGGTCACCTGGAAGATCTAGTGTTAGACCGCCATCCTCACCGCTCTCTGCAATGATGGAACACCACCAACCTGTTGAAAGGGTGGCCTTTTCGGGACCCTGTGCCTCAGGTCATTCTGACCATAGATATATCACTGACTGGTTGGGACGCTCGCCTTCAAGACCTCACAGTCCAGGGCCTTTGAGATCCCACCACCGTCCCTACATATCAATCTTCTCGAGCTTCAGGCAGTATTTCTAGCCCTGAAAGCATTTCTTCATCTCCACTCTCACAAGGTTGTCTTAGTCCGCACGGACAACATGACAGCTGTGTATTACCTATAGAAACAAGGTGGGGGTGGACACAGTTGTCTCTATTGTCACAACTCTCTCAGACACTATGGAAGTGGGCTTGCCACCACCACATTCACCTGGTGGCAGAGTATCTCCGAGGGACGGACAACGTCTTTGCAGACCTGCTCAGCAGGATGCAGCTGCAAGTCCTCGGATGGGCAATCGAACTGCAAGTCCTTCAAAAATACTTCCTAAAGTATGGAACTCCTCAGATAGGGCTTTTCGCCACATCAGAAAATGCAAAATGCCCAAACTCCGCCTCCAGGCAGAATAATAGGATAGCACAAGACGGCGTCCAATAATGCTTTCCTCCAGGTATCCACACCCTCTATCCCAGGGCAATGCTCTATGGATGAACTGGATAGGGATATTTGCTTATACTTTTCCACCTCTCCTTCTCATTCCATTTCTGGTTTGGAGGATCAGGCAGATATCTCTCACCATGATCATTGGAGCACCCACTTGGGCGCATCAGCCCTGGTCCACCACACTTCCGGACCTCTCAGTAGTTCCCCAAGAGAAGGTCCCCAACAGGCCAGACCTTCTTACTCAAAATCAAGGACCGATCAGACATCCAGACCCCAAGTCACTCAACCTTGCAATATGGCTCCTGAAGTCGTAGAGTTTAATTACTTAGGCTTGCCTGCGGAATGTATGGACATTGTCAGGGAAGTTTGTAGATCCACAAAAGAGCATGTTATGCTGCAAAATGGAAACGTTTTGTATGCTACTGCCAACCCAAATATTTTAATCCCTCTAAAGCTACTGTCCAAGACATTGT
Source organism: Pleurodeles waltl (assembly GCF_031143425.1). Taxonomy (NCBI): domain Eukaryota; kingdom Metazoa; phylum Chordata; class Amphibia; order Caudata; family Salamandridae; genus Pleurodeles; species Pleurodeles waltl. The sequence goes on from NC_090442.1 coordinate 242,235,667, forward strand.
TTATTTGCTCCACTTACAGAAAGCAAATTTAGCTTACACTTCCATTCGCATACATCTTGCAGCTATAGCTGCATATCTGCAGAAAATGCAACTTACTTCCTTGTTCAGAATACCAGTCATCAAAGCTTTCATGGAAGGACTTAAAAGGGTTATTGCACCCAGAGTGCCTTCTGCACCATCCTGGAACCTCAATATGGTGCTTACCAGACTTATGGGCCCTTCTTTTGAGCCACTTTTCATGTCCTCTTCAGTGCCTTTCTTGGTAGTGGTGTTCTTAGTTGCTGTCACATCACTCAGACGTGCTAGTGAGTTCCAGGCCCTAACCTTCGGAGAACCTTTCTCCCAAATTCAGAGACAAGGTGGTCCTTCACACAAAGCCAAAGTTCCTTCCTAAAGTGGTTTCCCAATTCCATATCAATCAATCCATTGAGCTATCGGTCTCCTTTCCGCAGCCTGACTCAGTTGCAAAAAGAGCTCTCAACACTAGATATAAAATGAGCACTTATATTTTACACTGACAAAACCAAATACTTTAGGAAAACTAAACAGCTCTTTGTAGCTTTTTCACAACCTCACAAAGGCAGTCCAATATCCCAAAACAGCATAGCTAGATGGATAGTTAAGTGTATGCAAACTTGCTACGCTAAAGCAAAGAGACAGTTAGTTCTCACTCCTAGAGAACATTCTACTAGGAAAAAAGGAGGCACTATGGCTTTCCTTGGAAACGTACCATAGTTGACATTTGTAAGGCACCTATAAAGTCTACACCACATATTTGTTTTTACAAAGCATTACTCTTGTAAAGTGGATGTACTAGTACGTCAGCAAGTCAGTGTAGGTCAAGCTGGGCTACAAACACTTTTCCAGTCAACTGCAACTCCCACAGGCTAGCTACTACTTTTATGGAGGGACTTTTTTACAGTCTATGCAGAGCATGTGTATATATAGCCACACATCCCATAGAACAAAAAATGTTACCCAGTACGCAACTGTTCGTGGCATGTTCCGTAGATTCACCTGCACCCTCCCTCCTCCCCGGACACCTGTGGCCCTTTCTTTTATTTCATATTTGTATATACTTGTACATATGTAGTTAAAATTGCATGGACATCTTTCTCTATACTTCCTCTACACTCCTTTTCTCATCTGCCTGTGGGAAAACAATCTAACAAAGGCGTCAATGCCCATGCGCAGAATCACCTAGAAGGAGTTGTCACTCAAACCCGTAACTCGAAAGTGCTTCTTCAAAGAAAAACAACTTCAAACATTCTGGCCAAACATTGGATGGCAGGAGTATGCAGAGCATGTGTACAGCACTACAGGTCACAAACAGTTGTTTACTGGTTAAATAAAATTGTCCTAATGTTCATCCATCCCTGCAGCTGCATAATGGGTTATTCACTTATGGGCACTACATGCTCTATCATGGAATCTCAATATTGTTCTCACAAGATTAATAGGTCAGCATATTGAATCACTCCATTAATGTGAACTGCAGGTTCTTTGAAGGTTGTATTTGTTGTGGCCGTTAAGTAATTGCACCAAGGAAGTGAAATAAAGGTGCTACCTGTGATGAAGCATACCTTCAGTTGTATAAGAATAAGTTTGTTATTCACGCAGACACCCACTGTTCATACCAAAGGTGGTCTTGACGTTTCATATGTGTAAAGTGATTGAGCTTCATGTGTTTTTTCCTAATCCCTCAAGAAGGGCAGAGAGGAAATTAAACTTACTTGATGTTTAACAAGCCCTCGTTTATAAAACTGGCATAACAATCCATTTCAAAACACAGCAGCTCTTTGTGTCTATCTTCCCACCAGTCAGGTTCCCCTACATCCAAATGGGTGGGGATTACTCGATGGACAGTATGATACATTCAAGTCAGTTGTGGATTGTAAATGTGTTATCTGACCTGCTTCTACAGAGAAAAAGGCAGCCATTTTTGTGCTCATAAGGAACATTCTGCTCATTAATATTTGTGATGCTGACATTTGGTAGTCAGTCCCTAGCTTCATTAACCATTGCGCTGCTGACAATGCTGTCAGAGACACTGTCAAGCAGTGTTAAAAATGTATTTGCACCATCTTCTGCCACTTTCCTTGCCCACAGCTTGAGAGCTAAAGTGTATTACTATTCTGTATGTGCTCAGCATGTGCGCTACAAGAAAAAATGATGCAAACTGAAAATGGCACCTCTAACCCTGGGGTTCTCACTTGTAGTGTTGAAGATTCACAGGCGCCCTTCCTCCTCCCTTCGGATTTGAAAGTACTAGGGTTGCTCCTTGCTTTACTAATTGTTCTTACTTTCCTTCACTAATGTACATAGACACCCTTCCCATCCGACGGGAAAAATATTACGTAATCTAGGCGGAGTATGTTGTGTGATGCATTTTGGGTTTCAGGAACATAATCGTAAGTAATTCTTGGAAACCAAAAGAAGCACTGGAAAGGAAGCCATTGTGGAATATTCTGAACACAACACTAGATGGTGGAAGAGTACTCAGAATGTGATCTATCCTACTACTCTACAGGCACCAACCCTTGTGTTAAAGAAATGTGATGTTTTCCTTACCGTTAAGCTTCTTCTGTCACACTTGAGGCACCAGTTCCTAGAATTTAAGCCTGCAATTGAAAGACGCTTTCAGAAGAAAACTGCCATCTGCCCCTCCTGGAGTATCTTATGTCGCAGCAGAAGGGAAGGTCCTCCACCTGAACCGGTCAAGTCTCCACCTTCTTTTGAGGCGATTAAGGAGCAACAGTTGAAAGCCTTGGACCGTCCTCCCGAAGTCTGCAATGTTATTCTGGCAGCTAGGCATCCCTCCAGCAAGACGGTATTCACCTGCAGATGGAACAAATTTATAAGTGATTGTACAGAAAAGTCTATCAACCCTCTTTCTATCTTTCTGATATTCTCTTTATTCTCACCCTTGCGCAGCAGGGCTCTGCTCTGGGTACTCTTAAGGGTTACCACGCTGCTCTGTCTGCCTTTCTGAGGACTTTAAGTCTCCTATTGTAAATAGGTTTCTAAGAGGACTTGTACATGTTTCCCCCTTCACCCTTCATTATGCCTCAGTGGAACATTAATTTAGTTTTCACCTACCTAATTTCGAGCCTCTTCTCAATTGTTGCTCTGGCTGCTCACCATCAAGACAGCCTTTCTAGCGGCAATAACATCTGCCCAGAGGGTGAGTGATCTGCAGGTTTTGTCATCCAAGCCTCCATTCCTGTCTGTTTTTCCAGACACACTTTCCTCCCGAAATTGGTGACTCCATTTCATGCGTCCAATCTGTCACCCTGTCCACCTTCTATGCTCCTCCACATCCCTCTAAAGGAGAGGAGCGATTCCACCACCTAGAACCAAAGAGCGTTGTTTTACCTGGACCACACAGAGTTCCGGGTGGACGACCAGCTCTTCGTGGGGTAGGTTGGAGCAAAGAAAGATCAGGCAGTGCAGAAACAAACCATTTCATGGTGGGTCGTTCTCCGTATTAAAATCTGCTATGCATTGGCCAGAAAGCAGCCTCCTGAGGGCTTGCAGGCTCATTCTACCATGGGCAGAGCTGCGACCACTACTTTAGTGTGTGGAGTCTCAGCCCGGGACATCTGCCAGGCAGCAACATGGGCATCACTGCACAAGTTTATCACACATTTCAAACTGGATACTTGGGTCTGAAGGGGCAGACATTTCACCTGTTTGCTCCTGCAGGACTTCATAGTTCAGAACATTTGTCCACTGCCCACCGCCTTGGACAGTATTGCTTGGGTATCTAATCAGAGGTAAGGAATCTGCAGCTAGATGTCGCTATCAGATGAACAGGCTGCTTACTTTCGGTAACACAGCTGGTAGAGACAACATATAGCAGCAGATTCCTTACAGACCCACCCATCCTCCCCGCTCTGTGGACAAATTTCTAGGGCTAAGGATACTCCCTTTCAGGGCCATAGTTTGGAAAGACCAGTGTCCATACACTTCATGGATCTGTGCTCCCGGTTTGAAAAGGGAAAACGTAACATGTCGGGTCGGCTATATAGGCTACCTCAACATTACTCTGGTGTGGACTCCGCCATGTTGAGCTAATTGATGCCACATACCGGTGCGTACACAAAAATCTTCTGGATCCAGTCTGTCACCTGGGAAATTTAAAGGTAAGGAGCCTGCGGCTGGATATTGTATCTACCAGATAATGCTTTACCGAAGTTAACTAACTTGTTCTTTAACTCTTAAAAGTTTAGTCATGGTACCATCGAATTTCAAGGAAATTATTGTTTAAGCTTTGCTTAAAAAAAAAAAAATCTTCTTTAGACTGCGTTGATCTGGTTAACTTCATCAGTGTTACTGGAAACTTACAGTTAAGTTTCAGGACAAAATTGTCACGCAGCAACTGTGCATCAGCGGTCTTCTATATGCTGCACAGGCCTGATTCAGGCCCCGTAGGCATACCTAGAGCGGTAGTGGCCTCAGAGGCTGGCAGCATGACGGTGGGTGGTGGCTGGAGCAGTTCCTTTAGATCTTTCTGCTGCGTTCGACACAGTCAGCCATCCACTTCTCGTTGAAAGCCTGAAAAATGATGCTGTGCAAGATATTGTCCTGCAGTGGATTAGCTGTTTCCTGACACATCAGCTGCATGGACAGACAGACGGACGGACACACACACTTAAACACACACACACACACACACACACTTACACTTCAGTCTTGCAGTTCATGCTCAGAACTGCTCTCTAAACTTCTCTGAAGTCTTGCAGGAGGTGCAGGCTTGGATGTCGGTGAACCGCCTGAAGTTAAATCAGTCACAAAATGCAGATTGCGCTTTCAAACAAGTTATAGTAAATGGGATCCCATTCCTTAACCCTTTTCTCAGGATACTGGACCCATCTCATTGACCAGGTTTGTAATCTTGACATTGTATTTGATCAGGAGCTTATCGTGAATCAACAAATTGCTTCTAACTAAAACCTTTTTCTGTTATCTAAGTTACCTATGAGTGTTGACTTGTTTTAATGTTACCCAAAAGATTATAACTATCAAAGCTTTTTGTCAGTCTGCATTCCAGTTGCTGCCGTCAAGCATTTGCAAAGGTTAAAGAAATTTGACCACACTTCTTCAGAGGTTACATTCAATTCTTCCCCACCAAAAATTATAATACACGCCAAATTGTTCACTTTAATATGCTTTTGCTTTTTACACAGAAATACAAGTTTATTTAAAAAAAAAAATAGGGGGGCTTTGCCCTGGGAGCACCAACTGCCCAGCACTGGAATTTCATCCCGTTTGTTTTGTGGGGAAACTGCCTTGGTGAAGTTTTGGAAAATGTTAAAGACCTGGCTTTTACGTTTTATCAATGATTTTCTAGATTTCTAATTGCTGCTCCCAGCTGAACTTCTGTAGTCTAGCATTGTATCGCGCTGAAAGACTTCAGGAAAGTGGATGGTTGATGCTAAGAAATTATTTAGCACTCTAGAGATTAAAGTATCTAGTTTTGTTCTACGTACTTAGCTGTGTTTTTTTTTTTTTTTGCATGTCTGCATCTTGTCTTCTTGTCACTTTGCGTCAGTCTGCTTTTGCTTAGAAGGGTTTGAAAAGTGGTTTCTCCAGACCTCTCCTAAAATGTAGCTCGTTTGGCAGTTCACCCCCTTGAGAGAGTGCCGAGAATCTCAGACATTGGCCAAGATCAATTATTTGTTTGTGCATTCATTTTAGGTTACATCAATATTGTTCTGAGACCCCAGCTACGCAGATAGTCTGGTTCCTTTCTTTACTTTGCTCTTTCAGTAGAGCAAAGTCTTTTAAAATTGACTTTATCCCAGTTACAGCCATTGGAGCTCTTCACGTTCAAGAATGGGCTGGCAGCTTTGTTCTGGATCCTTTGGAATTTGTGTATCTTTCCATGGATTTTGTGTACAGACCATGTTGTAGTAGTCTTGTCAAGATAGTTTCCTGGTCCTCAATTTATATCCGGTGTTTATTCTTGAGTAGTACAAGGTTGCTTCTTACTTTTTGGAGCTGAAAGTTTGCACTTTAGTTACAGCTGTGATCTGCTACGATAATGGGAGGGTAGTATGAAACCCGACCCCCATCTAGTGGTTCTGCTCAGCTCCGACAGCGACGGTTGCCACAGTATCTTTCTTAAATTCATTTATGGCCTTCCTTTGTACTTGTGAGGTCAGTTCATAGGGTTAAGCAGGTTTATGCTTAAGGCGGGGCTGACCTGACCATCCGCGCACTGGCTGAAACATAAATTGCACAAATAGTGATGAGCAGGTAGGTACACAGCCTCTTTAAATATCTGTTTACACGTGTTGTGCAGGTTCCCAGCCTCACAACAAACACTGCCCAGTAGGCCACTGTTGTAGGACTAAGCTTAGAGGAACCACTTATTTTCCTTGCATCACAAATGATGTGTGGGTTTGAAGCAGCACAGCCTTTTTTGTTGATAAATTTAATGCAGCTGTAAATGAGGAGTTCAATTGTTCTCTTGCTATGAGAAAGAGAGCACTCCAAATAAACAAATTACTTCCAAAGAAGCCACGTCTCTTAGGTCAGAGAAATGCCTTCGTTATTTTGGCTTGCCACACCCAGAAAATATTTCTTAACCCCAGTATTACTGAGATCACTCCGCTAAGGAGTCAGTCATTCATGTCATATTTGAGATGACGTCACATTAGATGGTAATTATTATTGTTCGATGTGTTGCAGATAGCTAGGCCCATCAAAAAAAGTAGCAAACATTTCATTTTGTAATTTGTCCAAGGGGCACTCGGGACGTTTTGGAATTGTCCCTAGTGTCCCTTGAACCACCAAAGTGTTGAATGAGAACAAAATGCTCTGCTCTTTCAGCTAGACCTCTGCCCAAAATCCACAGTGCTTAAACCTCCGGGTTTTGCTTCAACAGTTTGTTGCAGACCTCTTATGATTTCTGTAGTAGATGTCTCTCTCGCAAGGGAGGATCTGAAAGTATTAATACCTCAAATATAGGCCTTTCCTTACTACTCCAGCTAAGATATGAAGTCCTTCTTTGTGCTGATGCAGCCATCACTGGTTTTAGGTATGGTTGTGTGTGTGTGTGTATATATATATATGTTCGATGGCATGTGTAGCTGCAGATACACATGCTGTGCACATCCCGCCATCTGGTGTTGGGCTCGGAGTGTTACAAGTTGTTTTTCTTCGAAGAAGTCTTTTCGAGTCACGAGACCGAGGGACTCCTCCCATTTCGGCTCCATTGCGCATGGGCGTCGACTCCATCTTAGATTGTTTTTTTTCCACCATCGGGTTCGGACGTGTTCCTTTTCGCTCCGTGTTTCGGGTCGGAAAGTTAGTTAGAATCTCGAAAAAATCGTCGGTATTGTTCGCGTTCGGTATCTGGTTAGTTACAACAGATCGACACCGACTTTTAAAGAGCTCCGGTGGCCCTTCAGGTTTTTTTCGATTCCCCCGTCGGGGCCTGGTCGGCCCAGCCACGTGTCTCTTCAAGGCTGATGGAACGGATCCCATTCCGCTTCTGCCCAAAATGCCATAACAAGTATCCATATACAGATCAGCATCTGGTCTTTAACTTGTGTTTGTCGCCGGAACACAAGGAAGATACTTGTGAAGCCTGTCGAGCGTTTCGGTCCAGGAAGACACTAAGAGACCGAAGAGCAAGGAGACTGCAAATGGCGTCGGCGCCGACAGGACAAGAGCGTTTCGAGGAGGAGGAAGAAACATTCTCCATCCAGGAATCGGACTCGGATGAGATCGATCCCGAAGAAACGCCGAAAACCGTGAGTAAGACGTCGAAACGCAAAACTCACGAAAAAACCACTAAAGCCCAGGGGACGCCACCGCCAACAGGCCATGGCTTTACCCGAAAAATAGGTGACCGGTCATCTGCACCGAAAAAGGGCACTCTGGTGGCGAAGTCATCCGACTCCGGTCGAGATACCGCCACACAGCAATCTCGGGCCCGAAATAGTGGCTCCAAGCAGGTTCGGCACCGAGATAGCGGCACCGAAATGGGTCGGCACCGAGAGACCACGACGCCGAAAGTAAAGAAGGTTTCGTCGGAACCAAAAAAAGCAGCCGAAAAGGTTTCGATACCGAAACATCCGGCCTCGGAACCGAAAACAAGTTCCTACACTGAGGAACAAGGACTGTCCACACAAATGAAGACACATAGATTTGGACAAGAATTGGAAACAGTAGAGCCAGACTATACACAAAGAAGGCTCCATATCCAAAAAGAAACGGGGAAAATCAGTACTCTCCCTCCCATTAAAATGAAACGCAAACTTGCCTTCCAAGAAAAAGACAAGCAGCCACAGGCAAAGGTGGCTAAACAAGTAACCCCGCCACCATCTCCACAATGCTCTCCGCAACCATCACCGGTAGCCACTCCACCAATGATGCAGTCCCCAACTCATACAGGAATGAGTCAAGATGACCCTGACGCATGGGACCTTTATGACGCACCAGTGTCAGATAATAGTCCTGAATGTTATCCAGCTAGACCGTCGCCACCAGAGGATAGTACAGCCTACGCACAGGTGGTGTCGAGAGCAGCGGCATTTCATAATGTCAGCCTGCATGCTGAGCCCATTGAAGACGACTTTCTTTTTAACACACTGTCGTCCACACACAGCCAGTATCAAAGTCTTCCTATGCTACCCGGAATGCTAAAACACTCCAAACAAGTGTTTGAAGAGCCTGTAAAAGGAAGGGCCATTACTCCAAGAGTGGAGAAAAAATATAAACCGCCACCAACAGACCCTGTGTACATCACACAACAGCTAACACCGGACTCAGTTGTAGTAGGGGCAGCGCGCAAAAGAGCGAACTCACATACTTCAGGAGATGCACCACCTCCAGATAAAGAAAGTCGAAAATTTGACGCAGCAGGCAAGAGGGTTGCGGCACAGGCAGCAAACCAGTGGCGTATTGCCAATTCACAGGCTTTGTTGGCCAGATACGATAGGGCCCATTGGGACGAAATGCAACACTTTATAGAACATTTGCCCAAGGAGTTCCAAAAGAGAGCGCAGCAGGTAGTAGAAGGACAGAGTATCTCCAACAATCAGATACGGTCAGCAATGGATGCTGCATAAACAGCTGCTAGAACTGTCAACACAGCAGTAACAATAAGGAGACATGCGTGGCTGCGTACATCAGGATTTAAACCAGAAATACAGCAAGCTGTGCTGAATATGCCATTCAACGGACAGCAGTTGTTTGGGCCGGAGGTGGACACTGCGATCGAAAAACTTAAGAAAGACACTGACACGGCCAAAGCCATGGGCGCACTCTACTCCCCACAGAGCAGAGGCACATTTCGAAAAACACAGTTTAGAGGGGGGTTTCGAGGACAAAGCACAGAACCCACAACCTCACAAACAAGACCCACTTACCAGAGTCAGTATCAGCGAAGTTTTCGGGGACAATATAAAGGGGGACAAATCCAAAAGAATAGAGGGAAGTTCCAAAGTCCCAAAACTCCTCAAAACAAGCAGTGACTTCCAAGTCACACATCCCCAACACATAACATCTGTGGGGGGGAGACTAACCAAGTTTTACAAACATTGGGAGGAAATAACAACAGACACTTGGGTCCTAGCAATTATCCAGCATGGTTATTGCATAGAATTTCTCAAATTCCCTCCAAACGTCCCACCGAAAACACACAATATGTCAAAACAAAATATAGATCTTCTAGGACTAGAAGTTCAGGCATTGCTACAAAAAGAAGCAATAGAATTAGTACCAAACCAACAGAAAGGGACAGGAGTTTACTCTCTGTACTTTCTCATACCCAAAAAAGACAAGAGTCTGAGACCTATACTAGATCTCAGAACATTAAATACATACATCAAATCACTTTCACATGGTGATATTACAGGACGTAATCCCACTACTCAAAAAACAAGACTACATGACAACACTAGACCTAAAGGATGCATATTTCCATGTACCGATACATCCTTCACACAGAAAGTACCTAAGGTTTGTATTCCAAGGGGTACATTACCAGTTCAAGGTGTTGCCATTCGGAATAACAACTGCGCCAAGAGTTTTTACAAAATGCCTAGCAGTAGTAGCTGCACATATCAGAAGGCAGCAAATACATGTGTTCCCGTACCTAGACGATTGGTTAATCAAAACCAACACGCTAAAACGGTGTTCACAACACACGAAGTACGTCATAGAAATCCTCCACAATCTAGGTTTCTCAATCAACTACACAAAGTCACACCTTCTGCCGTGTCAAACACAGCAATACTTAGGGGCGACAATCAACACAGCAGAAGGGATTGCCACTCCAAGCCCACAAAGGGTTCAAGTATTTCACAATGTAATAAAGACCATGTATCCAAAACAAAAGATACAAGTCAAAATGGTGATGAAACTACCAGGCATGATGTCCTCATGCATAGCCATTGTCCCGAACGCAAGGTTGCAAATGCGGCCCTTACAACAGTGCCTAGCATCACAATGGTCACAAGCACAGGGTCAACTTCTAGATCTGGTGTTGATAGACCGCCAAACATACACCTCGCTTCAATGGTGGAACAGTATAAATTTAAACCAAGGGCGGCCTTTCCAAGACCCAGTGCCACAATATGTAATAACAGATGCCTCCATGATAGGGTGGGGAGCACACCTCAATCAACACAGCATCCAAGGACAATGGGACACTCAGCAAAAACAGTTTCACATAAATCACTTAGAACTATTGGCAGTATTTCTAGCGCTAAAAGCATTTCAACCCATAATAAGCCACAAACACATTCTTGTCAAAACATACAACATGACAACAATGTATTACCTAAACAAACAGGGAGGGACACACTCAACACAGTTGTGTCTCCTGGCACACAAAATATGGCATTGGGCGATTCACAACCACATTCGCCTAATAGCACAATTTATTCCAGGGATTCAGAACCAGTTAGCAGACAATCTCTCTCGGGATCACCAACAGATCCACGAATGGGAGATTCACCCCCAAATACTAAACAAATACTTCCAAAATTGGGGAACACCACAAATAGATTTGCAACAAAGGAAAACGCAAAATGCCGAAACTTCGCATCCAGGTACCCACAAGATCAGTCTCAGGGCAATGCGTTATGGATGAGCTGGTCAGGTATATTTGCTTACGCTTTTCCCCCTCTCCCACTCCTTCCATATCTGGTAAACAAATTGAGTCAAAACAAACTCAAACTCATACTGATAGCGCCAACATGGGCGAGACAATCTTGGTACAAAACACTACTAGACCTCTCTGTAGTGCCTCATGTCAAACTACCAAACAGACCAGATCTGTTAACACAACACAAACAACAGATCAGACATCAAAATCCAGCATCACTGAATCTAGCAATTTGGCTCCTGAAGTCCTAGAATTCGGACACTTAGACCTTACACAGGAATGTATGGAGGTCATAAAACAAGCTAGAAAACCTACCACTAGATATTGCTATGCAAATAAGTGGAAAAGATTTGTTTATTACTGCTATAATAATCAAATTCAACCCTTACACGCATCTGCCAAAGACATCGTAAGATACTTACTACATTTGCAAAAGTCAAAGCTAGCTTTCTCTTCCATAAAGATACATCTTACCGCAATTTCAGCTTACCTGCAAATTACGCACTCAACCTCACTATTTAGGATACCAGTCATAAAAGCGTTTATGGAAGGACTAAAGAGAATTATACCACCAAGAACACCACCAGTTCCTTCATGGAACCTCAACATTGTCTTAACACGACTCATGGGTCCACCTTTTGAGCCCATGCACTCTTGTGAAATGCAATACTTAACATGGAAAGTTGCATTTTTAATTGCCATCACATCTCTAAGAAGAGTGAGTGAAATTCAAGCATTTACCATACAAGAACCATTTATTCAAATACACAAGCATAAAGTAGTTCTACGGACAAATCCAAAATTTTTACTAAAAGTTATATCACCGTTCCACTTTAATCAAACCGTAGAATTACCAGTGTTCTTCCCACAGCCAGACTCTGTAGCTGAAAGAGCACTACATACATTAGACATCAAAAGAGCGTTAATGTAATACATTGACAGAACAAAACTAATTCGAAAAACAAAACAATTATTTGTTGCTTTCCAAAAACCTCATACAGGTAATCCAATTTCTAAACAAGGCATTGCTAGATGGATAGTTAGGTGTATTCAAACCTGCTATCTTAAAGCAAAGAGAGAACTGCCTATTACACCAAAGGCACACTCAACCAGAAAGAAAGGTGCTACCATGGCCTTTCTAGGAAACATTCCAGTGACCGAAATATGTAAGGCAGCTACATGGTCTACGCCTCATACATTTACCAAACACTACTGTGTAGATGTGTTAACGGCACAACAAGCCACAGTAGGTCAAACGGTACTACGAACATTGTTTCAAACAACTTCAACTCCTACAGGCTGAACCACCGCTTTTGGGGAGATAACTGCTTACTAGTCTATGCACAGCATGTGCATCTGCAGCTACACATGCCATCGAACGGAAAATGTCACTTACCCAGTGTACATCTTTTCGTGGCATTAGTCGCTGCAGATTCACATGCGCCCACCCCCCTCCCCGTAAGCCTGTAGCCGTTAAGAAGTTGATCTTGAACATTTGTAAATTTGAAAATATATTACTTTAAACTACATTATGTACATTACTCCATTGCATGGGCACTATTACTAGCATACACAACTCCTACCTCACCCTCTGCGGGGGAAAACAATCTAAGATGGAGTCGACGCCCATGCGCAATGGAGCCGTAATGGGAGGAGTCCCTCGGTCTCGTGACTCGAAAAGACTTCTTCGAAGAAAAACAACTTGTAACACTCCGAGCCCAACACCAGATGGCGGGATGTGCACAGCATGTTAATCTGCAGCGACTAATGCCACGAACAGATGTACACTGGGTAAGTGACATTTTCCATATATAGGAAGCGCTCTTCCCGTGGGTAATATGATGGTTGTACTGCTCAGTAATGCAGCCATGTGAACATTCCACCACACCTTTGCAGAACACTACTGTTTGAGAGCTAATGTTCATACTTGATCAATTTTATGCCCGTCATTTCTATAGTATATTTTCTTGCTAAGGTTTTTCCGAAGATCATAGAGGCTCTGCTCCAAAATGGTTTTCTCACATTTTGATCCCTTAAGGATGATCAGTTTTGTTACATAGGTTTTGGACGACATTTGGAAGCACAAATATAAATCTAAAACATCAATTGAAACAGTGCACTGAGTGTTAATTCCTTTGCAAATATTTCATACAGGATGAAAGAGAATCATATGGCACTAGACTTGTTTAAGCTATGGATAAATTGGAACTTCATTCTGAAAAACTTATTGTTCATGAAACATATCAGATTGGGTAAATAGTGCTTATCAGAAATATAGAAGATGCTTAACCTATCCATTGTGTCGATTCAAAGGCTGGGATGTTCTCTTATTTGTTGAATAATATTGGTTTATTTCTGAATTTAGCCTGTTCCTGTTGCACGCAAACTCTCTGCCCGTGAGCAGCGAGACTGTGAAGTGATTGAGCGGTTAATTAAATCGTACTTCCTTATTGTCAGAAAGAACATTCAAGACAGGTGAGGAAGCTTTGTTATTTTTATTTGCAAATACCAAGCTGTTGCTACCACCCATTAAATGTGCCACCAAATTTAGTCTGTCTACCACTTTGACAAACCCATTTTGGGGCTCCCAGGGAACGCAGGGGTTACTGTGCCTCAGTTGAGGGGGTTGAGGCCTTTTGTCCCTGATATCCCCAGACATGACCTACTCTGATTTACTTAAAATTTAGCTCACTTTTTTTGGAGTGTAAATTATAGAAAAATCCTTCTGTAAATAAAAATGATTATGTATTAAAGAGGATTAAAGTGATGGATGGAAGTACTCCCCATTCTCAAGCCACTTCCCTCTGTTCCTCTCACATTTACTGCTGGAACATATACTTGTGTGTGCAGAGGTCCCTACACAGAGAGGGGGCGGCAGAGGTTTTTGAATAGCATTTTTGTTGTATGTTAGTAGTACCTCTAAACGTACTACAAAATGCAGTTTGTGACTCGGCCCCTTAGTCGGGATATCAGTCTGTATGAGCTGCATAATTGCTTGTCTTTCCCTAGGTTGGGAATGATGGAGATGCTAGCCTAGGACATTGACTTGGCGATTCCTGTCTATTCTGTTAATGTGTTGAACAGGTGGACCAGTTGGCTTTGAAAAAAAAAAAAGTGTGAAGTCATCTGAGGTTGGGGACATGGACGTTATAGTTAGGAAGTTAGGAAATAAATTTAAAAACTGTTAAAGGGACATTATAGTTGGTTTCAGATTTTACACACAAAACCACAGCAGTTGAAAAGTGAGTTATTTCAAGTAACTATAACTCGTGCCTTAATTTAACTATAACTCCTGACCCCCGTTGCCATAATGGGCTTGAGGAGGCAGGCCACGCTGCCTCCCCTTTTAGTTAGATACAACCCTGGATGATGTGGACCCCGGGGCCAGATGCAGCTTTAAGTATTTATATGTGGCACTGAGGGAAAGCGTTCCCAGGGCCTATTGACCTCACCTTTAAAAAAAATGTGTGTGTGTGTATATATATGTTCGATGGCATGTGTAGCTGCAGATACACATGCTGTGCACATCCCGCCATCTAGTGTTGGGCTCGGAGTGTTACAAGTCGTTTTTCTTCGAAGAAGTCTTTTCGAGTCACGAGATCGAGGGACTCCTCCCCTTTCGGCTCTATTGCACAAGGGCGTCGACTCCATCTTAGATTGTTTTCTTTCCGCCATCGGGTTCGGATGTGTTCCTCTTCGCTCCGTGTTTCGGTTCGGAAAGTTAGTTAAATCTCAGAACATTCGACGGTATTGTTTGCGTTCGGTATTGGGTTAGTTAAAACAGATCGACACCGAATTTTGAAGAGCTCCGGTGGCCCTTCAGGGTTTTTGATTCCCCGGCGGGGCCTGCTCGGCCCGACCTCGTGCGTCTTCAAGGCTAATGGAACGGACCCCATTCCGCTTCTGCCCCGAATGTCACAACAAGTATCCTTACACAGATCAGCATCTGGTCTGTAATTTGTGTTTGTCTCCAGAACACAAAGAGGATACCTGCGAGGCTTGTCGAGCGTTTCGGTCGAGGAAAACGCTAAGAGACCGAAGAGCAAGAAGACGTCAAATGGCGTCGGCAGGACACCAACACTTGGAGGAAGAAGAAACCTTCTCCATCGCGGATTCAGACTCGGACAAGGTCGATTCCGAACAGACGCCAAGAACCGTGAGTAAGATGCCCCTGCCCAAAACTCACGGAAAATTCACTAAAGCCCAGGGGACGCCAACAGGCCATGGCTTAACCTGAAAATTAGGTGACCGGCCATCGGCACCGAAAAAGGGCACACATGTGTCGAAGTCATCCGACTCCGGTCGAGATACCGGCACTGAACAGACTCGACACCGGGTCAGAGCAATCTCGACATCGAGATAGCGGCACCGAGAGATCGGAACACCGAAAGGCAAAAAAGTGTCTTCGGAGCCGAAAAAGACAGTTGAAAAGGTTTCGATACCGAAACATCCGGCCTCGGAGCCGAAACCAAGTTCCTACACCAAGGAACAGGGCCTGTCCTCACAGATGCAAGGACACAGATTCGGACAGGAGCTAGAGGCAGGGGAGCCAGATTACACTCAAAGAAGGCTCCACATTCAGAAGGACACAGGAAAAATCAGTACTCTCCCTCCAATCCGAATTAAAAGGAAACTTGCCTTCCAAGAGAAGGACAAGCAACCCCAAGCAAAGGTGGCAAAACAAATAACTCCCCCACCATCACCACAACGCTCACCACTACCATCACCGGTAGACACTCCACCAATGATGCAATCTCCAACTCAGACAGGAATGAGACAGGATGATCCTGATGCATGGGATCTTTATGATGCGCCAGTATCAGATAACAGTCCCGACTGTTATCCAGCGAGACAGTCACCACCTGAGGACAGTACTGCCTACACACAGGTGGTGTCAAGAGCAGCCGCGTTTCACAATGTCACCCTGCACGCAGAACCAATAGAAGATGACTTTTTGTTTAATACGCTGTTGTCCACACATAGCCAGTACCAGAGTCTCCCTATGTTACAGGGAATGCTGAAACACTCAAAGCAAGTGTTTCAAGAGCCGGTGAAAGGCAGGGTCATCACTCCAAGGGTGGAGAAAAAGTACAAACCTCCACCGACCGGCCCTGTGTACATCACGCAGCAATTAACACCGGACTCGGTGGTAGTAGGGGCAGCTCGCAAAAAGGCAAACTCACACACCTCGGGAGATGCACCACCACCCGACAAGGAAAGTCGCAAGTTTGACGCAGCGGGGAAAAGGGTCGCGGCACAAGCAGCTAACCAATGGCTCATTGCCAATTCACAGGCCTTGCTGGCTAGATATGATAGGGCTCATTGGGACGAAATGCAACATTTCATAGAACATCTACCCAAAGAGTTCCAAAAGAGGGCACAGCAAGTGGTGGAAGAAGGCCAAAGTATCTCTAACACTCAGATACGGTCGGCAATGGATGCAGCTGACACAGTTGCTAGGACTGTAAATACAGTGGTCACCAAACGGAGACATGCATGGCTACGCACCTCAGGATTCAAGCAGGAAATTCAACAAGCGGTGCTGAATATGCCTTTTAACAGACAGCAGTTGTTTGGGCCGGAGGTGGACACTGCTATCGAGAAACTTAAAAAGGACACAGATACGGCCAAAGCCATGGGTGCACTCTACTCCCCACAGAGCAGAGGCACATTTCGTAAATCACAGTTTAGAGGGGGGTTTCGAGGACAGAGCACAGAACCCTCAACCTCACAAACAAGACCTACTTACCAGAGTCAATATCAGAGGGGAAGTTTTCTGGGACAATACAGAGGGGGACAGTTCCCTAAAACTAGAGTGATGTTCCAAAGTCCCAAGACACCGCAAAATAAACAGTGACTTCAGCGTCACAAATCCACAACACATAACACCAGTTGGGGGGGGGGGGAGACTAACCAATTTTTACAAAAACTGGGTGGAAATAACAACAGACACGTGCGTCCTAGCCATTATCCAACATGGTTATTGCATAGAATTTCTACAATTCCCTCAAAATGTCCCACCGAAAACACACAACATGTCCAAACAACATATGGATCTATTACAACTGGAGGTCCAAGCGTTGTTACAAAAAGATGCAATAGAACTAGTACCAATTCATCAGAAAGGAACAGGGGTTTACTCCCTGTACTTTCTCATACCCAAAAAAGACAAAACTCTAAGACCTATCCTAGATCTCAGAACATTAAACATTTACATCAAATCAGATCACTTTCACATGGTGGCACTGCAAGACGTGATCCCATTGCTCAAACAACAAGACTACATGACAACACTAGACCTCAAGGATGCGTATTGCCATATACCCATACATCCTTCCCACAGAAAGTACTTAAGGTTTGTAATCTAAGGAGTACATTACCAGTTCAAAGTGTTGCCATTCGGAATAACAACAGCGCCAAGAGTTTTTACAAAATGCCTTGCCGTAGTGGCAGCCCATATCAGAAGGCAGCAAATACATGTGTTCCCGTACCTAGATGATTGGTTAATCAAAACCAATACGCAAGAACGGTGTTCACAACACACAAAGTATGTCATAGAAACCCTTCACAAGCTAGGTTTCTCAGTCAACTACAACAAATCACACCTACAGCCGTGTCAAATACAACAGTACTTACGAGCAACAATCAACACAACTAAAGGGATTGCCACTCCAAGTCCACAAAGGGTACAGGCATTCCAAAACGTAATACAGGCCATGCACCCAAACCAAAAGTTCCAGGTAAAATTAGTAATGAAACTACTAGGCATTATGTCCTCATGCATAGCCATTGTCCCAAACGCAAGATTACACATGCGGCCCTTACAACAGTGCCTAGCATCAGAATGGTCACAAGCACAGGGTCAACTTCAAGATCTAGTGTTGATAGACCGCCAAACATACACCTCGCTTCAATGGTGGAATACTATCAACTTAAACAAAGGGCGGCCTTTTCAAGACCCAGTGCCTCAATACGTAATCACAACGGATGCTTCCATGATAGGGTGGGGAGCACACCTCAACCAACACAACATCCAAGGACAATGGGACACTCAGCAGAGACAGCTTCATATAAATCACTTAGAACTACTAGCAGTATTTCTAGCGTTGAAAGCATTTCAACCTATAATAACCAACAAACACATTCTTGTCAAAACTGACAACAATGTATTATCTGAACAAACAGGGAGGGACACACTCGACACAGTTCTGTCTCTTAGCACAAAAGATATGGCATTGGGCGATTCACAACCACATTCGCCTAATAGCGCAGTTCATACCAGGAATTCAAAACCAGTTAGCCGACAATCTCTCTCGGGATCCCTAACAGATCCACGAATGGGAAATTCATCCCCAAATACTAAAAACTTACTTCCAAAGATGGGGAACACCGCAAATAGACCTATTTGCAACAAAAGAAAACGCAAAATGCCAAAACTTTGCATCCAGGTACCCACAGGCTCACACTCAAGGCAATGCGTTATGGATGAGTTGGTCAGGGATATTTGCATACGCTTTTCCCCCTCTCCCACTCCTTCCGTATCTAGTAAACAAATTGAGTCCAAACAAACTCAAACTCATACTAATAGCACCAACTTGGGCACAACAACCTTGGTACACGACACTACTATACCTCTCAGTAGTGCCTCATATCAAACTGCCAAACAGACCAGATCTGTTAACTCAACACAAACAACAGATCAGACACCCGAATCCAGCATCGCTTAATCTAGCAATTTGGCTCCTGAAATCTTAGAATTCGGACACCTAGACCTTACACAAGAATGCATGGAGGTCATAAAACAAGCTAGGAAACCAACCACAAGACATTGCTACGCAAATAAGTGGAAAAGATTTGTTTATTACTGCTATAATAATCAAATTCAACCATTACACGCATCTGCTAAAAACATCGTAAGCTACCTACTACACTTACAAAAGTCCAAGTTAGCTTTTTCATCCATTAAAATACATCTCACTACAATTTCAGCTTATCTGCAAATTACGCACTCAACTTCATTATTCAGAATCCCAGTCATAAAAGCATTTATGGAGGGTCTGAAAAGGATTATCCCACCAAGAACACCACCAGTTCCTTCGTGGAACCTCAACATCGTATTAACACGACTCATGGGTCCACCATTTGAACCCATGCACTCATGTGAGATACAGTACTTAACATGGAAAGTAGCATTTCTAATAGCTATCACATCTCTCAGAAGAGTAAGTGAAATACAAGCCTTTACCATACAAGAACCCTTTATTCAAATACACAAACATAAAGTAGTTCTACGAACAAATCCTAAATTCTTACCTAAAGTCATATCACCGTTCCACTTAAATCAAACAGTGGAACTCCCAGTTTTCTTTCCAGAACCAGATTCTGTAGCTGAGAGAGCATTACATACATTAGACATCAAAAGAGCACTAATGTACTACATTGATAGAACAAAACAAATTCGCAAAACAAAACAATTGTTTGTTGCTTTCCAAAAACCTCATAAAGGGAATCCAATATCCAAACAAGGCATTGCCAGATGGATAGTTAAATGTATTCAAACCTGTTATATTAAAGCAAAACGAGAACTGCCTATTACACCAAAGGCACACTCCACTAGAAAGAAAGGTGCTACCATGGCCTTTCTAGGAAACATACCAATGACTGAAATCTGTAAGGCAGCCACATGGTCTACGCCTCATCCATTTACCAAGCATTACTGCGTGGATGTGTTAACAACACAGCAAGCCACAGTAGGACAAGCAGTATTACGGACTTTATTTCAAACAACTTCAACTCCTATAGGCTGAACCACCGCTTTTGGGGAGATAACTGCTTACTAGTCTATGCACAGCATGTGTATCTGCAGCTACACATGCCATTGAACGGAAACTGTCACTTACCCAGTGTACATCTGTTCGTGGCATGAGGCGCTGCAGATTCACATGTGCCCTCCCACCTCCCCGGGAGCCTGTAGTCGTTTTAAGTTGAGAAAAATTAGACTTGTATGTTTGTAAATTTTTAAATATATCACTTTTAACCACATTATGTACATACATATTTACTCCATTGCATGGGCACTATTTCTATATACACAACTCCTACCTCACCCTCTGCGGGGAAAACAATCTAAGATGGAGTCGACGCGCATGCGCAATGGAGCCGAAAGGGTAGGAGTCCCTCGATCTCGTGACTCGAAAAGCCTTCTTCGAAGAAAAACAACTTGTAACACTCCGAGCCCAACACTAGATGGCGGGATGTGCACAGCATGTGAATCTTCAGCGCCTCATGCCACGAACAGATGTACACTGGGTAAGCATCAAGAATACCCATAAGCAGCTTGAAGTCTACATTTAGTAATAAGATAGGTCCATAGGAACTGCACTCTATGGGGTCCATTACAGGCTGGGGGATAACCACAATAGATGCATCCAGCATAGTTGGTGCCATCTCTCCCGTAATAGTATTAAAAAGTTGAGTTAAGATCGGCGACAGGATGGTACGGAATGTTTTGTAAAAGGGGCCGGGGAAACCGTCTGTTTGTAGGGATTTTGAGGACTCCAACCAGGCTATTGCAGAAATTACCTCCTATATCCTAATAGGGGCCTCTAGCAGGGCTGCCTCTATGGGCATCAATTTAGTTGTGCGGGCCTGTTTAAGATATTGCTGTGAGGCGCACAAGTCAGTTTGTTGAGGAGAATAAAGAGCCTGATAAAAGCTACGGAAGGCCGAGGCAATCTGTGTGTCGTTCGTTACCTCTGATCCCTCTGGGGTCCTTATTACTTCCACCGCTGTGGTCTGCCTCTGGGTCCTAAGCCTGGTTGCCAAAAGGCGGCCGCATTTATTGCCGCCCACATATTAGGAGTGGTGTAGTCGGAGAGTTGCGTATTCCGCCCTATCCATGTCTAGCCCCACAAGTTGCGTGCTAGCTGCACTGAGATGTCTCAAAATTCTGGGAGCCCCCGTCCTCTTGTGAATCCTCTCAAGTTCTGTCACTTGCTGCTGTAGTTGTGCCCTTTTCTCTCGTCGGATTTTGTTATCCGACGCTGATATTGCAATGAATTCCCCTCTTATTACCGCCTTCAGCATGTCCCACACAAGAGAGATTGGTGTGTCATTAAATTCTATAAAAGTAGTAATAGCTTTGGTTATCTGGGCCACCACCTCCAGTCTCATCAGGAGTGTGGTTCTCAATTGCCATGGGCGGAGACCCTTGGCCTGGGTCGGGAGGGAATGTTGAGCGTGAGGGATACCACTGTGTGGTCTTACAATGCACAGGGCTCAATGTCTGTCTCTCAGTGACTGTTGGATTTCTTTAGAACCCAGAAAAAGGGCAATGCGAGCATAGGTCTTATGTGCGTGGGGGTAAAAAGTGTAGTCTCTAGTGGTAGAGTGTGTGCCCCTCCAGAGGTCCCTGAGACCCAGTTCCTCCAACCTCCCCAGACCCCTTGCGGATAGTGCCCCGGTCCTACCTTATCTGGAAGCTGATCTATCCCATTCCTTGTTTAGAACTATGTTATAGTCGCCCCCTATGAGCACCTGTCTGTCATGTGTGGCCATGACCGCTGTTAGCGCCTTGTGAATGAACCTTTCCTGTCCCTCATTGTGGGCATATATAGTCGCTATAACCACTTGAGTGCTCCCGATGTGTATTCAAAAGGCCAGCAAGCAACCCTGTATTTTGGCACTCTTGTCTCCCACCCTCACCTGGAAGGAGCGTGATACTAGAAGTGCCACCCCTGCCACCTTGGTCTCACATGAGGAACAGTGTTTTATTGGGAAAGATCTAGAGCGCATTCTATGATGGTCTGCGGGAATTAAGCGGGTCTCCTGTAGGAGGCATAAGTCTGTGTTCTAAATAAGAGAGGACCGCTCTGCGCTTGATCGGGTTGTTCAATCCCTCGACATTAAGTGTGACTATTTTAACAGTCATGTTGGCGGAACGGGTGAAATGTCGCCAGCCACTCTGCACCCTTTATCCCCACCCTCAAATAAATGAGTCTTAGTAGGGGCTCTGGTCCCATCCATGTGACTGGTATAACTGTATGCGACTGTCGCACCCAACCCCACCCATAAACAAAACACATTCAAACAACATAGTCAAACAACCCCACTGATGGCAGGCGGGACTGCCTGGCATAGTCAAGAGGGTAAACCTGAGTTTCAGGAGCTAGCGCCCCAAGTGTTCCAGTGTTCATTGGACATCCCTCCATCCCCCTCCCCGTCCATTGCAGATGCATGTCTTGTCCTGGTCTGCCTTCATGTCCCCGGTGAGGGGCTCCAGGACTGCTCTTCTTTCTGATTCCATAGTCTCTCTGTCTGGCTTGGTGCTCCAGTGCGAGACAGTCTGCCAGCGTGTGCGTCTCCTGTTCCTCCGCTGCGGTTTCGGCAAGCTTGGACTCCCCTCCAAGGCCTCCTCCAGTTGCAGTACATTATAAGCCTCTTTCAATGAGCGTAGTTGGTGCAATTTACCCTCCTATCGGAAAATAAGACAGAAGGGGTGACCCCAGGAATAGGGGACTCCCTTGTCTCTGAGGTGGGAGGTGATTGGACGAAAGTCTCTCTGTTTTTGTAAAGTGATGGCAGCTAGGTCCTGATACAGGAGCAGTGTGTGTGGCCCCGGAATTTCAGCAGTTGCTGCTCTCCCGCCAACCAAAGTATGCGTTCTTTCAGGGTAAAGTGATGGATGCAGGCCAAGATGTCTGCCGGTGGTACGTGAGACGGCCTCAGCAGTCCTGCCCTGTGGACCCTGTCTATGCGTACCTCCCTGTCTGAGGTCTCTCCTAGTATCTGGTGGAAGAGAGCCCCTACTTATGCTGATATGTCCTCCTCTTCAGCCCCAGTTGGTGCTCCTTGGATGCGAATGTTGTTCTGTCTTGATTGGTTCTACAAGTCCTCCGAATGGGCCGGAAGTTTGATTTGTTGGTCTTGTAGCCAGATTATTTCTTGCTGTAGTTGTTTGATTTCCTCATCTCTGGTGTTCTCGTGCTCTTCCAGGGTGGCCACTCTCTCACCGACCTCCAGTTCCCGACGCACCACCTTCAGGTCCTGCAACAGGTCTCTCTTCACCGCCTGTTTATCATCTCTAAGTGATGTGAAGAGGCCTTCAAGGAAGCTCCATGTGACAGGTTGCCCCATTATCCTCTTCTGTCTCCTCATCTCTATGCTTCCCTGTCACTGGAGCGTCCTCTTCGACTTTGCCCGCTGCAGGCCTAGTCAGCATGTCCTTAACGGATCTATCTTTTTAAAGTTGTGGTGCCACCATCTCTTGTCTCCCTCTCTGTTAGCCCCGTCAGGCTCCGCTCTACTATCCTCTTCGCAGCTGGCACGCGGGTCCCACAAGGCCCTGAGCCCGAGGCCCAGTAGCGCACTCCCCCATCTTGTTTCATGGAGCACTCAGGTCCGGGGCCAGGCCAAGGATCCACACCCAGTGCAAGTGCCCAGTTCAGCCTCACCCTGCAGGCCTCACCAGTCTCTGCCCAGCTCTCCTCCCTGCAGTGGATGCGTAGGCCTTAGCACCCAGCCTACCGCCACTGTCGAATGTGGGGGGCTCCCTCCTCCTCTTTGGGCAAGGGGCTTCAGTCGATGAAGGGTCCACCAGGTCCCTGCCAACGGGGCAGAGAGCCCCCAGCGGCACCCTCGGGGCCCTCACGCAGCGCTCTGTGCTGGAATGGGCTGGGGCCCTACCCCTCCCCGTGGGCCGGGCCCCAATCAGGTCTTCTCAGGCTGCCCTACTGCTCCATCAGTGTCCCCCGGGGTCGGCTGTCTGATGCTCTCTCACACTCGTTCTGGTCTGGGAGCCCCCCTCCTCCTCTACCGGCCCCGGGGCCACCCCTCGCTGTCCTCACTCACCGGGCGGATAGGCGGGCCCCACTGCAGTCCTCCCCATAGTCTTCTCCATGTCCTCCACCTGCTCAATTGTAGATTTTGTATGGGCGCCTTTGAAAAGTATTAGTCTATCTTGTCAGTTGTAACATTTACTGGGGAATTGTTCTTGATTGTAGCTATTCTATCTGCTGCTGTTTTCCCTGTAAGTTTGCAGGCCAATAATTTGCCAGCTGGACTGCCTCCATATTAGTATTGGTGCTTGACCCACAATGGTGCATATTCAGCTTTGTTTGCGTCAAGCTCTTTAACCTTGTGAGGGGATGCAGTGTGACTGCTAGAGCTGCTGACTGTGGAGCTGGATAACTAGGTTTGAGTCTTTGCATCGGCTCAATGTACTTGGATTCTGGGCTAATCACTCAATCTCCCCGTACCTACCAAAAAAATGAATGTGCCCTTGTGTAGTGTAACTGGTGCGCATATAAAGTGATCCAGTATCGTCGACTCATGTTTGAGCTATATAAAACTGCAACAACAAAAAAACTTTGCTGTGGCTACATTGAGTAACCTTCAGCTTTTACTTAATGTAGGAAGTTTGCTCTGTATATACTATTTCAAAGTAAGAAATAGTGTGCACAGAGTCCAAGGGTTCCCCTTAGAGGTAAGATAGTAGCAAAAGTAGATAATCCTAATGCTCTATTTTGTGTTAGTGTGGTCGAGCAGTAGGCTTATCAGAGGGTAGTGTTAAGCATTTGTTTTACACACACAGGTAATAAATGAAGAACACACACTCAAAGACAATTCCAGGCCAATAGGTTTTTATATTGAAAAATATATTTTCTTAGTTTATTTTAAGAACCACAGGTTCAAGATTTACATCAAACACTTTAAATGTAAGGTACTTCACTTAGATACTTTAGGAACATTGAATGAAAACAATATCATGTACAGTCTTTGAAAATAGCTTATTGCCATTTTTACAAAGTGGACACTGCAAAAATCAACAGTTCCTGGGGGAGGTAAGTAAAGGTTAGATTAGGAGGTAAGTAAAACACTTACAAGTCTCAGTTCTGGGGCATAGGCAGCCCACCGTTGGGGATTCAAGGCAACCCCAAAATTACCACACCAGCAGCTCAGGGCCGGTCAGGTGCAGAGGTCAAAGAGGTGCCCAAAACATATAGGTGCCTATGGAGAACAGGGGTGCTCCGGTTCCAGTCTGCCAGCATATAAGTACCTGTGTCCTCGGGGGCGGGGGGCAGACCAGGGGGGTTTTGTAGAGCACAAGTAGGCACACAAAACACACCCTCAGTGGCACAGGGGCGGCCGGGTGGAGTGTGCATAGCAGGCGTCGGGTTTCAGTTAGGAAACAATGGAGGGACCCGGGGTTCACTCTAGCGGTGCAGGAAGGTACAGGGGGGCTTCTCGGGACAGCCACCACCTGGGCTAGGCAGAGGGTCACCTGGGGGTCACTCCTGCATCAAAGCTCGGTTCCTTCAGGTCCTGGGGCTGCGGGTGCAGTGTTGGTTCCAGGCGTCAGGTCCCTTGTTCCATGCAGTAGTGGTCAGGGGGAGCCTCTGCATTCTCTGCAGGCGTTGCGGTGGGCGCTTAGGGGGGGGAGTCGCCTTGTTACTCATGGGCTCGCAGTCGCCGGGGAGTCCTCCCTGAGGTGTTTGTTCTCTGCATCTCGAGCCGGGGGCGTCGGGTGCAGAGTGGGACGTCTCACGCTTCCGTCGGGAAACGTCAAGTCTTTTGGAAGTTGCAAAGAAGTAGCTGGTTTTGAACAGGGCCGCTGTTCACGGGAGTTTCTTGGTCCTTTAGTCCAGGGCAGTCCTCTGAAGCTTCAGGGGTCGCTGGTCCCTGTTGGATGCGTCGCTGGAGCAGGTTTTCGAAGTAGGAGACAGGCTGGTAGGGCTGGGGCCAAAGCAGTTGTCGTCTTCCTCCTTCCCTGCAGGCTTGTAGGTCAGCAGTCCTCCTTGTTTGTTCAGGTTGCAGGAATCTTATTTCCTGGGTTCAGGGTCGCCCCTAAATACTCAATTTAGGGGTGTGTGTTTAGGACTGGGGCAGTAGCCAATAGCTACTGTCCTTGAGGGTGGCTACACCCTCCTTGTGCCTCCTCCCTGAGGGGAGGGAGGCACATCCCTATTCCTATTGGGGGAATCTTCCAAAATCAAGATGGAAGATTTCTAAAGGCAGGGGTCACCTCAGCTCAGGACACCTTAGGGGCTGTCCTGACTGGTGGGTGACTCCTTGTTTTTCTCATTATCTCCCCTGGACTTGCCGCCAAAAGTGGGGGCTGTGTCTAGGGACGGGCATCTCCACTAGCTGGAGTGCCCTGGGGCATTGTAACACGAAGCCTGGGCCTTTGAAGCTGACTGCTAGGTGTTGAAGTTCCTGCAGGGGGAAGGTGTGAAGCACCTCCACCCAGAGCAGGCTTTGTTTTTGGCCTCAGAGGGCACAAAGGACCTCACCACAGGGGGTCAGTAACTCGTCTCTCAGCAGCAGGCTGGCACAGACCAGTCAGTCCTGCACTGAAGGATTGGGTAAAATACATGGGGCATCTCTGAGATGCCCCTTGTGTGCATTTTCTAATAAATCCAACACTGGCATCAGTGTGGGTTTATTATTCTGAGAAGTTTGTACAAAACTTCCCAGTATTCAGTGTAGCCATTATGGAGCTGTGGAGTTCATTTTGACAAACTCCCAGACCATATACTTAATATGGCTACACTGTACTTACAATGTCTAAGAATGGACTTAGACACTGTAGGGGTATATTGTTCATGCAGCTAATCCCTCACTTGTGGTATAGTGCACCCTGCCTTAGGACTGTAAGGCCTGCTATAGGGGTGACTTACCTATGCCACAGGCAGTATTTTGTGGGCATGGCATCCTTAAGGGGATGCCATGTCGACTTTGCCTTTTTCTCCCCACCAACACACACAATCTACAATGGCAGTGTGCATGTGTTAGGTGAGGGGTCCCTTAGGGTGGCACAACATATGCTGCAGCCTTTAGGGACCTTCCCTGGTCACAGGGCCCTTGGTACCACTGGTACCTTTTACAAGGGACTTATCTGTGTGCCAGGGGTGTGTCAATTGTGGAAACAATGGTACATTTCAAGTGAAAGAACACTGGTGCTGGGGCCTGGTAGGCAGGGGTCCCAGTACACTACTCAGTCAAGTCAGCATCAGTATCAGGCAAAAAGTGGGGGGTAACTGCAACAGGGAGCCATTTTCCTACACTTAAGATTCATTTCAGTGCAAGAAGTCCTGCTGGCCACTCCTATCTTACCATATCCAGCATTGGTGCGTGGTTGGGCTCCTGGAAGAACTGTTTGCATCTTCTACTCTGTTTTGAATACCTTTGTCTCTCTGTGCACATCTCAATCTAAATATAAGCATGCTATCGGAAACCTCACTTTAATTATATTACAATTTGATCCTAGTTTCCCATGCAACTACTGGCTGGTTGTGATCCTACCTACTATGTGCCTAAAAATCTTAGGGCACTAGTTGCTTTCCTACTTAAGGCATTTTTTGTGATCGGGTTTTGTGCTTTGTGTGCATATAGAATAGTAGATAGGTGTTCGAAATGGGGTCTCTAGTTGCCAGTCAGTTTACACCCTGTCCAAGTAGGGGCCCTCACTGAAGTCAGGGCAAGGGAGAAACACAACTCCGATAGCCCCTTCTCACCCACTTCGTACCCTGGCACAAGCAGTCGGGCTGATCTCAGAGGCAATGTGCAAAGTATTTGTACCAACACGCACAATAACACATTGAAAACACCACAAAAGGACTTCACACCAGTTTAGAAAAATAGCCAAATATTTATCCAAACCAAACAAGACCAAAATGACAAAAATGTGACATACACAAGCAAAGAGATGATTTTTAAAGTAAAAAGAGTCTTAATCCATAGAAATCAATGGATGTGTTGTTGTAGCTCAAAGTACCTGGTATGCGTCAAGAATAAAGCCGCACAGGCGAGCACGCGTAGGAAAAGCAAGTAATGCATTGATTCCTTACTCGCAAGTGAGGCCGTAAATCGTTTCTTTCACCGCTAAGCAAGCTGTGCGTTGATTCTTTCCTCGCAGGGAAGGGATGCGCCCGTTTCTAGACAAACAGTCGGGTCCGTGCAATGATGTTGAAGATTTTGACGCCCAGGGTTGATGCCTGAAAAAATCTGACCCGCTGTACGAAGGGTTCTCATTGAGAACAGGCACTGTGTTGATTCTCCAGCCGCGAGGCAGGTACTGCGTTGAATTTTCAGCTGCTGGACAGGCACTATGTTGATTTTTCTGACTCACACACAGTGGTGCGTGGATATTCTCCCGCAGGTTACCAGCTTCTATTTCTAAGGGCCCAAGAACTGGATTTTGCACCACTTAGCAAGTCATGACTCTAAGCAGAAGAGCCGAGGCACTGGCTGATGAAGTCTTTGATGTCCCTGAGCCTTCAGAACAGGGGGCAAGCTCAGGCCAAGCCCATGGAGAAACTTCACAAGCAGGACTTCAGAAAGCAAATTCCAGTCCTTTCCCTCTTAAGGCAGAAGCAGCAGGCCTGCACAGCCAAACAGGCAGAGTGGCAGGTCCTACTCAAGCATCAAGCTGTTCTCCTTGGCAGAGTCATCTTGATCCAGAAGTAATCTAAAAGTCTGGTGTTTTAGGTCCACTGTTTATACTCATTTCTGCCTTTGAAGTAGGCAAACTTCTAAGGAAAGTATTTGTAGTGCACAAGACCCTGTCTCTTCCTTGCCCTTCCCCAGGCATACAATAGGGAGTGGAGACTGTATTGTGTGAGGGCAGTCACCTGACAGCTCTTCCCTCCCACTCTAGCTCGGGAGACTCATCAGGATATGCAGGACACACCTTAGCTCCCTTTGTGTCCCTGCCTAAAGTGAATTCACCAACAGTCCAACTGACAGTCTGACCCAGACATGTGTTCAGCAGTCAGGCAGAGGCACAGAATGGTTGAGCAAGAAAATGCCCACTTTCTAAAACTGACATTTTCAAACGGACAATCGAAAAACCAACTTCACCAAAAGATGTGTTTTTTCATTGTGAGTTCAGAGCCCCAAAACTCCATATCTCTATCTGCTCCCAATGGGGAACTGCACTTAAAAGATATTTAAAGGCAATCCTCATGTTAACCTGTGGGAGAGATAGGCCTTGCAATAGTGAAAAACGAATTTGGCAGTATTTCACTATCAGGACACGTAAAACACAGCAGTGCATGTACCTTTTAAATACACTGCACCCTGTCTATGGGGCTACCTTGGGCCTACCTTAGGCGTGATTTAAATGTAGTAAAAGGGAAGGTTTGGGCCTGGCAAGTGGGTACACTTACCAGTTTGAATTGGCAGTGCAAAACTGCACACACAGACACTGCAGTGGCAGGTCTGAGACGTGTACATGGCTACTCGTGTGTGGCACAAACAGTGCTGCTGGTCCATTAGTAGCATTTGATTTACAGGCCCCGGGCACCCATAGTGTACTTTACTAGGGACCTACCAGTAAATCAAATGTGCCAATCATTAAAAAATCAATTACCAATATATTTTAGCCAGTGAGCACTTGCGCTTTAGCACTGGTTAGCAGTTGTGAAGTATCCAGAGTATCAAAACCAGCGAATACAAATTACAGCAAAGGGTCCAAAAACAGGAGGTCAGAAGCAAAAAGTAGAGGAAAACCACAGCAACAGCTGGCAGGTGTAACACCTGGATTTTTACATGCAGTATACTGATGCAGCCAAGTTTCCAATTCATATCTAAACTTTGTGCGATCATACTTTTCTCCCAAGTCTACAGGAAGGGCATTTTATAGTCAGTGGTGTGAGGAAAGGAAGCTTTTTCACCCAAATAAACTTTGCTAATGATGAGAATTACTAGCCACACTGTGTTGAAGGACCATAGTGACTGACCAGGCTGGCACAAATTGTAAATATTTTTTTCACCAGCAGTGATAGTTGCACTTCTCAAAGTGGAGTAGGACTAAGCACAGTACATCTGATAGAGACTTCGAGCTGCAGATTTCTTACCTTTGAATTCCCTGCTGTCCGTTTCGAATCCACACGCCATCGGGTGACGTCGTCTGGCTCCACATGGCTTTCTCAGCGTCATTGGAGCAGTCTATGATGACACAGGCGTCTATATAGACACCACCTCAGCGTGTGTACGTCATTTCTTTTCCTTTCGTGTTGGTAAGCACAGATCTGGGATTGAGCTACCATTTGCCTTTTTTGACCAGCCTTTTTTCGATGTTTTGACGTGGATTTTTGTTGTCTGTGCGAGGGATATGTCCTCTAGAAAGGTGGGGTTCGAGCCGTGCAGCGCCTGCCATTGCGCGGTGAGTTATGGACCCCCATGAGGTATGTCTCTGGTGCCTTGACAGGGACCACAACTCGAAGTCGTGTTCCAACTGCCTGGCCATGACCCCAAAAGCTTTGAGGGACCGGTCCCTAAAGCTCATGGTGGACCGGCAGTCGACTTCCATTTGTGCGACTCCTAGGAGGTCATGGTCCGCTCAAGGAGGAGGTTGCGGAACCGCTCCAGGAACCCCAAGTCCTCTTCGTCCCACTCAAGGTCCTCGGGCACTCACGGAAGAGGCACAAGAAGAAGAAGAAATCCAAGAGGACTTCGACTTTGGCATGCCCTTTGGCCCACGAGGCGTCTCAGGAACATCGATGTTCAGAGCACGGAGCCGTTGCTACGGCCCACTTCGTGTCTTTCCCCCTCTTTCAGTATCTGGAGTGACCCCCGCTCAATGAAAAAACTTTTGCAAGGCCTTGCGCCTTGTTTTTGAGCGGGCTGCCCCCTCGGGTGGGTCTTTGGGGTCAGCAGGGGCCCCATCAGATTCGACGCCAGCAGCTTCGGTGCTGTTGGGGACCCCAGGATCCGATAGCGGATCCGGACCGGTGCCGGATTCTCACAGTCGGCCTGCCCCGGTGCCGGGCCAGACGTCGACGCTCCCTCCACCACCCACGCCCATCGGTGGTGGTAGCCCCATCCTCATTCTTGATGAGCCAGATCAACGTTATACGACACTGATTCCGACTTTGGTGCCGATTAGGCCCAGATCAGTGCCTGAGGCTTATTTTATACAGCCAGGCAAAGGTGAGGAGTGGGAGGAGTCTGAGGACCCTTTAGAATATGGATTGGAGCATAAACAGGACTGGTATGAGGATCTAGGGGAAGCCAGTGGACTGCAATCTTCTTCAGCTGCTGGCATGCTCTCGCCTCCTTCTGTGGCGACGGAGGGTGGGGGGGCATCTTATGCCATGGTGGTGCGTAGGGCAGCTAAAGTCTTGGACCTAGACTTGCCTACAGTGCCAGTCATTCTCCTGACAAAGGTGCTTCAGCCAGGGGTTGCTGCATCAGAGCTGATGTTACCCTTCAATGAAGCCCTTACAGGTGTCCTTCTGAGGACTCTGTCCAAACCCTGCACAGGCGCTCCTATGAATAGGACAATCGGCCGCTGCCATAGACCGGCTCCAAACGACCCTAGTTTCCTCACCCAACACCCCGTCCCCGAGAGCTTGGTGGTCCAAGCCTCCGCTTCCCGTGGTGCCTTCCCTTCCGCTCCCCCGGATAGGGAATCCAAGATGCAGGACCAATTTGGGAAGAAAATGTTTTCTTCCTTCAGCCTGTCATTGAGGTCGGTAAACACCTCTTGGGCCGTTTTACCCATACTCCATGGGATACAGTGGCACAAGTGCTGCCCCAGGTCCCGGAGGGCGTACAGGACACTCTCACCTAGGCTGTCAAGGATGGGAGGGATGCAACCAAGTTTACCATCAGGTGTGACTTGTATACGACCGACTCGCTGGGCAGGGCGATTTCTTTGACAGTGGCCCTCCAATGCCACACCTGGCTGCGTACCACTGGGTTTTCGGGGTATGTCCAATCGAACTTGATGGACATGCCTTTCGATGGCTCATGCCTTTTTGGTGAGAAGGCAGACTGTGCTTGATAGATTCAAGGATTCCCGGGCTACGGCCAGGTCCTTGGGCCTTTCAGCGCCTGATCTCCAGCAGTCTGCCTATCGCCCCTTTCGAGGCTTCAGGCGGGGCGAGGTACCACGCCAACCACAGGTTAGCCGCCTTCTCCAGCTTCACAGCATCTCATGCGAGGACGGGGTCATGGTACTTTCAGACCCAGAGGGTATAGCCAGAGGTTGGCCACCACCCAGCCCCCCCTCTTCCGCAACACCCAAGCCCTCCTGGTATGGTTCTGAAAGACCATGTCCGCCCAGTTGGAGGGAGGATTCAATTTCATCGCCCTCACTGGTGGTCCATAACATCGGACAAATGGGTCTTGCAGATCGTACAGAAGGGCTATTCCCTCTCCTTCCAGTCTTTCCCTCCTTCTATTCCTCCTGGAAAAGATTGGCTAATGGAGGATCATTTGATCTTACTTGGCTAGGAAGTTACGGCTCTCTTGGCCAAGGGAGCCATAGAAAGGGTCCCGATGTCAGAAGTAGGCAATGGTTTGTTTTTCCCCGCTACTTCTGGTTCCAAAAAAGAACAAGGGTCTCCGCCCTATTTTGGGTTTAAGGGACATCAATCTCTTCCTCAAAAAGGAGAAATTCAGGATGCTCACTCTTGCTCAAGTCTTGCCTGCCCTAGACCAAGGAGACTAGATTGTAGCGTTGGACTTGCAGGATACGTATTTTCACGTCCCCATCCTACATCCTGGCATATGAGGGCTCTGCAATGGGACCTGAAGTTCCAGTGGGCACAGCACCAGGGAAATCTTACCGACACCGTTCCGATCTCAGAGGGCACTGGAAAAGACCTGCAGTTTTGGTTAGTGAACTGCAATTGGGTCAAAGGCAAACTCCTCTCCCTTCCCCAACCAGGTTTCACAGTAGTGACAGATGCGGCACTTCTGAGATGGAGCAGCCACCTGGGAGAGCAGGGATCAGGGGCCTCTGGATTCCAGCGGAATCTGGGCTCCAAAGCAACTTATTGGAGCTCTGAGCAATCCGGCTTTCATTAAAAGCATTTCTTCTTCTTGTGAAAGGGAAGATAGTGCATGGGTTCACGGACAACACCACTGCAATGTGTTACTGCAACAAGCAGGGCAGGGTGGGGTCGTGGACCCTTTGTCAAGAGGCTCTGCGTCTGTGGACATGGCTGAAACAGAAGGGCATAACCCTGGTGGCTCAACACCTGGCAGGTTCTCTGTATGCCAGGGCAGACAAATTCAGCCATCGATGTCTAGTGGATCACAAATGGTATCTCCACCCGGAGGGTGGCGAAAGGACTCTTTCAGCAGTGGGGAGAGCCTCAGTTAGATCTGTTCGTCTCCATAGAGAACGCGCAATGTCAGCGCATTGGAGTTTCCAAGGCGGCAATTGCTTGGCAACGCTTTTCGTCGCAAGTGGAAATCGGGCCTCCTGTACGCATTTCCACCCATACCACTTCTGCCCAGAGTTCTCAAGAAGATCAAGAACGACCGGGCCCAAGTCATCTTAGTGGCTCCGGATTGGGCACGGAGAGTCTGGTATCCCAAGCTACTCAAAATGAGCATCATTCCTCCAATGAGGCTGCCCCTTCGAGAGGATCTTCTGTCGCAGCAGCAGGGGAGGGTTCTCCACCCGAACCAGTCAACTCTGTGTCTTCATGCGTGGAGATTGAGCAGCGGCAGTTGATGGCTTTTGACCTTCCTCCCGAAGTCTATAAGGTTATTTTGGCAGCTAGGCGTCCCTCCACTAAGACGGTATACGCCTGCCGTTGGAAACGCTTTGTATATTGTTGTACAGAAAGGTCTATTGACCCTCTTTCTGTTTTTCTTTCTGACATTCTTCTTTTCATTATGTCTCTAGCTCAGCAGGGTTTTACCTTAGGGACTCTAAAGGGCTATCTTTCTGCCTTACCGGCATTTTGTCGGCTGCCTGACCAGCCTTCCTTGTTCAAATCTTCCATTGTAAATATATTCCTCAAAGTGCTTGTACATATGTTTCCCCTTATGCCCTTTATTATGTCTCAATGAGACTTCAATCTTGTCCTTGCATTTCTCATGTGTGCTCCCTTCAAGCCTTTATCCAACTGTCGCCTCCGGCTGCTCACCATCCAGACAGCTTTCTTAGTGGCAATAACATCTGCCAGGATGGTGAATGAGAAGTAGGTCGTGTCATCAAAGCCGCCGTATCTCACCATCCATCCAGATAAAGTGGTTCTCAGAACTCGTGCCTCTTAAAAGAAGTGAGGAACACATGCCAAAGTGGAATCTATATAGCCGACCGTGATGTCATAGACGGCTCCAACAATGCAGACGAAGCCATGCGGAGCCAGACGACGCACGCGGGACCAAATGACGCCATCTGACAGCGCTCGCAGGGTATTGCTCAGCAAAAAGGTTCCAGATTCGAAGCTGACACCAGGGAACTCAAAGGTAAGGAATCTGCAGGTGGAGTCTCTTGTTCTTATCACTTATTTCATTTCATGAGTCTGGTATCAGTGCTCAGTGCATTTTACATAAACCATTACCCTTCATCATGAGGAAAATTTCGATTGAATACACAGAGTTAAACAGACCCTGAAAATGTGAATACATAAGTAACGTAGTACAAAGAAATTCTTCTGAGTTCTAAAATGTACACATTGAGCGCAGTTCTAATTAAACCCTTCTGTGCCGGGGACGTAATGGTTACGTCCACCGGCACAGTGCTCCTGTGCCGTGGACGTAACCATTATGTCCTCGGCATGGAAGTCAGAGGGAGCACTAGCGCTCCCTCTGTGGGTTTAAAAGGCAGGGATGGAAAGGGATGCCCTTCCTCTTCCTTTCACCCCACCCCCCCCCCCCAAGTACCGTCTGATGTCAGCTTTGCATTTCTCTTCCGATCATGTTATGGGGGCCTGAGAGGCTTCAAAGGGAAGGAAAGGAATTTCCTTCCCTCTGAAGTCTCTCTGAGCATTTCAGAAGCCGGATCGTAAAGCGATCCGGCTTCTGAAATGCCCACTAGACACCAGGGATTATTTTTTCAAGTGAAATTGGCATAAGGGGAGCGACCCCTTGGGCAAGGGTCGCTCCCCAGGGGGGCACTTTTTCAAGGCCTTGTTGGCCTATTTTTGTTAGGCCAGAAACCACTAGGCACCGGAGTTTTTTTTTTTTTTTTTTGCACCAAATTCACGCAAGGGGAGCGACCCCTTAGGCAAGGTGGGGGGGTAAATTTATTTTAGGCCATTTCTGCCCTCATTTTATTTTTATTTTTATTTTATTTTTTTGAGGTGGGGAGCGACCCCTTAGGCAATTCTGCTGCACTTGTCAGCCTAAAAAGTTTTTTTTTTTTTTTTTTTTCAAACTGCCCTTTTGGACCCACTTTGGTTCCCCCCTCAAATTCAACATGTTTTTGGCTCTTCCCGGTCACAAGCACTTGGCCCACCTACACAAATGAGGTATCATTTTTACCGGGAGACTGAGGGGAACGTTGGGTAGTATGAAATTTGTCCCAGTGCAGTAATACCACACAAATGTGGGAAAAATTTGATTTTATTTTTTTAGCTAAATTTGAGGTTTGCAGCGGATTCTGGGTAAGAAAACATTGGGGGATCCACGCAAGTCACACCTCCTGGACTCCCTCGGGTGTCTAGTTTTCAGACATGTCTGGGTTTGGTAGGTTTCCCTAGATGGCTGCTGAGCCCAGGACTAAAAACGCAGGTGCCCCCAATCACCTGCAAAAACAGGTAGTTTTGTATTTGATAATTTTTATGTGTCCACGTTGTGTTTTGGGGCATTTCCTGTTGCGGGCGCTAGGCCTACCCCCACAAGTGAGGTACCATTTTTATCTGGAGACTTGAGGGAACGCTGGGTGGAAGGAAAGTTGTGGCTCCTCTCTGATTCCAGAACTTTGTCACTGAAATGAGAGGAAAAAGTGTTTTTTTGGCCAAATTTTGAGGTTTGCAGAGTATTCTGGGTAACAGAACCTGGTCAGAGCACCACAAGTCACCCCATCTTGGTTTCCCCTAGGTGTCTAGTTTTCAAAACTGCGCAGGTTTGCTAGGTTTCCCTAGGTGCTGGCTGAGCTAGAGGCCAAAATCCACAGCTAGGCACTTTGCAAAAAACAGCTCTGTTTTCTTTGTGAAAATGTGATGTGTCCACGTTGTGTGTTCGGAGCATTTCCTGTCGCGAGCGCTAGGCCTACCCACGCAAGTGAGGTACCATTTTTATCGAGAGACTTGGGAAACACAGAATAGCAAAACAAGTGTTACTGCCCCTTGTCTTTGTCTACATTTTTTCCTTCCAAATGTAAGACCGTGTGTAAAAAAGACATCTATTTGAGAAATGCCCTGTAATTCACATGCTAGTATGGGCACCCCGGAATTCAGAGATGTGCAAATGACCTCTGCTTCTCAACACCTTATCTTGTGCCCATTTTGGAAATACAAAGGTTTTCTGGATACCTATTTTTCACTTTTTTATTTCAGCAAATGAATTGCTGTATACCCGGTATAAAAAGAAAACCCATTGCAAGGTGCAGCTCAATTATTGGCTCTGGGTGCCTGGAGTTCTTGATGAACCTACAAGCCCTATATATCCCTGCAACCAGAAGAGTCCAGCTGACGTAACAGTATATTGCTTTCAAAAATCTGACATCGCAGGAAAAAGTTAGAGTAAAATGTGGAGAAAAATGGCTGTGTTTTTTCACCTCAATTTCAATATTCTTTTATTTCAGCTGTTATTTTCTGTAGGAAACACTTGTAGGATCTACACAAATGACCCCTTGCTGAATTCAGAATGTTTTCTACTTTTCAGAAATGTATAGCTTTCTGGGAGCCAGCATTGGTTTCTCACCCATTTCTGTCACTAACTGAGAGGAGGCTGAAAGCACAAAAAATAGTAGAAATGTGGTATGTCCCATTAAAATGTCAAACTTGTGTTGAAAAATTGGGTTTTCTAATTCAAGTCTGCCTGTTCCTGGAAGCTGGGAAGATGGTGACTTTACCACCGCAAACCCTTTGTTGATACCATTTTCAGGGAAAAAAAAACAAGAGCCTTCTTCTGCAGCCCTTTTTCCCATTTTTAAAAAACAAAAAACAAAATTTTTGCTGTATTTTGGCTAAGTTCTTGTCTCCTTCAGGGGAACCCACAAAGTCTGGGTACCTCTAGAATCCCTAGGATGTTGGGGGGAAAAGGACGCAAATTTGGCCTGGTTAGCTTATGTGGAGAAGAAATTATGAGGGCCTAAGCGCGAACTGCCACAAATAGCCAAAAAAAAGGCTCAGCACAGGAGGGGAAAAAGCCCTGCCAGCGAAGGGGTTAATGAGTAAAAGGCACTATTTGCATTACTCACAAAAACGTCACAATGCCATAGCTAAGTATTGTTCCTAAGATGTTTTGATTTAAAAATAAAAATAAATGAAAAGTAACAAAGTGCAAATTTGGAACAGCATTATAGCATAAGGGGTCCGATGTACATTTTGCGGTCGTAAAATGCAAATTTCGCCATTTGCAACTGCAGAATGGCCATGTACAATGTACCATCCCTATTTTGTGAGTCGATATCCTGTTACCGACTTGCAAAATATGGATTGCGACTTGCAATTAGGAAGGAGTGGTCCAAGGGCGTCCCTTCCTAATTGCGACTCGCAGCCCCATCTGTGATTGTTATGTGACTGTGAATGCAGTCGCAAAACAATTGCAGTTAACACCAATTTCAAATTGCTGGTAACCCATTCGCAAATCGGAAGGAGTTCCAATGGGACCCTTTCCCCTTTGTGAATGTTTTTCCAGAGCAGACAGTGGTCCCAGGGACCACTGCCTACTCTGAAAAAATGAAAAGAAAACTTGTCATTTTTATTTTTGAAATGCATTACGTTTTCCTTCAAGGAAAATGAACTGCATTTAAAAAAAAAAAAAACTGCTTCATTGAAAAAGCAGACACAGACAAGGTGGTCTGCTGACTAGCAGGCCACCATCCCTGTGAGTGCGGCAGTTCCCAAATGGGTCGCAGATTGTAACCTATCTCATGAATATTAATGAGGCAGGTACTTTGCGCCCCATTTGGGAATTGCTAAGTGTCTGACACTGTTGTACATTACATATTGCGACTCGCAATTTGCAACTCTCAAAAACATGCAAGTTGCGAATCACATTCTGTAATTATCATACATGGGGCCCATAGATTAGAACTACTGTAAAAGGTGTGACTTTTTGCTTTGGCAGCACACAAAGGTAGTTACACAGCGCTTCGAGAGAAGAGGCCGATTGAGGACCGCCGTTCCTCCCAGAGCACATCATCAAAAAAATCTAAGGGTGCGATCAGTTTATTTGCAGGAAGAGGGCTTCCTATTCCTAGCCCCTTGTCTGCAGGTTTTCTGACCCCTTGTGGGTCAAAAAAAAGATTTAGATGAGATGGTGTCACCCACATAATATGACATGCTTCGTCTTTGGCTACCTCATCCCACCCCTTGGCAAGAGTGTTTATACCAGGGTGGACTCATCCCCAATCAGTGTTGGAGTTCTTAAGACATATTAATTGCTTGGACAATACTGGGATCCACTTTAGGTTAAAAATACCATAAAGTATACCACAGGTGTATCCTGTATTTAGTGGTAACCTAGGTATGATTTAAAAAATAAAATATTGGATGTCTACAGGTACAATGGCCCCACCATCTTTACGAAGTGCTGACATGTTTCTGCCTGCTCAATGTGCCAGGGGTATTCCTCAGGGCTGTCAAAAGATCCCTAACTATAGTTATTTTAGAGTATTTATTTTTTTAAATACATCTAAGAAGGGCGGTTATTTCCCACCTCTTCTTGTTTCACATTTACAACCCTATTTAGGGTTACACTTTACCTTTATGGTCTGTTGGGGGTAGGCTGCTCCTTTAGTCACATATTTGCCCGTTTAAATACGTATTTTTCCCCTTCTTTCCAGCTGACATCTCTTGTACGAATTAGCACATCACACACATGTGCTGTGTATTGTGATGAGACTTGATTCATAAACTTTAATCCATGAGTTTTCAGGCCAAATGGAAACAAATTAGTTTCACAGAGAGGAACCCATTATATACAACAGTGTTTGCATAAACAGGGCTAGTGATTCCGAGATCGCTTGTGCCTAGAATTGGAGAAGAAAATAAATGAATAAACTGTATGTTGAAACCTCTGCTTTATTCGAGCCGAATGTGGACTGCCCTTGTTGAAGAACATCTGAGCATTACAGGCCAGCTTCTTTCTTGTGAAGTAAGTACTGTTGTTTGTGGGTTAAGTGACTGTTGATGCTTTGCATTTGGTGTAGCTGTATGACCATCTCTTGTTTGAATTGCATGGTAGAGAAGAATACTTGCGTTCTGCAGGCCTTTACTATAAAAAAAAAAAAAACAGGGTGGGTAACCTTCAGTACCATCTGTAAATGGCACCTGGACCCTCGGCGGACATCGTGAACACAAATGTAGAGCTTGAATAACTTGAAAAGCATCCTACATTTTTTCATCTTAAATCTCCACTATGGGGCATAGCGAATAAATAGGATATGTATTCCTTCTATCTTCAAATCAGTGTAAGGGTGTGTATGTTTTATGGGTCTGTATGATCAAAGTAAACCTATATTTTGGGTTGAAAAATGTTTAACTCGTTATAAAAAATAAAAAAAAAATAATGGGCTGGGCTTGAAGACTATTCCGAAATGTAGACCGTATTTGGTAGAAATGATAACATGAGCACAAGCCAGACCGCACTACCCCATAGACAGATGAAATGTTACATATGTAGGTAGACCCGTCTAGATGTACAGCAGTATGAGCAGGTGGGATGTCCTGTGTCTTCCCAGAGATATTGGACTCCTTGCGTCCTCATCAGATGCACTGCTGAGTGGAGGGCTGCCTTAAGCTGCAACAAGTCGCCTTTGGTGACCTGAGTTATCTCAAAACCCAGAATTGCTGGCCAAAAATCAGGAGAACTACTTTGATTTGATCAGTTTATGCTGTTTTATTTGTAACTTGCTGGTTATTGCATAGCAGTGTTTTAGCAGTATTTTACTGCACACTTGTTTTATCCTAATCATGGTCCTGTGTGTTTCTTATCTTCAGTGTTCCGAAGGCTGTTATGCATTTTCTTGTCAACCACGTGAAGGACACTCTTCAGAGCGAACTTGTTGGCCAGCTGTACAAATCGTTGTTACTTGAAGACCTCTTGACGGAGTCTGAGGACATGGCTCAGCGAAGGAAGGAGGCAGCCGACATGCTGAAGGTACAAGGCTGTTGGCACTCCGAACATGCGTTAGTGTGCACACGTTAATTGGTCGTGTGTGCCAGCGTTCTTCTATTAGTGAGGCTTACCATATGTTAAAATACAGCATGTATTTTGTTGGGGGGGGGGGGGGGGGGGCGAGTCATTTCAGCAAACTTCTGTTGCAGATTTCCTTTGTAAGATTTAAAACCTTGTGCTAAAGCGAAACACAGAGAAAAGCAGTACCTTGAAACCCCCTCCCACTTGATTGTCCAGAGACCCACAACTGAGTTAACATTGATTCTTATGATGCTAAACAGCAGAACTAATTCTAGCCTGCACACGTCATTATTACAGTATTTAGTATACAGAATCAAATTTATAGAGATGTTTCGTATGTACAAGTTTAAAATTAGAGCATTCTTTCACATTTTGAAGTTATTTTTTTCCCAGCCTCCTCCAGTCAAGACGTGTTTCATCAAATGGGACAATTTACCTATGACTTATTCAGGGCATATCCACTGTAATAGAATACTTCAGCGGTCATCTCTCTTTTCATACAAAGATGTTCACCTTAAGGAATGTGTATTATTCAGAATCGCATTAAATCTATGCATCATCTTCATGGAAGGTTCAGTAACCTCATCTTTCTGTTCTCAATCGTGCTACAGCAAATTTCCCATATTTTTTTGGTGTGTCCCGTTTGACGAAACACTGGTTGTCTGGAGAATCTTAAAAAAAACTTAAACTGTGAAACACGGCACTGTTTTTAAACCTTTATAAGAGGCATTCCTATGAAATTGATTTTGTATAATAAATACTGTAATAGGAGGTGTGAAGGCTAGCGTTTGTTTTTCTGTTTTGACGCTTAACAGCTCATGTAGTTGAGTACTCTGGGGTAACCTGCTAGCTCTGCACTTCTTATTAATAACTGATGTTTTGTGATGCTCAAAGTAATTATACAATAATATGTGAAATGGAAAGGATGTGCACTGTAATTACCCTAGACAGCCCATATATGTTTGTATTGGTTCTTATTACGACCAAAAATACTTACTTTTTGCATCTGTGCTCACAAGATTTGGGCACAAACAAGAGTTAGTACATGAATCAGTAATTAATACGCATCCACAGACACATTTTGCCAGGGGGAAGACAGCAGAAATGTGTCTAGGGATAAACACCGATCCTACACGTCCCAC
Source organism: Pleurodeles waltl (assembly GCF_031143425.1). Taxonomy (NCBI): domain Eukaryota; kingdom Metazoa; phylum Chordata; class Amphibia; order Caudata; family Salamandridae; genus Pleurodeles; species Pleurodeles waltl. The sequence continues at coordinate 242,276,992 of NC_090442.1, forward strand.
CTCATTGCAACATGCCGGACTCTGAGTGGATGGAATTCCCGCATCTGAAAAATATAGTGCTCTGCGGATGTGGAGTTTACCAGATGCAGTTATTGAGCACCAGTAGACCCTGAGTGATGGCTGATGTGTAAGGCATTGATTAATTTTAAACTGTAAACTCGGATGCAAGCGTTCACATTCGAGCCATTTTTCATGTAATCCCCCTAATATGTACCAAAGGAAGGCGCAGTTACGCTAGACTGTTGTAATTAAATTGCAGTGGTTGCGATACATTTTTCTGCAATCTTTTCCTTTTATTTCCCCGCACAGGCACTGCAACGAGCCGGTCAAATTATTGCTGAAATTCGAGAAACGCATCTGTGGTGAAGGAGAAAACTGCATGTCTTCTAGTACGGAGCGGAGACTTATACGACTTCAAAATGTGTTAATTCCGACACAAAATGCCATTTATTGCATATTTGGTGGAATTGTATTTATGAACTCTTAGCTGTGTACTGTGGTAATCTGCTCACACAAAGTTATTTCTGAATTCTATGCTGTACTTAGGTAAACAAGCCCTATATCATCCACGTTATAAACCTTCAGACGTCCGTCATGGTGTACACCTTCCAGTTTCCTGTTGTGGCAAACGAAAGCCCCGTTGGCCATGACCTGACCAAAAGTATCCTGTCTAGTTGTTGGGAGCCTGGGCATGTGCCATAAAAGCTGAGGATCAGTCAGCATGGGCATGCCAAGTGCTCTTCTTACAATGTCAGTTTCTGATGCCATAATAAAAGCCAGGAAAACGTTGTCTTTTCACATGTCAGTGTGCAGTGTGGCTTATTTACCTTTGTTTCGAGACATCAGCCTTTCGACTTGTTTGTAAGAATGTTTGGGTTCACAGACAGTGTACGGTGAAAAACAGTCAGAAAAAATACTGGCTACCTACAATCAGCAAAAAATGAAGTATAAATGAATGAACTCCCACCCCGGGCACACACCGTCATTGAATCACATTGCAGTTGGTAAAGGGATTGATTGAGGGGAATAACTTGTCGATGAAAGTACCCGTGCTGCGAGTTGCAGGGCTGATGTTACATGGTAGGGTACGAGTGACCAGCGTTTTGCAGATCTCATGTTACTTCATGGCAAGACAGTGCTGTGCACGTTATTGCCCTTTAATTGTCTTTATCGCTCAAAAATGAGATTCCCTAAAGTTTTTTTTTTTTTTTTTTTGTTTTTTTTTTGCTAAAGTGACAAACCAACAAAAGTCATAGAAATCTGCTGTGCCAGTGCCTTGTAGCGCGTTACTAAGTATTCCGTCTCTTTCGGTTGAAGATTAACACTGGCAAATTGCACGTAAAAAAAACTTTCCATACCGAGGCTTCAGCGCTTATATTCTCAGCAGATTGTCAGCGTTTTCTGAAGAGCACTGATGACATTGTCCTAAATAGAAAGGTTGCTTCCCACTATCTGTGAGAAACCCTACTGCTCAGAAAGGGTCCCAGCTGCTGAATCCTGCTGGCTCCCAGATCCTCTCACCAGCGTTTGTATTTCTTTTATAGGGACTAGAACAACAGCTCTCCAAACTCACTTTACACAAGAGATAGGACCTGATCTAGATCTTAGCAGAGGGAAATACTCCATCACAACTTGACGGATATCCCGTCCACCTTATTGCAATCCCATCATATACTGTGGAGATCGTAATACGGCAGACAGGATATCCGTCATGCTTGTGACAGTATTACATCCGCCAAGATCTAAACCAGGCCCATAACTTTGTTCTTGTGGGAAGCAGAACGGGCCTGTTTTCTACAGAAGTGTACTAGGGTCTCCTGTGTGACCGAGCTCCTCTGGGGTGTAGAAAGGCTCTGACCTTTTGTACCTCCATTGATCTAGGTCCTTAAAACCAATAAAAAGACCATTTTGCACGTGATGTAGCTGAAACCTTCCCTAGCCCGCCATGCATGCCCACATTTCCCAGCTTCTACCTTCTTGTTATCCCTTTGTGTCAAGGCGCAGATGCCAGTTTAGTGACTGATTCTGAATCCAGCTGGACTGCTTTTGGTACAGTAATCTATGCACTGTACTACAGACCTCTTTGCTATTCTGTCTTTGTTAGAAATGGTTTTGGTGTTAGGGCTTGACGGTTTAATTTCCATCCTTGCGCACTGTTCTTCCTCACAGCTCGGAATTAGCCGCCTTTTCCATTCTGTACCCCATGAGAGTGGCAGGCCAGTCGTGCAGCAGTTCTCGAGCCTTGTCACGCTACAGATCCATCCAGTGATTCCTTTCCTTGCCTTTGCACATCTCCTAAGGAATCCTAGCATTGGCCTGCAAGAGCTCCCCAAAGAATCCCCAAATCTACTTTGTGTCCTCGATCTACCATTTTCTTCACTTTTCCCTCTTCTGAAACCAGACATCTTCGATGTAAATCCTGTCTGTTAAGTGGCTTAATTTTCGTGTCAATGTATAGCAAGTAAAGGCCCGAGTAATGTTTCTACATTTCCTTGTAAATGGGCAGACGTCAGATAGTTTACCGACCTAAAGCTGCAGCAGCAAGTCTGTGTGAGACAGCCAGCGCTTGTACGGCAATGACGTATACTCCTTTCTTACTTGTGTAGTAGTGGATTTGACCTTGATATATATTCATCACCTAACGAATATTCGAAGGACAGCTGAATATATTTAGGAAGAAGCAGTGGCGTAACAAAACTTGAGGGGGTCCCCCTGCAGAGTACATGGAAGGGGGCGAGCCAGTCAGGAGCTCTCAGGCCAAGGTCCTGTGCACAATGTACAGTGCTGGGGAGGCCCTGTGGAGCTCAGGGCTCCACCGCGCTGCGGGGGCTATTGTTACGCCAGTGGGATGAAGGTTTAACCCTTTGCTCCATTAGAGACATGGTCAGCTTCACAGTTAGCTTATATTGTATGTTTATTATAGCACGGTCTGCTTTGTTCTATCTGACTGAGGCTTTGATCTTCATGGACGTGAATGCCTCTCTGAACTGTCTTGTATTTTCAATACTCAAAGCTTCTTGAAAGTGCCTAAATGCACAAGTGCTTCACGCTTACCCATTAGTTAATTGGTATATCTTGCTTCGTTTTTAGAGGAATATGTCTCCAGTTCAGATATAGGGCTAAATTCAAACTTTAGTTAATTGCTTTTTATCCTCCAGAGCATTGGCCCGGCATCATTGTGTCCCGCCTAGCATGTATCCCAAAGGAAGATTGCTTACTGTGCTACAGAAGTTGGCAGTGTGCCGTCTGTCCTGCTACGGTTGTTTGCCATGCTTGACTCTGCGTGGAGCATCAATTACCTCTTTTTAGAGCAACAGCTTCAATGATAGAAAATAGGAGTGCGGGGCACATTTTACATTCTGAATGCGTTGGTTCTGAACAGGATATCATATCCAAACATTCAAGTGTCTGTTCCTAAAATGGGCATTACCAAGAACCTAGATTAAAGTTCTTTAACAACTGATCGTGCGTAGACGTTTTCACAGTAAGACCAGTTAAGAATATTTCATTCCGTGAATACTAGCCTATATGCTTACAGGATAGCAATTAGCTGACCTCTTTATTTACTCATTCATTTACTGTGTTTCTGGGACAGACATGTCTATTCCTGTTCATTATGAAACTGTCCTTTGGCTCTACAGTGTTTCACCTGTTTAAATGTTTTATATAATGGGCCCAGCGTGTGATTTTTCTTTGTAGTTATATATATATATATATATATATATATATATATATATATATATATATATAAAATCACTATCACATGTTCTTTCTGGTTCTGTAGATGGGCCCAACACAGATGACACAGTTAGAAAAATACTATGCACTGATATCATATGTGTGTATGAAATGTTCGATGTTGTAAATAAAACAGGTGCACTTAGTTTACGCCAATAAAAGCAACCTTTTAAGCATGGATTTCTTTTAACTCGCCATGGTTTAACGTATTGGCACAATATGAAGGGGGTCCTGTATCCTAAGATGTCTTCTCCGTCCATGCAAGCACCACTCACTTCCTACAACAGGATATTTATAACCTAGGGTTCTAAGCATAGGCAGAGAGTGTGCTTATGGAATTTTTCACAGACTAGTGCGCATTTTCTCCACTATTAATTGCCCCATAGCTTTTCATGCCATTGTATTTTTCTGCAGTGTAAAATATACGTGAACACTTTATCTACAAATAATGCCCTTTTGGCCTCAATTTGAAACAAACTTCAAGCTCTCCTATAACATCAAAGTCCTTTGTGTCCTGTTTTTCATGTCTCATAGAAATGGACCGATACTGCCCCGCCACGGGGAAGGATCTAAGTCCTTGATTTCCTTTCATTAGTCTATTCTGGAGACTCCCACCTATCGCACAACAAGCAAATCAATGCTGTCACCAATTTGGCCAGTCTGCTGCACTGTGCTAGTCCACGCCACTCAGTTTGTCAGTTTAGACTTGAATTCTGAGCGTTTGCACTTTGAAACTTAGAATGCGGTAAATCACAGCGTGTTTTCTGAAAAAAAAAAACTGGCTTACACTATAGAAAAGGGTAAGGTGCTTTAGCGAAGCTCCTACGGCATCCTAGTCCAGATTGTGGCTAACAAATTTAGATGAAATATCCCCTTAGCTCTATGCCAGTGTCAGAGTGATGCAGCTAAAGTACTTGAGGCCCAAACAAAGAGTAGTGTAAAATAGTAAATATGTATTCACAACAAAGCACTAAGGGCCCGAGTACAAGTCTGAAGACCACCAGACTCGCGGTCGAGGTCGGATCGCCGCGGCTGTGGCAATCCGACCTCCACATTACAAGATTGGAAGTCAGTGCCGCCAAAAGACCGCCATCTGTGCCAGGATCTCTGATCCCGATGGAGTGACGGCGGTTGTGATGGAATCATCCACAGCGGCACTGAAGTCAGAGCGGCCGTGCTGATTTCAACCATGTTATCCACCAGCTTTTTCATGGTGTTTCTTTTTTTTGTTTGTTTATGTTCTATTAGGTAAACAATCCTCTCATGCAAAGTATGGTTGAAAGCCACAACTGACTCATATTGTATATTCACATATACTATTGTCGCCTACCAGGCACCACACGCTTTCTGGTTGTAGAAGACCTCTTGCGAATTTACATGGGGCTTACAACCAGCCCATTGCTTACCATTTGTCGGGTTTACTGTCACACTCATTGATTGCTTCTCATTCAACAACTCGTTTTCTTTTTGTGTTTATTCCTTCCCTAGAGTATAGCCTCTCGATGATCCACTTCACTGCCTGACTTGTATCCTTCCACTGTTCACATTTAGGGAGCTACTACCTCTCTTTTTCAATCAGTTCTCCATAAGAGTATGTGTTTTCTAGCTCTGTCTTGGTTTCCTGAGTGAAAAACCTCAGAGATCTGAACCATGTTAAAAAGATTCCCCTAATGATGCGCCCACTAAAATATCAGGTCCCACTGCAGAGCCCGTATATGCCATCTGGCATCTGTCACCAACAGGAGGCCATGAGGCCCAACAGCCCCAGTCATTCTCACCGAAAACCAGGCTAGAGGCTCAGACATCAGTATCATAGTCTGACTATCCTGGATTTGACACTCGGGAAGATAACCCCGAAAATGCACTGTCCGGAATAGCTCCGATGAAAGGGAGCATCTGAGAGGGAGTCCTGTGTGACTTCGGCAGATTTATAGTGAAGCCCAGCGAATGCAGGAGGTCTGCCTTAGTCTGGAGGTGGAAGATGACAGCCTAGGGCAAGCCCACCTTCAACAGCCAGTCGTCGAGAGAGGGGGAGGACTGAATCCCCATATCTGCACAGATGAGTTGCAAAAACTGCCATCACCTTTATGAACACCCAAGGTGCGCTGGTGAGGCCAAAGGGGAGCATGTTGAACTGAAAATGCTCATAGCCAACCGTGAACTGCAGGTATCATTTGTGTGCAGGCAGGATGAAAATATGAAACTAAAGGCCAGATTTAAGAAAAGTGGTGTTGCAATACAGTAGAATAACACCAGGATGCTCCAGCACTTTTCTTGGATAATAATAACTGTTGCCACAATTACTAACACTGCATTACCAAAAACCCAAACTGAGTACCATAACAATAAGTACTGTAACACTAGGGCTGGCTTCACAGAGATTCACCGTTGCACACTACAATTAGAACTGTGGTTGCACTTATCATGCACAAGAAAGACAAACAAAGGGCATTCATTATATCTCGTATAACTTTCCTGCATGCATAGGGTTAAACTAAAAGGAACAAAAACAATCCAAGAAATACAAATGTCCATTCTAGGTTTAAAAAGTTAGGGTGGCACAGTTTGGTTTCACTGTGTGTGAAAAACCCTTCAAATGCAAATTCCTCAAACCTGAAACACAGGCATTAATGACAATTTAAATCCAAGAGTTATGCTATTAGAGAAAGAAAAGTCACGTAAATGCTCTTTTAAAATTGTACAGTCACTTTTTGTAGTACTTGAGCTCAAGCAGATTTCCTGAAGCACATTTAGGCAAGTAACTACAATAAGAATATAGAATATTTAGAAATGCATTTGTCTCTTCAAGTTAAGCACTCTGCCAAAATATGAGGTCTGAAATACACCAGCTGTTCTAGGAAAGCGCAGCGCTCAAAGAACAAACTCCCTGGAGAATACTAGTCACTTAGCTGCAGTCTTGTGCTGAAGGTATGCCTGGTGTCAGTTGGTACAGGAACGAAGAAAAGAATTGCCTCAAAAGTCCTGAATACGAGGATGACAGCAGGGGCTGGACTGCCAAATCAGATGCTGAGATCAGGAAGCAAAACAAAGTAGGGAGGCATGCTTCACTCTGCTATTTATAGCCAATCAGGAAAGCAGTTGAGTTTCCACATGCGGATGAGTCACCACACCCAATTAGAAGCACACATTAGCAAACAAGCATCAATAAAACCAATTGTGTAACACAGCACATTATGTTTACTTAGAAACATGAACGTTTAACCAAGAACAGATGATTTAACCCTAATCCCGGGGGATGCTGACAGATAACACAGGAGGCACCTTGGGGTTTCCTGACATTAAGATTAGCTTGGACATCCCCTAAAAAGCCAGACATCCTCAACCGGGCTTGGCCCCCTCAAGGCCACTGTTAAAGCAATCGCTCTGCCCAGTGAGTCGGTTGTATCCAGTCCACATCGGGATTGTGAACTTTGCTTTATCTCACCCATCAGCATCTGCTTGGGAAAGTACAGCCCTTGACGCTTGTGCCACCTTCTCCCACAGCACGTGGGAATAACAACCCAAAAGGCATGCAGTGTTCAATGCCAGGAAAACATCTCTTTCCAAGCCAGCCTCTTGAATTCCCTACCCCGAGGGTGTGGAAGGTAACTCGCCCTGGGAGGTTGAGGCTTGGATAACCAAGGGGTGGGGTGTTTCATCAGGTCACCTGGTGCAGGGGGATGGCGGTGGACATTTGTCCTGTTCACAGGAGCCCATGTGCTGGGTTTGGACCAGGTACCCAGTAGGACATCTGTAAGGGCTTCATTAAAGGGGAGCAGGGGTCCAGAGGATGATGCCCCAGACTGAAGCACCTCTGTCAGGAGGTTAGTCCTGAATGCCACTAAAGGCAGCTCGAGGTCCAGAATCTTGGCTGCTCTCTATACCACCATTGCATAGAAAGCTCCCTCCTCCGCAGCCACTGTAGGGAGAGTGAGCATGCGAGTATCAGGGGAGGTATCCAGTCCACTGGCTTCACCCAGGTCTGTACACCAGTCCATGGGATCTTGGAGCTGATATTCAAAGGGTCTAGTGATCAATCCCATTCCTCACCGTAACCTAGCCCATATGAATAAGGCTCCTGATCCGACATAAGGGGCAAGGCCTCTGTTGGCACTGGAGTCCATGTCACATGGCATCCGCCCGTCTGTGTCAGAGTGGGAATGAAGATGGGGACAACAGCGCCGGGAGCATCAACGTTAGGGCTGGCCCTGGGGTAAGTCAAGGTGGTATGATTGGCGTCAGTCTAGATCCAAGAATGGATCTATGGGTGCCCCCTAGAAACCAAAGATGCCGCTGTGGAACCCAAAGGGGCCCCTTTTGACCCTGAAGGGCCTAAAGGCATGGCAGTGGAGTCAGACTGCCCAAAAATGAGGAGCATGGGCTCATTAAACTCCTTAAGTTGGGCAGGAGTCGCTCCAGCTCCCAGAAACTCGGAAAGGCACAGTCTCTGTAGAGCGAGGCCTAGATTGAAGACGCTCTCACTCCCTCGTGTTGTCAGCCAACGGATGAGGTGATGTCGAAGAATGTTTTGCTTTCTTTGACTACTTCTTATGCCTAGACGTACCTGATCATCCCAAGGACTTGGAGTGGGATGAGCAAGAGGGGGTGGTTGGGGACTACACGACAGATCCCAAGATCTTCCTTTTGACCGGGACTTAAATGGAGCCTAGCGCTAGATCGGCATCAACTTTAGGGACTGCCTCTTCAACCTTGGGTCGTGGCAGTGCTCCAGACACCAAAGGCACACAAGGTGGAGATCCATCAGAAATTGCCCGATGGCAGGATCCACTGGACTTGAACCCAGTCTTACACAAAGACATCCCTAAACACACCAGGAGTAAAAATACTCAAAAAAGCTTCAACAAAAGTGGATAAAGAACCCGTCAAAAAATAACTGAGACGTAGCTGTTTGTTTGAATCAGCGCTGGCTGGTGTGGAAAGAAAAGAACGACGTCAGAGCGCTGGGGTGGTACCTCTGTTGCACCCGCAGCATATCATCTGTTGCAGACAACAGACAATGGATGCAGAGCCAATCAACCCCACCTAAAGGTGCGCAGGGGTACTGCTAGAGAAAATCTCTGGATCCAGACTGATGCTTGGGGAAACTTTCAGGTAAGGAATCTGCAACTAGATGTCTCTTTCAGATGTAGGTGTATTTAACTAGCTGTTTGCAGTAAGGATGAAGAAAAGGGCCAACTGTTTGAAGGTGACAGATAGTGAGAGGGTAGGGTTAGGTGTTAGTGATAAATTAGGTAGTGGAGACTCCAGAAAGATCAACAAGAGTTTCAAGTTGTATAGCCTTAATCCTCTGGCTCAGAACACACTTCTGGGCATCTCCAGTGCTACCGTCTGGCATGCAGGGCCACTGCATCCCTAGTGTACACGGGTACCAACCCACTCGGCACAGCATGTGTCCTCACAGCAGCCCATCCTGGCATACCTTAGCGGGACATGAGCTCTGGCCCAATTGGCACAACGTTCAGCAAAGTTCACGAGCTGCAGCCCCTCCTGGCATACAGGTTTGTCAATCCAAATACAATTGTAATTTGTAAGTTTGTGCTGCTTTCGCGAATAAAAATGACACACATGCGGCGCTAAAAAAGTATAAATATGGGCCACTGTGTCCAGCAAAGTTCATTTGTGCAGCCCCTTCTGACATGTATGGTTTCCCATCCTCAGCCCCAGAAGGACGTCGGCCTGATTGGTGCAGCATTCACCATAACTCACTTCACTGCAGTCCTCCCCTGGCATACAGGGGTCACCGACTTCGTCCTGCACATGGGCACCTCACAACAGGAGTCCACTCTGCGGCATTCCCCACCAGACCTTGCTTTCTCCATTGCTCTCCCCTTTCTCACAGGGCACACTGGCCATAGTAAGCAGGCAGGCGATGGTTCTCTAGGGCAGGTGGTCTTGGATTCCCTGGGTGATGTCCCATCACCCACCAGGGAAACTAGCAGGCCTTGGGCCCCAGTCCCTGTCACAGGAGGAAGCCTTGCAGAGCTTCACCTCACACAGACCGTCTGAGAGCCTGGTAGATGACAATCTTTGGGGGTCTCAAATACCCTTCTATAGTCCATTTCAAAACACTAAGGCCCGTATTTATACTTTTTTTTGCACCGCATTTGCGTCGTTTTTTTACGCAAAAACGGCGCAAACTTGCAAAATACCATTGTATTTTGCAAGTTTGTGCCGTTTTTGCGTCAAAAAACAACGCAAATGCGGTGCAAAAAAAGTATAAATACGGGCCTAAATGTGATTTAGAGCCTGAGTCTTAAGTTTGTTGGTGGTCTGCTTCTTTTGAAGAGACAACACCTATGCCCTCTTGAAAGCAGCCTGTCACAGCATGAGTGACTCCAAGGCTGATAGCCCCTCCACACAGGATATGGGTATGACTAAAGTTCACACCTGGATGTCAGCCACAGTGGGGTGTGAATCGAAATGTTAGCCCAGGGCCTCAGCCCTACTCTTTATGATTCTGTCATCAGCACCATCTCCTTGTGGCGATGTGCCCAGGCCTCTTCCGTGTCCCTTTTCCTGAATCAACAAGCTCCCTTTGACGTGTACTAGGAAGCCTGCCTCTCCAGTGTGTCAAATCCAGCTTACAGGAATGCAGCAATACACAATTTTGTCTGGGGGAGGGGATTCCTCTACTTCCTCCCTGTTTCACCTTGTATGCCTGGGTCTCCCAAACTGCAACAAAGAGCCCTCCAGGTTTTGTACCATTCACAGCCACACATACACCCAGTGCATGTGTACAATATACACACAGCACTGAATCTTCCCTGTACTGTGCCACTCATAAGCACTCATACATCCAGTACATATTTTTTGAAACACGTACACTCTCCACAGTGGTGTCCTTTGTGTATTGTACCTTTACGTGGCACACATACATCCAGCATATGCATTCAGCATGCAGAGTAATACATTATCTATGTATGGTCCCCGTTCCAGGCACAGATACACCACTAATGTGTTGTGCAGCACTGTATGCCAAACTGATGTGGGGCAAGGGTGAGTTAAGCACACAGCAGTGGAACTTTGAGTGAGGATATAGGTGTCACTCCAGTGATGCACGTTAAAAAGGTCTGTTAACTCCTACTGATCACCGCATAATATGCTGCCACCATTTTGCTTGCGCTGCTCAACTTCTGGTGAAGGCCATAGCCTTCCACCACTATGAGGGTAGCGCTTTGGGTGTCCCTCTTGGTCCAACAAGGCTGCAATCCTTGAGACAGGCCTATGTCATGGCGTGCACAAACGATACATGTTTGCCTCTGACAACAAAAATCAGCATTAGAGATCCACAGTACAGTTGGACACAGGTGCACATTGGTTACCAGGCAGAGGACTTTTCCGTCCCAAAAGTAGGTATCCTATGTTACAATTGATGAGTTCCCATTGCTACTAACTTCTCAGTTATCTGCATTATTTATACCATGAAAATATTTTCTCTAAGTGATGCAATTCCTTCCAAAAGATTGTTTATTTTTTGTTGCTTTACAATCCCAAAAGGTGATTAAATCATGACACCTTATTGATACCTGGAAACATTACAAAAATCTGTTTTACAACGAAGTATATACCGAATTCATAAAAGTAACTACATTTATTCTGCGTTGAAGCATTTCGGTCTTCACTGTTTTTATCAATAACAATGTTCCTAAAGTTAACGCTATGTTTCACTAGGTCTCCAACAAAAGGACGTACTTTTGTCCATTGTCAAGTTTTAAATCAAAGTTTCAACTTAGCGCTCACCTTACTCACAATGGCTCTCTAAACATCTAATTATAATCTTCCAGGCGAAAGGTATTTCTTTAAAAAAGAAAATAGTGAAATTATCCTATTATGATAATGGCAGCGGCCATAGATTTTAGTGGTGCAACTGCAGTGTTTCATTATTTCCTTTTTAGGCAGTACAACTGTATTAATCTTTTATGATCTGCTAGTTTGATCACCGCTATTCCCAACTTATTACCCAGCCACTGCACAGCAGCTGGGGTAAGAGAAAATTCAGTGTCTGGAGTAGTGTTGGTGCACTAATTGTAATCCCCATACCGTGGGACAAATCAAACAGCTGGTGTAAGGTATGAGCTTTACTGTGTGGTAAAGGCAGTATGTCAGAATCTGAAGGGATGGCTATTGGCTGTGCTCCATTGGGAGCAGAATGCAGCCTTGGTCGAGACAAAGCTGACTTGGGCTTTGAACCCCTTCTAAGTGGTGGACCCTCTTCTAGCACTGACATCTACTTCAAGTGAGACTGAGTCAGGAACTAAAGCCAGTGCAGAATTCAAAGCTTGTTCAAGAAGCACAAACTCTGCCAAAGACGAATCTGCAAGGGAGATTCCCAATTTGAGGCCTCTGCAGATCCTCGGGGCCCAAAGGCATGCTAGAAGCAGCCAAATATGCAAATCACGGCCTCCCTAAAGGCCTTGGTTTGCTACACCCGCTAATGGACAAAGGGATTTATTGTTGCATTGGGACTAGACACATAGGTGGTCATTATAACCCTGGCGGATGGTGTTAAAGCGGCAGGAAGACCACCAACAGGCTGGCGGAAAAAAAATTGAATCACGATCGTGGCGGAAACCGCCAACAAAGACAGCCACTTTAACACTCCAACCGCCAAGGCGGTACAAACCAACAGACAGGTGGAGGACAATGCACCGCCCACAGTATCACAACCTACCAATCCGCCACCTTTTCCGGGGCGGATTCACCGCGAACAAAAACACGGCCGAAACAGGACTTCGAAGGGAAAACGCTCACCTCTACACACCCCACGAGGAACCAGGACGCCATGGAACCAGAGCTTAACATTTTCCCTGCCCTTATCTTCTTGCTCCTCTACCAGGAGCACGAACGCCGGCGGCAAAGACCACGGTGAGTACTGCACCTACGGCACAGGGGAGGGGGGGGGGGGGGGGAAAAACCAGGGGGACACACACACACACGCAACACCCCCACCCACAACAACACACACACTAATACATGCTGATACATTACAGTTACACCCCCCAAACCATGCAAAGATAAAAGGAAATTAGTGTAACCATTGTAATATATTAAAATCCAGTACGCAAAAATATATATATACACTATAAACAAATATATACACCAAGAATAGTAGTCCAGGTATTGCTCCATTGAAGTCCGTGGAACACTGGGCCCACACTGCATGGGCGAGGCCCACACTCAATACCCGAACATGACGGAGAGAACACTGCAGGGGCATCAGATTGCAATAAAACAGGCACCTCAGGGGGGAAGGGAAAAAGGGGGGGGGAGGGGGCGCGCACCTCAGCCGGTTGAGTGCACGACGACAAATCCACGAGGGGGCCACATGCCCACTGTTCAATCCTGGGGAGTGCAAACCACAGTCTCACAAGTGGATAACAGTCTCCACTGGTTCTGGAGGGGGCTTTGTGCCCAGAGTGCTTCATCCTGCCAAGGACTGAGGTAGTGGATGCCTTTCTCCACTGGTTCTGGAGGGGGCTTTGTGCCCAGAGTGCTTTATCCTGCCAAGGACTGAGGTAGTGGATGCCTTACTCCACTGGTTCTGGAGGGGGCTTTGTGCCCAGAGTGCTTCATCCTGCCAAGGACTGAGGTAGTGGATGCCTTACTCCACTGGTTCTGGAGGGGGCTTTGTGCCCAGAGTGCTTCATCCTGCCAAGGACTGTGTGAGTGGATGCCTTTCTCCACTGGTTCTGGAGGGGGCTGTGTGCCCAGAGTGCTTCATCCTGCCAAGGACTGTGTGAGTGGATGCCTTTCTCCACTGGTTCTGGAGGGGGCTTTGTGCCCAGAGTGCTTCATCCTGCCAAGGACTGAGGTAGTGGATGCCTTACTCCACTGGTTCTGGAGGGGGCTTTGTGCCCAGAGTGCTTCATCCTGCCAAGGACTGTGTGAGTGGATGGCTTTCTCCACTGGTTCTGGAGGGGGCTGTGTGACCAGAGTGCTTCATCCTGCCAAGGACTGTGTGAGTGGACGCCTTTCTCCACTGGTTCTGGAGGGGGCTTTGTGCCCAGAGTGCTTCCTCCTGCTCGTGGTGGACTCAGTAGCGTCAGTGCCCTTGGCGCTCCTGGGCCAGCGGTGCTTGTGGCGGGAGTCTCCTGTTCAGCGGTGCTTGTGGCAGAGGTGTCCTGTTCAGCAGTGCTTGTGGCGGCGGTGCCCTTGGCAGCTGTGCCTGTGGCGGAGGTGTCCTGTTCAGCGGTGCTTGTGGCGGCAGGGTCCTTGGCAGCAAATCAGCTGCTGGCGGTCCTGTCTGGCCCAGAGGGGCTGGTTCTGGCGGTGCTGTCTGGCCCAGCGGGGCTGCTGCTGGCGGTGCTGTCTGGCCCAGCGGGGCTGCTGCTGGCGGTGCTGTCTGGCCCAGCGGGGCTGCTGCTGGCGGTGCTGTCTGGCCCAGCGGGGCTGCTGCTGGCGGTGCTGTCTGGCCCAGCGGGGCTGCTGCTGGCGGTCCTGTCTTCCCAGACTTGCCAGGTTTCTTGTGCCCCTTCCCCACCTTGGAAGGTGTCACAGCTGACTCCACACTCCCACCTGTACCCCTGGGAGCGGCTTTGGTGGCTGGAGTCTCCCCCCTCTCCCGCCGGGAACAGGCCAACTTTTGATGCTTGACAGGTGGGGGACTGTCCGTGCTGTGGCTCCTTGCCACACTGGCTGCCCTGCTGCCTGGTGCACTCCAGAATCCGGTGACTACTGGCACCACTGGTCCCGGAGATGTTGTGGCTGAGGTGCTAGGTTGGTACCTGGAGAGTCGGGCCCTAAGAGACTGACGAGGTGGGGTAAGTGAGGGAAAGAGGTCAAGGGTGGACAGGAAAAGTTTCTTGGGAACACTGGGACGGGTAGCTGGAGGGGGTTTGGGAGTGGAGGAAGGTTGTGGTTGTAGGAGGTGTACGTTTGGTGACTTTGGGTGAAGGTGCATGCGCTGGAGGCTGTCGTGAGGTGGATGGCTGTTGGGTGGGTGTGTGCCTGCGTTTGTGTAACTTGGGAGGTGGCGTCACAGACACACTGGGAGAGGACACAGTGGACGTGTGAATGGTAGTGGGGGTGGTGACTGCACATGAGCGGGGGTGGTGGTGGGTGTGCTGGTGATGGAAGTGGTGGCTGTAGATGTAGTGCATGCATGTGTGAGTGGAGACGAGACTGGGAGGGAGGAGGGAGACGAGGAGGAGGAGGGGGACACACAGTGGATGTTGGTGTGTCTGCATGTGTGATGCTTGCGTGAGTGCCTGTGGGATGTGTGGTGCTTATGTTTGCCTGAGCTTCCTTTGTGTGTTGAGGTGTGTGCATGCTGGTCTGATGGTGTGCTTGGGGTAGGTTGAGGTACAGGGGTGTGGGTCTGGGTGGAGGAAGTTGGAGGGGGGCGGCTAGAGACAGGGACAATAGCTGCCATCAGTGCTGAAGCCAGAGTCTGAAAAGCTCGCTGAAGGGCTGCCTGACCAGAATGAATGCCCTCCAGGAATGCATTGGTTTGTTGCAACTGCCTCTCTACACCCTGGATGGCATTCAAAATGGTAGACTGCCCAACAGTGAGGGTCCTGAGGTGGTCAATGGCCTCCTCACTGAGGGCAGCAGGGGTGACTGGGGCAGGGCCTGAGGTGCCTGGGGCAAAGGTGATGCCCACCCTCCTGGGTGAGCGGGCACGGGGCACACGCTGAGGGGCTGCTGGGAGGGCAGTGCTGGTAGGGAGGGTGGCGGCTGTACCTGTAGATGCGGGGGGCACAGATGTGGCCGCCACCACAAGGGAGCTCCCATCAGAGGACAAGACCATATCACTGGTGTCCGCTCCTGTCCCCCCCGTGGAGCTCCCCGTGCCCTCCGTCCCACTGGTGAATTCAGACTCCGTAGTGTTGCCCTCCAGGGCCATGTGGGATGCAGCTCCCTCCAGCTCCGGTGCCACTGCTCCTCCGCCTGATGATGCTAATGCACACAAGAACAGGGAGACCACAAAAGGGGGGGGAACGACAGAAAAAAAAACATGTTGAGTGCATGCATTTCCGCTACCGTTGGCGGACACGACAGACACAGAAGCCCCCTGCACTACGCCACGCACTTGGGGCCCACTGTTCAATCCCTGGGACATGGCCTACAAGGCTATGGCCAACATCTGCACACATGGATGTCACAGGAGCCTGACTAGGTGTAGTTGGCACTGTACACAGGTGGGGTGGGGTGCCACGGGGTCTGCCAGAAGAAGGGGACCTAACTAGCACACTCGCCCTGGCCTAGGGAAACCCACAGCCCACCTCCCCCACCCAGACAGATCCACTGCACGCTGAATCAGCTGAATGAGAGTGTACTCACCCCCTTGTGGCTGCTGTGATGCCCTCAAGCGCCCAGCCAACTCCGGATACGCCACCGCCAGGATCCTGAACATCAGGGGGGTCATGGTGCGACGGGCACCCCTCCCACGTTGGGAGGCCATCCCCAGCTGGGCCTCCGCCGTCTTCTTGCTCCAGCGGTGAATGTCCTTCCATCTCTTACAGCAGTGGGTGCTCCGTCTGTGATAGACCCCCAGGGTCCGGACGTCCTTGGCGATGGCACGCCAGATGTCCTCCTTCTGGCGGGCGCTGACCTACATGAATTGTACAGGGGAAAATGAAAAGTTATTACCAACTGCACTGTCACAGTCATTGGCCCCGATCCCTACCCTTGCCATGTGGCACATGCACTCACCGTCGTTTCATGCACGCCTCATTCTCCCCCACCCATATCTTTCATCCACCCCACTCCACTCCACACAGGCATAGCCCATACAGCATGCTCCCAGTGTACTTACCTGTTTGTCTGGAGGACTGTAGAGTAGTGTGTACTGGGGGAGGACCCCATCCACTAGTTTCTCCAACTCCTCCGTGGTGAAGACAGGGGCTCTTTCCCCAGACGCACGAGCCATTGTCTCTTCCAGACTGAGGTCACAGCAGCACTTGCAGTGTAGGTCCTCTCCAGTCGAAGATCAGGTATCGAGTGATTGAACAGAGAGAAAATGGCAGTCACGTCCGCAGCGGTGTGTACCGTCACCGCCGGAGTACAATGTCATTGGCTTCTGGGACCCATAGGGTCCAATGTTAACCAATGCAGAATTGCGCTGCGGTCTTCGACCACCTACAGCGACGGTGTACAACGCCAGCGCAGTTACCTCACATCCCATTGTCCCACTTTACAAGTCAGGCAGCCGCCATTTCAGGGGCCCACATTGCTTAATTTTTAACTGCGTCACACATACCTAGGCCTTGCCTCAACACTCATACATGCAAATTTTCGGATTATGAATCGTGTTCTGTGTAAGCTGGGGGTACGTACCTCTGAGTTGGTTGACTCTGTGCTTGCTGTTGTCCTTCATAGGCACCGTCTGCTGGGACATGTGAGGAGATGGCGGCATCCTCCGGTGTACAGACCGCTGGTGGACCTGTCAACAATGGAGGAAAGACATGTGATCATCACCTACAGGCTTGATCGTGCCACAATCCTGGAACCGTGTGCCCAGTTGGAGCCAGACCTGATGTCAGCTATCCGCCATCCCACAGGAATCCCCCCTCTAGTGCAGGTGCTGTCAGTACTCCATTTCCTTGCAAGTGGGTCACTTCAAACAACAGTTGCCATAGCATCAGGGATGTCCCAGCCTATGTTTTCCAACGTGTTCTCCATAGTGTTGTCTGCCCTGCCGAAACACATGCGGAGCTACATCGTTTTCCCTCAGGTGGAGGATTTGCTTACAGTGAAAGGTGATTTCTATGCCCTGGGACATATCCCCAACATCATAGGTGCCATTGATGAGACACATGTGGCTTTGGTACCTCCCCCCGCAGGAGTGAACAGGTGTACAGAAACCGGAAGAGTTATCATTCGATGAATGTGCAGATGGTGTGTTTGGCAGACCAGTACATCTCCCATGAGAATGCCAAATTCCCTGGCTCAGTGCATGACGCCTACATCCTGCGGAATAGCAGCATCCCTTATGTGATGGGGCAACTCCAGAGGCACTGTGTGTGGCTATTAGGTGAGAACCTGGAAGCAAGTCAGTGGGAATGGTTGTCTGGGTCTGGGGATATCCTTACAGGTTAGTGTGTGTCTAACAGTTGTCCCTCACCATTTGCAGGTGACTCTGGTTACCCCAACCTGTCATGGCTACTGACCCCAGTGAGGAATCCCAGGACAAGGCAGAGGAACGCTACAATGAGGCCCATGGGCGAACTAAGAGGATTACAGAGTGGACCTTCGGCCTCCTGAAGGCCAGGTTCAGGTGCCTCCATATGACAGGTGGATCCCTATTCTACTCACCAAAGAAGGTGTGCCAGATCATCGTGGCCTGCTGTATGCTTCACAACTTAGCTTTGCGACGACAGGTGCCTTTTCTGCAGGAGTATGGTCCAGATGGAGGTGTTGTGGCAGCTGTGGAGCCTGTGGACAGTGAAGACGAGGAAGCAGAAGAGGACATCGACAACGGTGATCCTGCAATACTTCCACTGAGACACAGGTAAGAATACAAATTGCCTACTACATGTACTTTAACACTACTACCTCTACTGTCTGTCGTTTTCACCCAGTGTATGGTCACTGAGTTGTCACTTTCCCTTACGATTTCACAGATGTGGGTCCCACTGTGTGACATCTGCTTAGTTTCCTCATGGACTAGAGCTGTGTGACATAGGTATGTTGACATTACAATGGAAAGAGCATTTTGTCACTGTAATTGCTAATACACTATTTCGAAATCACAGACGGACTCCAGATTGTTTTGTGCTGTAAGGGTGTTTGTTTAAGTGCTCAATATTGGAGGGTGCTGTAAAATGGTGAGGGTTGATGGTGGAGGAATGTCCATGGCAGAGTCCACTCTATTAGTCTCACAGGTGCATTGCCCAAAGGGGCATAGGAAGTGGAGCTGGGGCAGTTTGAGGATGGACAGAGTGACAAGGTGGGACAAAAGGATGACATTCAGGGCGGTCTCATTTCTTGGCGGGGGTCTTGGCATTATTCTCTGTCTTTGACCTGGATCTCAGGGACCGCTTGCGGGGTGGTTCTCCATCTGCAGGGGGTGGGGTGCTGGTGTGGTGGTCCTGTGGCGGTGCCTCCTGTCCACTAGCGCCGGTGGAGGTGGTGGGAAGTTCATCGTCCAGGCTAGTGTCAGGGGCCCCTTGTTGTGCCACAGTTTCCCTCCTGGTGTTGAGGACTTCCTTCAGCACCCCTAAGATGGTGCCCAGGGTGGAATTGATGGATCTGAGTTCCTCCCTGAAGCCCAAATACTGTTCCTCCTGCAGCCGCTAGGTCTCCTGAAACTTGGCCAGTACCGTTGCCATCGTCTCCTGGGAATGATGGTAGGCTCCCATGATGTTGGAGAGGGCCTCATGGAGAGTGGGTTCCCTGGGCCTGTCCTCCCCCTGTCGCACAGCAGCCCTCCCAGTTCCCCTGTGTTCCTGGACCTCTGTCCCCTGGACTGTGTGCCCACTGCCACTGCCACTGCCACTGCCCCAGGTCCCTGTTGTTGTTGGGGTGGTGGGTTAGCCTGGGTTCCCTGTAGTGGTGGACACACTGCTGATTGACGTGTCCTGGGGACAGAGGTATGGGCCCACTGGGTGGGTGCTGTGCTGTGCTGTGCTGTGCTGGTGTTTCCAGAGGGGGGAAGCTCTGTGGTGGCCTGTTTCAGTGTGAGGGGAACAGACTGTCCTGAGGTCCCAGATGGGCCATGCTGGTCATTTTACTACATTAAAATGTAAACAATAGTCCTTTCTCAGTTTTAACTCTGGCCATTTTCTCTCACGTTCAGCTAGTAGTTTTGTATAAATTGGTTGTGAATCGCAGAAGAGGTGGGACTGCAGTTTTTAGTGAAGATTTTTGTTTTACAGTTATAATGCAATCATAACACTATAAAAAATAAGTGCATATGTTTTTGATTTATTTTTTATATACAAACATTTAAAAACCTTCCTTTTATAAAATACATTTAAAAAAAAAAAAAAGAATTCACAAGTTTATTCATTACTTAATATTTTACATTTTTAAAAAGGTAGATAATTTAATTGATATTTAAATATTTACAAAAATGTTTTGATGGTTGATTGTTCCCTTATGGGGGTTGGATGATATGGTAACCCACATCTAGTTGAAGACATCTTCAGGATAGGAATATTCAATATTTTTGTTAAAATATTATGCATGGAAAAAAGACAGGAGAGTAATTAAAAATTAGGAATTTAAAATTACTATTTTAATAAAATATTAGTAATTCAAAATAAATGCAATGTTTTGTAGGTAATCTTGTGAAAATATTTTCCCAAATTGTTCTAATTTAGTTTGTATTTTCTCATTCATCTCTTTGCAAAATGCAAAGTTCTAGATTACAACAAACGATTCGCAAGTTTCATTTCCTGGAAACTTTGCTTAGGTGAACTTTACCTATGGTGCTTGCCAATACATTATGCCAGTCCTTAACAAATACTAGTCTTTACCTCTCTCTCAAAGCAGCTCATGTAGCAGTTCCACAATTGTATTAAAGAACAAGTTACTTACCTTATCTGGTAGAGACTATATCTAGCTGTAGATTCTTTACCTTAGAAGTATCCCAGGCATCAGACTAGATCTGTAAGGTTTTTCGTGAGCAGTACCCATGCACACCGGTAGGTGGCGTCGATCAGCTACGCAAGCGTTGTTACCGGCACGGGAAGTGAAGACTATATAAGCGCCACCCATGTGCTCCGGCATCAGTTTATGCACGACTTTCCACAATAAAAGCGCAGAGACATGAAGAACACTGACCACTGGTGTGGATAATTAGGGCCCCCCAAAAGGGATACAGCCCCGCCCCTAGAAATTTGTTATTGGAGAGAAGGTGGTGGGGGGGGGGGGGGGTAAATAATCTGCAGCTAGATGTAACCTCTACCACATAAGGGTTGCCCAAGGTAAATAACTTGTTCATCAGATAGATCTCTAGCTGTGGATTTCTTACCTTAGAATAGATATCCAAGCAATACCATCCCTGGTGGTGGGTCTGCGGACCAATTTCAGGCGAGGAAGTCCTGTAAGACCGAATGGGCAAAAGACACGTCACAACGGACCTGACTGTCCAGCCACGTGTGCATGGAGGCACAGGTTGCTGCTTGGCAGATATCCAGGACTGGGGCTCCATGTGCTAACGCAGTTGTTGCAGCTTTTGCAGAATGAGCACACAAGCCCTCAGGGGTTTGCTTCTTGGTCAATGTGCAGATTTTAATGCAGAGTAGAACCCATCTGGAGATGGTCCTTTGCTGCACAGCAGGATCCTTTTTTGTTCCGACATACCCCTCGAAGAGTTGATCGTCCACCTGGAATCCCTGTATGCGGTGAAGGTAGAGCACCAATGCTCGTTTGAGGTCTAGACAAGGGAGACACTTCTCATCCTTGGAAGGATGAGGTTGAACGTAGACAGTAGGCAGGGTGATGGATTGACCTACATGAAAATGCAGGACCACCTTTGTAAGTAAGGAAGCCAGAATGCGAAGCACCACTTTGCCTTGCCTAGGGCGGCTTAGATGATCTAGCCTGTAGCTCACTAATTCATCAGGCAAATGTAATAGCCACGAGGAAAGCTGTTTTGATAGTGAGTAACTGCAAAGGACAATTGTGAAGCAACTCAAAGGAAGCGCACATTATAGCCTTAGAACCCGCCGTAGCGAGCCCTACCGGCTATTAAAGGCCTGCTCCCGCATTAAATGCCTGAGCCAAAGGCGAGGGCATTTAACAAGGGAAAGGGCCTTTAATAGCCAGTAGAGCCCGCTACGGCGAGTTCTGAGGCTATTAGAACATTCTGCCACTCAGGGCAGAATGTTCCATTAAATAAAACAAATTGCTCACGGAGCCCGAGGGGATTAAAATCCGCTCGGGCTCCGTGAGGCTTTGTTCACAGCTGTTTCTGTGAACAAAGCGAACATTGGAATGTTGGCGCTGCGGGCTTTTACCGGCCAGTAAAAGCCCACAGCACTCCATTGTTTTCAATGGAGCTGCCAACGTTCCAATGTTCTAATAAGAATGTAAGCACTACATTCAAGTCCCACTGAGGCATGATATAAGAAGGGGAAAAATGAACTAAACCTTTCAAGAATTTATTTACAGCAGAAATTTTGAAAAGAGACGATTAATCAGGGTATTTCAGGAATACATAGATAGCTGAAAGATAACCTTTAAGAGTGCCCAGAGCAGAGCCCTGGTGGGCAAGAGGCAGAAGAAATAGAAGAACCTGAGAAATCGGGGCAGAAAAGGATCAGCATTTCTGTTGGAACACCAAGTCACAAATTTCTTACAATGGCAGGCATATACTATCTTAGTCGAAGAACTCCTGGCTGCCAAGATACCATCACAGACTTCTGGAAGAAGGTCAAAGGCTGTCAACTGCTGCCGCTTGATCTCAACACGAGAAGGTGGAGATTGGACAGCTTTGTAGGGAGAACCTTCCCCTGCTGTTTTGACAGAAGATCCTCCCAAAGGGACAGTCTGATTGGAGGATCAATTGCCATGCACAGTAGCTCGGGATACCTGTCTCTCTCTGCCCAATCCTGTGCCACAAGGATGACTTGAGCTCGGTTGTTCTTGAGAACTCTGGGAGGAGTGGTATACGTGGAAAGGTGTACAGGAAGCCTGAGCTCCACTCCAAATAAAAAGCATTGCCTTGCGAGAGACACCATGGAAACCCAAGCGTGCAAAACTGCTGACATTGCATGTTCTCGGCAGAGGCAAACAGATCCAAACAAGGCTCTCCCCATCGCTGAAAAAGACCTTGCACCACCTCCAGGGTGAAGACGCCACTCGTGATCTGTTAAGCATCTGCAGTTCAGTTTGCCACCCTGACATTCAGAGTACCCACCAGGGGTTGACCCACCAGGGAAATGCCCGGATGTTCCACCCATGTCCAGGGATAGAGGGCCTCTTGACATACAGCCCACAACCCCCTCAACCCTGGTTTGTTGCAGGAGACAGGAGCCATTAAAGAGCATGTCTATCAAGGATGATTGGACATCACACGAAAAGCCATTCTCCCTGGCGCGGTTGGTAGCCCCTTCCATAGCCATGAAAGGGGCAAAAAGCTGACTGGTGATGACACAGGGCAGAAGATAAGCGCAAGGATCATGCCATTTCCACACTATCCTTAAATCTCAAGTGCTGAGTCCCCCTAATTACGGATAAGACAAGAGCCATACAACGGCATGTCCATCAGAGAAGACATGACATTCCCTGAAAAGCCAGTAGTTTGTAGCCAGGCTACCAGTGGCTAATGGCCACCATTGATGAAACCGCTCTGCCTAACATGTTGAGTCCACATAGACTTGTAATGTTTGTTGCATCCCTCCCATCTGCTACCACTTGGGAAAGCACAACCCGGGCCTCCTCATAGACTGCAGGCAACACTTGCACAACCATATCCCACAAAGCGTGGCATTAACGGCCTAAAAGCCATGCAGTGTTTACAGACCACAATGCCAGGCTAGCGTAGGCAAACATCTTCTACCCAAATGTCTCCATCCTCTTGGATTCTCTTTCCAGAGGAGCGGTATGGAAGGCGCCAGGTTTGGGTTGGGTGGGGGTGGAATACTGAGTGAGGAAACTTGGGTCCCCTCAGATGGGGTAGTGGCAATGGGCAATTGTACTGTTCACAGGAGCCCGTGTTAGGTTTGGACGAGGTATCCAAAAGGACATCTGTGAGGGCTTCCTTAAATGGGAGGAGTGGTCCAGATGGGGGAATCTCCTGGCTGAAGCACATCTGTCAAGACATCAGTCTGGACTGCCATTAAGGGCAACTTAATGTCGAGGACCTCTACACCACCATTGCAAAATACACTCCCTCCTGTGCAGCCACGGTAGGGGAGAAAGCATGTCAGCATCTGGGGAAGTATCCAGGCCACTGCCTTCACTCAGTTCCTTACACCAGTCCATATCATGTTCAGAAGGCTGGACTTCAGGGTCCCATGACACCCCGTACCCCCATTCCTCCGCAAGGCCAAGCCCATAGGAATAAGGCTCAGGATCGGATGTGGGACGCGTTGAGTGATGCCCCTTTGGCTTCGTAGGGGAGTCTGGATCAAAATGGGGATGGCTCAGCATCGGGACCAGCACCAGGGAAGGTTGATGATGTACGACTGCCGTTGGTCCAGACCCAGAAGTGGATCCTTGGGGCCCCACTGGTGCCAGAGCTCGAGCTGCCAGTGCAGAACCAGCAAGGGCCCCTGAAAATCCTGTGGGGCCAGCCCCCTCAAATATGGTGCACAAGGCGTCCTAAAACTCTAAGTTGAGCAGTGATGGCTCCAGCTCCCGAAAACTTGGGGAAGCATGATGCTGACACAGGCTTAACCTCTAAGCGAGACTTAGAATTCAGATGCTCCCGCGTCTCGTCGGCCGACAGACGAGGAGAAATCAAAGCATGCTTCGACTTCTTCTCATGTTTGGTCTTACCCAAGTGTCCCAAAGATTTGTAACTGGATGATGACCTCAGACTCCGCGACCGATCGCAGGCAAACAAGGTGTGGGTCCATCACTGACATCGGTCGGTGACAGGCGCCACAGGGCTTGAAGCTGGCCTCCTAGATGACATTCTGCCACACCATGAGTAAAAACTCAAAAAAGCCTCGACAAAACGAGAAAAAAAAAGTGAAAGTGACTGATCTACGCTGGCTGGCACGGAAAGAGAGCAACTGGCGTCAGTGCGCCTGGGTGGTGCCTATATAGGTGCCACAGAGGTTACTAACAGCACTGATGATATTGACGAACGCAAAGCCGATCAACACCACCTACAAGTGTGCAGGAGTACTGCTCATGAAAAATCTTCCACATCCAGCCTGGTGCAATTCTAAGGCAAGGAGTCTGCATCTAGAAGTCTCTTCAGATAAATCTGCTACCATATCTGTTTAGATTTCCAAACCATGTTTCTTCAAAGAAGTTTAATAATGGTGCCATTTTGCGGCATTTTCTTTTCAGTAAAAATATAAAATTTTATGATTTCTGTGTAATATTAATCTACACATTTAGGTGGGAAGAGAGGTAACAATGTTAATTTCAAATTGTACCTTGCAGTCAATTTATATTTTATTTATTTCTTTAATTTTCTTCTATACCGCTTGAGTAAAATGGAAAAAAACGTAGTTGCTTGTGAGTATTGGGATAAAATGTTTTAATTAATAATTGAAAATTCTAAATCTATATTTTTGGTGGCTGGTTAGTGTTTCTTTACACGTAAGTGTAGTGTTATTTTTGCTTGAACTTTATATATTTGTTAGAATACAGGTGGAGTACTCTTAAATGTGACATCCATCAATGAAATATCATATTTTATTAGTTAATAAGGCAGTGACAGTTGAAGAATTTAGGGGCATATTTATGGTGCCCCTAGTGCCAACTTTGCATAATGTTTTTGACGTAAATGTGGCATTAAGGTGTCATTTCCCACGCGCCATATTTACAGAGTGGCCCAGTGCAAGCATTGCACCACTTTGTAAACCCTTGTGCAACATTATGCCTGCGCCAGGCATAATGTATTCAGGGGGGGCCTTCCCACATAGGGAGGCACAGAAAAATGGTGCAGTGAAATTTACTAGATTTCACTGCGCTATTTGTAGCGTCATTATTAAGATGAGGCTCCCATTGAAAACAGTGGGCCTCCCTGTCCTGTGCTGCATTAGCGCCATCATTTATGGCACTAATCCAGCAATGTGGCAGATTAGTGCCATAAATGACGCTAATGTGGACATGACTAAAATACGGCTCACCATGGCAAATACGGCGCACAAATGGTGGTGTTAGGGGAACACAATGGGGTGCTAGAAAAGTGGCACATAATGAGTGATGCGCCACTTTTCCATAAATATGCCCCTTACTTTTTTTTGTGTATCCTCATAATTGTAAAATCAAAATTTTAATTTTAGTAACTTAAAGTTGGTTTTCGGGAAGATTTTGGAACAGAAAGCACATTGCTGTTCTTTTTTCTGGTGATTCGTCTTTTTCAATTGTTATCATCATTACAGCAACATGTGATAGGATGCTAGTAGAAGCTTCTCCCAAACAGAACCAGAGCGTTCACTTGAAAACATAGCTAACCTCTTAACATATTCTATTATTTTTCTCTTGCCTCAGTTTCTATGGCTGAGGTAGACTGGTTGTGTTCTGTGGTCTTCCTTATGTTATCTTCAACAGTACAAGGTCTTCCTTGTAGTGTGTAATATAATAATTCACAAATCTCTAGTGTGTCTATATAATAGAGAGTATGGTTGTCTATTTTTGAAGAAATATATTATGCTATGCCTTTCAGTTATGCATTAAAAATACAAGATTAAATATTTTTTTATTTTGTGTATTTAAATGTTTGTTTTAATTAGTGAAATTTCCTTAGTATTTTATTAAGTTTAGAAAAATCTAATACAAATATTTTTTCTAAATAATTTACTTTTGTATTAAATCGGAAGAACATTATACATAAGTACATTATTTTCTATCTAATACAAACTTTGAATATAAAACGGTAACATGAAAGTACATTGTTTTGGTTAATTTATAAATGATTTCTTTAAAATTCATATTAATCTGCATAATTAACATTTAGTTGGTAATCCTTAATCCATTAAAAATAATAAATATTGATGTATTACTAGTCGTAGAAAATTAAAAATCAATGTATTCATTAAAATACTTATAAATTAGATAAAAACATTGTACTATAGTTAATTCCGGTTATAATAAAGTTAAAAACAAGATAGGTAAAATAGACATTTGCCTTATTTTTAACATTTAGCCGGATGACTAAAACATAATTATTTTTTTTAAAAAGCAAACAACAATATTAATATCAATTTCACAGGCAAACGTAAGTACAATCGGAAATATTAGTTATAAAAATAAGTGCATTTACCTTAAAATACAGTAGATGGCACTGGTGACTATAAATAATGCCTGTACACACTTTCACTTTGATTCTGAAAGCAACAACAGATTATTAGACAGAATGTTGGCAAATCAGAGAACGTGACCATGTTACATTCATTTCGGAACAATGAATGTTAGTCCTTTTGAAAGAAATGTCTATACTTTACTTTTATAAATGTGTACATCCATTTTTGGATTTAATATTATTATAGCACAATATATATTACTTTCTTTAAAATATAAATTAAGAGTTAAGTAAAACTATATAAAAAAATAATGAAATTGTATGAGATTTTTTTTTTTTTTTTAAATGGTATTTTAAAATGAAACTAAGCACACCATTCAGCAATGGCTACATTTTTTTAAAGGATGTATTTAATAAATTGTTAATAAATAAATCACAATGCTGTATAAAATAAACATTAAGTCACAAACTACCATACATTGCAGCTGTGTGGTATGCTAAAGACATCTTGGGGAGTTTCAGAAAGTAGACTTGGGGATGCATTTTGCCTGTTGCTGGCCATTGGCTTTGTGGTTTGTAACTCATGTTTTGTTGCTTCCCATTTGTTGTCTCTCTTTGCTTTAGGCTGACTAGACTCCGTTTGTCCAACCCAAAGTAAAAGCTTTGTTCACTGCATACTTCCGATAACTCCTTTTTTTCTATCAAAAGGCCTTTAAAACTTGTTCTGATCTGTCACGCATCCTGGGCATTCAAAGCTGGAGGTCAAATGTCAAGCTATTTTTTTTAACAATGCTTGGTTTTCACTTTGATGTGTAAAGCATAGCCTTTATTTATGACATATGTGGGGCACTCGTTTTGAAGTGTTGGATAGGTTTAAACTCACTTTTTATGTACATTTTTGTGTTTGTTTACCTACAAAATAATTATGTATTCCGTATGCAACTGTGCCTTTTTCGGAACACATACATTACTGGATATAAATTATTTAATGTTTCCCTGCAGGCTCCAGGGTCCTGATTTGGATGGTGCAGTAGCACAGTGGCCAAAATCTCTAGAAAACCCACTGAGCATTGAATATTGCTGTATCTTGCCACTTGACAAGCAGTCCCAAGCACAGTTTGAATAGTGCAGTGGCATAGGGGTCAAGAACTCTAGGAAATCCACCAAGCACCAATTATTGCTATATGTTGCCACTGAACAAGCAAGCACAAGCACAGAAACCTTGCAGGCACTACGTGGCCACAATATGAATGGTGCAGCAGGTTCAGTGGCACCGGCCCCCAAAACACTAGGAACCCCACCGAGCACCAATTATTGCTGTATCTTGCCACTGAACAAGCAGTCACAAATGCAGTTACCTTGCAGGCACTAGGAGGCCAAGATTTGAATGGTGCAGTGGCACAGGGGCCAAAAGCTCTAGGAAACCCACTGAACACCGAATATTGCTAAATTTTACTACTAAACAAGCAGTCAGGAGTGTTTTTTGTATTCTTTTGTAACCATTGCACCCAAAGTAACATGTAGCCTGAAGAATCACTGTAATAAAAGCTGTAACCTATTGGACTTTTCTGTCTACCTACAACTTATGTTACATTCAGCGCATTTACATGGCACATTTTCACAGTTTCTGTATGGTTCTAAAATGTGTCTCAGTCTGGACCCAGTATCAACATGGCAAGGGCATTCTCCATTCTAAAACAAAAGCACTTCAGCTGTTGTAAACAATATATGAATATTTATAACATACCATTTGGCATTCCATACAAAGCATTGGCAAAGCCAATAGGTCTCGCCTATGTTAGATCTATTGGCTTTGTCATTTTTTTTTTTTAGCCATACTATACTGCAGCGTTGGCTTCAGTGCAGCATAACTGAAAACAAAAATAGAGGTATAATGCAGACACTGGCTGTGTCATACAGCTTTTTTGCATCACTTTCAGCCATTTGCAACATAGTTAAAATCAATTGCAAAACCAATATATCTCGCATAGGCAAGACCTATTGGCTTTGCCAATGCTTGTTAATAAATAGTATATTAGAATGAAACTACAAACGCCATTTTGGAATGGGCTAAGTTTTTTTAAAGCATGTATTTAATAAACTGTAAATAGTTAAATCAGAACATTGCAATAGTATGTGTGGTTAA
The DNA here is from genome assembly GCF_031143425.1 of Pleurodeles waltl. Lineage (NCBI taxonomy): Eukaryota > Metazoa > Chordata > Amphibia > Caudata > Salamandridae > Pleurodeles > Pleurodeles waltl. The sequence continues at coordinate 242,305,713 of NC_090442.1, forward strand.
TATTAAATGACATAAAAATGTGTTGTATCTGGTTACGATGTTAAAACGTGATGTATTTGAATGTGCTATTTTTGTTTTGATTTTAATAACAGATGACTTCTTCACGTATAAAACCCAACCGCTTGCAGCATGGGCAGAACACAACAGAACTTGCAAGGCACCCCGACCAAATCCCAGTTCAAATGTGAGGCCTATACAACTGTTGCCTCAGTGCACCATCAGACCTCAGAATCACAGGTCACAAGTGCGACCCACCTATTTGGAACAGGAGTGTAATATTTCAACTCGAAGGCCCATCAAGTTGCAGCGGACTCAAAATGGTTAACAGTAAATGGTATTTCTGAAGCTTTATTTAGAAACAGGAAAAAAGGATTGTTCAGGACAGCCTTCTTTTATGCAGGTCTCCCGATTACAAATAAAAACTGCAGGATCAAAATGTATCAGTGATGACATGAAGAGTTGTGCCTTGAATCCTTCACAGGGTATCAATTTCCTTGGTCTTGGTGGTAGTAGGAATAACTCACCCCATGTGAAACAGTTAACTGGCAAGACGTGCTATGCTTCAAAGCATTATGTTATTTACTGACTACTGGAATGGAAATGTTCTTTCTGACAGTTTGAAGAGTCCAAACTCATTTATCAATTCAATATCCTTTCACTGTCTCCCAGCTGAAGCCATTTAACAATATAGAAGTTTCTCTTTCCAATCCTAAGCAGCGAGAGTCCGTTTTTGAGGATATGCTGTCCAGCAACAAGAACTTCTTCTGGATTAGTGACTCTTCTGTGGTTTATATTAACTCCTCCGTTTGTAATAATCTCATACCTAGACACAAATAGGAAAATAATCTTAAACACAACATTGGGCAGCAGATGTCTTAAATAGTAAAATACACAATAATATACACAAGGCTCATTCAGAAGCATCAACAGAAAAATCATTAGGAAATTTAAACGGAATTCAGACCACTTTTCCAGACAAACAGAACGCGGGAATGGCTGCATTTACTATTCCTCTGTTGATTGTCAAAGTGCAGTTTCAATCTGCTTTACTTGGGTAATGTAAAACTAGACTGGAGAGGATGGCTTACGTCATTACAAGAACAGAACTCAGTTTACTGTATTCATGTGACAGCTTTTCCAGATACTGAACTTACGAATGAGCTTCTGATGAGTGAAGGGACAGTGGAGCACTTTGCTGTGATTAAATTCATAATGTTTGCAGTACAAATTCACACCAACATGTCGCTCTGGTACAGAAGAGGCAGGCTACCAAGAATTCTTACAAGGTAAATGGGTGTTTAATGCAAGATGACAAAAACGCAGCCTTAACTCGTATTTTTTGAAGGTCAGATGGTTAAGTGAAAGTTACACTTTCACATCTGCCCACCAGAAGAAATGATATCAATACCACTATGTATAAACCTTTCTGCAATTTCTATTACAAAACAATATAGGGTACCAGCAAACCAGAAGTGAACCATAGAACTCAACACTGAGCTTTATGTGACAAACATTTGATGATCAGTGGCAAAGCATAGCAATAACATTCCAAGGGGTGTATTAAACAACATTTTGTGCTGGTGTAAAGTCCAAAATAGACACAAAGTGTTAATTTGTACTGTCCTTTGCAAAACGTTTGGGCTCTGCAAGGTTGCCTAAAAGTAAGGCAAAGTAGTGTTTTGTACCAAGGGTGGTACATGGGGACTTCCACACTACCAGCCATGGTTTTTGACACAACGCCCTATCTACTTAAATTTGTAGACAGAGTTTTGTGCCCCAAAAAAATAATTATAAACATCCTCAAGGTAGCTGGTAACTTGCATAAACGTTTCTATTTCCCCACACGTACGTGTGCTACACTGTACAGCACGCATACAATGTTTTAAAATGCCAAACCATTTCTTAGTATAATTGTTTTGTACTAGAATGATGCACTCTAGTTCAGAACCTATTCTAGCCATCACATCTTTGTATTATGATGCAAAGGTGTGTGTATGTGGGGCTACGAAACCTAAATGAGTGCAATGCTGAGGAACAGAGCAGCAGTGCCAGGTCTAAGATATTGTGCTGTTGTGCTCTCACCTCCGAGCACAACGCAGCACTGCATCTTTGGTTTCTGCGCTGCACTAGATTTTAGCACATCTTCCCCAAAATCTCTTAAATTCCGCTCCCTCTTTAATAAAACAATAGTTTTCTGGTTTACGTGAAAGGCACAACAGCTCCAGGCACAAAACAAAATTGTGCACCAATTGAAATGTTATTACAGCAAAACCAAGTTCATAGGTTGACAGCGACATATGCAGTTCACTGTCCATTATTTCAAATATGTTATAAACAAGTATTCTGTAAGAAAAAGGTTATGAGAAAGGTGTGCAATCTTCACGCTTCTTGTAAGGCTGGGACATTCATGAGAGATTATAATGTCCAATGTATAACCAAGAAAACATGCACAAACAATTCAAAGGTGCCCTAAGAAAGTGTGTTTGGATTAAATACTTTCCAGGATTCTCCACATTAAAAAATAGTCACAATTTGCCTATAGGGGATGTCAAGAAGTTGTGGTTGGTTTTCTAGCTCTTAATTGCTTTTTTATATTACTGATATGTATAATCTAGTTTACAGAAAATAAGAAATCAGGTTGAGAGATTTGAAGAGGCAAAACCTGCTCTGCTTAACACAGCCATACAAATCCTGTTTTTGAAGTAATAAGACAGTGTTGACAGACAAAGTGTGAGAAATAAAGTAGGGGGTTCCATGGATCAACAGAATAGATGTGTGTAAAGTTGTGAGAATCTTTGTAGTGGATTGTGGCGCAGTGATATGGGGCTGCCCCTGTGGCACTTGGTCAGGCTAATCCACCCTAATGTACACTAGTCCAGCCAGAGGGTGGATGTCCTCCATTAGGGGAGTTTAGCCTTAAAATCAACCTTGTGAATACTGGGATATAGCCTGCAAACATACTCTTTCATACGTGCCAACCACAGATGAGTACTACAGCAGCTACTGGGAGACAGGACCCATTAACAGGGCTCATAGCAGCAAGCAAGCCGAGATGCCTATACTCCTCCAAGCCAAAGGTCCCTAATCTACACTATTGTGAGCAGTCATGCAATGTGTTTGTAAGTAGGTAAAGGAATTTCACTCTCACTCCTTAGAGACTAACTTTTGGGAGCCCTGGGTGCATTCAAAGTAATACAATGTTCTTAACATAACTGAAGGAAAAGACTGTGGAACTAAACTGTGGTGACCAGATGTGCAAGGATACATATCTGAGGCCAGCCCAGAGGCTACACTACTGAGACACACTGTGCTAGAACTTTCCACCACTTAATGTCATCTGGCAAGGTATACTTGTCTCTACAGTTTCCCAGCACTGGTATTGGTCCTAAATTTGCATGCTCTAAATCACTGACCATCGAAAAGTTCAGAATCCAGAACAAAAACAGACATAACAGTAACCTTAATGGCCCTATTGAGCAAGTTACTTACCTTCAGTAACAGCCTTTATGACAGACACAATAATGAAAATGTCACTTACCCAGTGTACATCTGTTCGTGGCATCAGTCGCAGTAGATTCGCATGTTCTGCAATAGCTCGCCATCTGGTGTTGGGCCGGAGTGTTACAAGTTGTTTTTCTTCGAAGAAGTCTTTCGAGTCACGGGACCGAGTGACTCCTCCTTTTGTCTCCATTGCGCATGGGCGTCGACTCCATCTTCGATTGTTTTTCCCCGCAGAGGGTGAGGTAGGAGTTGAATTGTAGTAATAGTGCCCATGCAATGGAGTGACTAAGTATGCACTTATTTAAGGTTGAGATGATACATATATAAATAATTGAAGGTAACTTCCAAACTGCTACAGGCTCCCGGGGAGGCGGGTGGGCACATGCGAATCTACTGCGACTGATGCCACGAACAGATGTACACTGGGTAAGTGACATTTTCAGTTCGATGGCATCTGTCGCTGTAGATACGCATGTTCTGCAATAGACTAGTAAGCAGTTATTTCCCCAAAAGCGGTGGATCAGCCTGTAGGAGTGGAAGTAGTCTGAAATAATGTCCTTAATACAGCTTGACCTACTGTGGCTTGTTGTGCGGATAACACGTCTACACAGTAATGCTTGGTGAATGTGTGAGGCGTAGACCATGTGGCTGCCTTACATATTTCTTGCATTGGGATGTTTCCTAGAAAGGCCATGGTAGCACCTTTCTTTCTGGTTGAGTGTGCCCTTGGTGTAATGGGCAGCTGTCGTTTAGCTTTAAGGTAGCAGATTTGGATGCATTTAACTATCCATCTGGCTATACCTTGTTTTGAAATTGGGTTTCCTGCATGAGGTTTTTGAAATGCAATAAAGAGTTGTTTAGTCTTTCTGATGTTATTTGTTCTGTCAATGTAATACATTAATGCTCTTTTGACATCTAATGTATGTAGTGCCCTTTCAGCTACGGTATCTGGCTGTGGAAAGAACACCGGAAGTTCCACTGTTTGATTTAGATGGAACGGTGAAATAACCTTTGGCAAAAATTTAGGATTGGTCCTTAGGACGACTTTATTTTTGTGTAGTTGTATAAAAGGTTCCTGTATAGTAAACGCCTGAATCTCGCTTACTCTTCTCAGGGAAGTAATGGCGATGAGAAATGCCACCTTCCAGGTTAGGAACTGTATGTCGCAGGAGTGCATGGGTTCAAAAGGTGGACCCATAAGTCTAGTTAGGACAACATTTAGGTTCCATGAAGGAACAGGTAGTGTTCTTGGTGGTATAATTCTCCTAAGGCCCTCCATGAATGCTTTAATGACTGGTATTTTATATAGGGAAGTTGAATAGGTAGTCTGCAGGTATGCAGATATTGCTGCAAGGTGAATCTTAATGGAAGAGAAAGCTAGGTTAGATTTTTGTAAGTGAAGCAAGTAACCCACTACATGTTCTGGAGTTGTGTGTAATGGTTGTATTTGATTAATATGGCAGTAGCAAACAAACCTCTTCCATTTACTTGCATAGCAGTGCCTGGTGGATGGCCTTCTTGCTTGTTTTATGACTTCCATACATTCTTGGGTAAGTTGTAAGTGCCCGAATTCTAGGATTTCAGGAGCCAGATTGCTAGATTCAGCGATGCTGGATCTGGGTGTCTGATCTTTTGGTTGTGCTGTGTCAACAGATCTGGCCTGTTGGGCAATTTGATGCAGGGTACCACTGATAGGTCTAGCAGCGTTGTGTACCAGGGTTGCCTTGCCCAAGTTGGTGCTATCAATATGAGTTTGAGTTTGCTTTGACTGAGTTTGTTTACCAGGTAAGGAAGGAGAGGGAGAGGAGGAAAAGCGTAAGCAAATATCCCTGACCAGTTCATCCATAGGGCATTGCCTTGGGATTGTTTGTGTGGGTATCTGGATGCGAAGTTTTGGCATTTTGCGTTCTCCCTTGTCGCAAACAAGTCTATCTGAGGTGTTCCCCAGAGTTTGAAATAAGTGTTCAGTATTTGGGGGTGAATTTCCCATTCGTGGACCTGTTGGTGATCTCGAGAGAGATTGTCTGCGAGTTGATTTTGTATCCCTGGTATAAACTGTGCAATTAGGCGAATTTGGTTGTGAATTGCCCAATGCCAAATTTTTTGTGCTAACAGGCTTAACTGCGTGGAGTGCGTCCCTCCCTGCTTGTTTAGATAATACATTGTTGTCATGTTGTCTGTTTTGACGAGAATGTATTTGTGAACTATTATTGGTTGGAAAGCTTTTAGTGCTTGAAAAACTGCAAGAAGTTCTAGGTGATTGATATGCAGTTTTGTTTGATGTACGTTCCATTGTCCTTGTATGCTGTGTTGATCGAGGTGTGCTCCCCACCCTGTCATGGAAGCATCTGTTGTTATTACGTATTGTGGCACTGGGTCTTGGAAAGGCCGCCCCTTGTTTAAATTTATGTTGTTCCACCACAGAAGCGAGAGGTAAGTTTGGCGGTCTATTAACACCAGATCTAGAAGGTGACCCTGTGCTTGAGACCACTGTGATGCTAGGCATTGTTGTAAGGGCCTCATGTGCAGTCTTGCGTTTGGGACAATGGCTATGCATGATGACATCATGCCTAGGAGTTGTAATACCATCTTTGCTTGTATCTTTTGTGTTGGATACATGCGTTGTATGATGGTGTTGAAATTTTGAATTCTTTGTGGACTTGGAGTGGCTACTCCTTTTGATGTGTCTATTATGGCTCCCAGGTATTGTTGTACCTTGCGTGGCAGAATTTTGGATTTTGTGAAATTGACGGTGAACCCTAGTTTGAAGAGGGTTTGTATGATATGATTCGTGTGATTTGAGCACTCTATTAACGAATGGGCCTTGATTAGCCAGTCGTCTAGATATGGGAACACATGTATTTGCTGTCTTCTGATGTGTGCAGCGACTACCGCTAGACATTTGGTAAAGACTCTTGGTGCGGTTGTTAATCCGAAAGGCAGTACCTTGAATTGGTAATGTATTCCTTTGAATACAAACCTTAGGTATTTCCTGTGCGATGGGTGTATTGGTATATGGAAATAAGCATCCTTGAGGTCTAAAGTTGCCATGTAGTCGTGCAGCTTTAGCAATGGCAATACTTCTTGTAGTGTGACCATGTGGAAGTGGTCTGATTTGATGAAAGTGTTGACTACTCTGAGGTCTAGGATTGGTCTCAGTGTTTTGTCCTTCTTTGGTATCAGAAAGTACAGTGAGTAAACTCCTGTGTTTATTTGTGTGTTTGGCACTAATTCGATTGCATTCTTTTGCAATAGTGCCTGCACTTCTATCTCTAGGAGATTGGAATGGTGTGTTGTTAAATTTTGTGCTTTTGGTGGTATGTTTGGAGGGAACTGTAGAAATTCTATGCAGTAACCATGTTGGATAATTGCTAGAACTCAAGTGTCTGTAGTGATTTTCTCCCATGCTCTGTAATAATGACCTATTCGTCCCCCCACTGGTGTTGTGTGTAGGGGGTGAGTGACATGTGAGTCACTGTTTAGTAGTAGGGGTTTTGGGGCTTTGGAATCTTCCTCTATTTCTAGGGAATTGCCCTCCTCTATATTGTCCCCGAAAACCTCCTCTATACTGTCCTTGGTAACTGGACGGTGTGGCTTGTGAGGTGCTGGCTTGTGTGCTTTGACCCCGAAACCCCCCTCGAAAGGGCGTTTTACGGAATGAGCTGTAATTCCCTCTGCTCTGCGGGGAGTAGAGTGCGCCCATGGCTTTGGCAGTGTCCGTATCTTTTTTGAGTTTCTCAATTGCTGTGTCCACTTCTGGACCGAACAGTTCTTTTTCATTAAAAGGCATATTGAGAACTGCTTGTTGAATCTCTGGTTTAAATCCAGACGTTCGGAGCCATGCATGCCTTCTGATAGTTATAGATGTATTAATTGTCCGTGCAGCTGTATCTGCAGCGTCCATGGAGGAGCGGATCTGGTTGTTGGAGATGGCCTGTCCCTCCTCAACCAATTGTTTTGCCCTATTTTGGAAGTCTTTGGGCAGATGTTCAATGAGATGTTGCATCTCGTCCCAGTGGGCTCTGTCATAGCGCGCAAGTAGTGCCTGGGAGTTCGCGATGCGCCACTGGTTTGCAGCTTGTGCTGCGACTCTCTTACCAGCTGCATCAAACTTGCGGCTTTCTTTATCTGGGGGTGGTGCATCTCCAGATGTGTGAGAGTTGGCCCTTTTTCTAGCTGCTCCTACAACAACAGAGTCTGGTGGCAGCTGTGTTGTGATGAAAGCCGGGTCCGTAGGAGGCGGCTTATACTTTTTTTCCACCCTTGGTGTGATTGCCCTACTTTTGACCGGGTCCTTAAATATGTCTTTTGCGTGCCGGAGCATACCAGGGAGCATAGGCAGGCTTTGGTAGGAGCTGTGGGTGGAGGAGAGTGTGTTGAACAAGAAATCATCCTCGACCTGTTCTGAGTGGAGGCTTACGTTGTGAAATTGTGCTGCTCTAGCCACCACCTGAGAGTACGCGGTGCTGTCTTCTGGTGGAGATGGTTTTGTAGGGTATGCCTCTGGGCTGTTATCTGACACTGGGGCGTCGTATAGGTCCCATGCGTCCTGGTCTTGGTCACCCTGGCTCATGGTGGTGTGAGCTGGGGAGTGTGATGGCGTTTGTGCTGGTGAAACGTTAATCACGGGCGGAGGAGAGGGTGGTGGTGTAACTCTTTTCACCACTTTTGGTTGTGGTGCTTGTTCCGTCTGGAACTCCAACCTTCTCTTTCTCCTAATGGGGGGAAGGGTGCTTATTTTCCCTGTCCCCTGCTGAATGAAGATACGCTTTTGCGTATGGTCCGCATCAGTTGCTTGTAGCTCTTCCTCAAACCTATGCTTCTGCATTTGGGAGGTTAGCGAGTGCTCTTCTGTATAAGAGCCTGAAGCTGGGTCGCTTGCAGTTTGTTTCGGCATCGAAACTTTGTCTGCGTGTTTTTTCGGCTCCGAGGTGACTTTTTTCCTTTTCGGGGCCGAAACCTCTCGGCGTCGATCTGTTTCGGTGCCGCTGTCTCGGCGTCGAGCCGTGTCCACACCGGCATCTCGGTGTCGAGGCTTGTCTCCAGCACTTTCTCGGTCCCGAGAAGGCTGCGTGCCGGTGTCTCGACCGGAGTCGGACGATCTCGGCACCGTTTGGGCCTTTTTCGGTGCCGACGGTCGGTCACCGATTTTATGGGTTGAGCCATGGCCTGGTGGCAGTGGCGTCCCCTGGGCCTTGTAAATGTTTCTTTGTGTGGTTTTCGACGTCTTACTCACGGTTTGTGTATCGTCGAATCCTTCGGAGTCTGAGTCTTGGATCGAGAAGGTACCTTCCTCTTCCTGTTCCTCGAACTCCCGTCGGGCTGTCGGTGCGGACGCCATTTGAAGTCTTCTGGCTCGACGGTCTCGGAGTGTTTTTCGGGACCGGAACGCACGACAGGCCTCGCAGGTGTCTTCGCTGTGCTCAGGTGACAGGCACAGGTTGCAGACCAAGTGTTGGTCTGTGTAGGGGTATTTATTGTGGCATTTGGGGCAGAAACGGAAAGGGGTCCGTTCCATCGGCGTTCCTCAGCACGCGGTCGGGCCGACCAGGCCCCGACGGAGGATCGAAAAACTACCCCGAAGGGCACCGGAGCTCTTCGATCTTCGATGCGGTGTTGAATGTAAGTACGCCGATCCCGAACGCAACAATACCGACGAAAATCTTCCGAAATTAACTATTTTTTCTGTTCCGAAACTCGGAGCGACAGGAACACGTCCGAACCCGATGGCGGAAAAAAAACAATCGAAGATGGAGTCGACGCCCATGCGCAATGGAGACAAAAGGAGGAGTCACTCGGTCCCGTGACTCGAAAGACTTCTTCGAAGAAAAACAACTTGTAACACTCCGGCCCAACACCAGATGGCGAGCTATTGCAGAACATGCGTATCTACAGCGACAGATGCCATCGAACCTGCATATTACTCACCTTGTGAAAGATCTTCAGGCATCAAACTGGATCAGGAAACGTTCAGAGCAGTTATCCTGCGAGCTTCTAGGTGGTGTTGTGTGGCATAGCAGCAACATTGTTGAGCTCCAGAAGACACAAGCGAGCCACATAGAAGCACCACCCATGCGTGTGGTAGTCTCTTGCTTCTAGGCTGTCCACGCCCTCAGACGCAGAAGCCATCAGCAAATTGGTATGATCAGTGCACAGATCTCTACATTGGGACCTATTTGGATGGAAAAAATAATCTGATAGAGACTTAAAGTTGCAGATTCCCCAATTTAGAATTATCCCAGGTGTCAGACTGAAGTCAGAAGAGTGTTCGTGAGCAGAACCCCTGCAGAACCCCTGCAGACCGATAGGTTGTGTCGATAGGCTCTTTGTGTGTCTTTGGTGTCGTCTGCCCCTGAATTGACATTCGCAATACCAACGTAGGTTCCACACAGGAGCGCTGACATCAGTTCTTTTCTTTCTGTGCCAGGGAGCACTGAGCTTTTTTTTTCTGTTTTTTTTTTTGTTTGTTTTTTAATTTTATTTATTTATAAAAGAATGTCATTTAGGAAGGACAGCTTGTGTGCCTGTAGTGCCTCGACCAGGACATGAAGTTGTGCTCTAACTGCTGATCGATGAACCCGAAGCTACTGGCACCCCGTTGTGCGACTCAGCACTGGTCAAGGTACCATTTGAGAGGAAGGTCACAGGATCAGTCAGAAGCAGTCCCATGTGAAATCATCGGGGCACTTGGGTAAGACCAAGCATAAGATGAAGAAGAAGTCTGTGTGTGATTAAAATTCTCTGCATCAGACGGCCGAGACGTGGTAGTGTCTGCATTCTAGGCCTCGCTCAGCGGGTGAGCCTGCACCTGGGCCAACTCTGTGCTTCCCAAGGTTCCCAGGAGCCAGAGCAAATCTCACCCAACTTAAAGAACTTTAGGACACCATGCGCGCCATACTTGGTTGGGCCAATCCCTCCAGCGTGCCTTCAGGCTCCACTGGGTCAGCAGGGGCCACTGCTGATCCTGCGCTGGCAGCTCCAGCCTCAGTGCCAATAGGGCTTGAAGTATCCAGTCCTGGATCTGGACTGGCACCAGTCGTACCACCTCAACCTTCCCTGTCGCTGGTCCTGATGCCAACGCTACCAGCACCTCCAGCACCCATCGCTGCGCCATCCCCATTTTCATCCCAAACACTGAGCTGGAGGGGCATTGCTTCACCCCGTATTCCGCACCATCGGGAGCCTTGCCTCCACAACGGATCCTGAGCCCTATTCCTCTAGGCCTGGCCTCAGGAAGGAATGGGAAGGGGGGCACTGAACCCTGAACTCCAGCCTTTAAACATGACATGGACTGGTGTGAGGAAATGGGTGAAGCCAGTGACCTTGATACTTCCCCCAATGCTAGCACACTTTCTCCCCCTACTATGGCTACAGAGGAGCAAGCATCTTTTGTGATGGTGGTGCATAGGGCTGCAAAGGTCCTCAACCTTCAGTTGCCCTCAGTGGCGATTAAGAGTAATGTCTTGACAGAGGTGCTTCAGCCAAGTGTTTCACCATCTGAACCGCTCCTCCCATTTAACAAAGCTCTCACAGATGTCCTTTTGGGTACCCAGTCCGAACCCAACACAGGGTCTCTGGTGAACAGGACAACTGCCCATCTTCATTGCCCCACTACAGGGGACACATGTTTCATCGCACAACACCCCACCCACCCCTTAGAGTTTGGCAGTCCAGGTTTTCACCTCCCATGTCAACGTTGGCAGGTTCCTTACCGCTCCTCCAGATAGAAACATATTATCTTCCGCCAGCCTGGCATTGTAGTCTGAACCCCACATGCCTTTTGGGCCATTACTGCCACACTCGGAGGAATACAGTTGTGCAAGTGCTTCCTACAGTCCCAGAGGAGACCCGGGCTGTGCTTTTCCACGTGGTAGCAGATCGGAGGGATCCAGCAAAGTTCACAATTCGATGTGGACTCAACATGACCGACTCAGTAGGCAGAGCGGTTTCATCAACAGCAGCCCTTAGGCACTACGCCTGGCTATGAACTACTAGCTTAGAATTGACAGATGCGTCACTCCTTGGATACTGTGGCCATCTGGGAGAGGTGGTGATCAGAAGACTCTGGTCTCAGGCAGAATCTGGACTCCACATCAATCTGCAATAGTTGTGGACAATCCTACTAGCATTGAAGGCCTTCCTACCTTCCATCAATAGGAGGCTGGTGCAGGTGTTCACGGACACCACCACTGTCCTGTGGTACTGCAATAAACAGGGCGAGGTGGGGTCATCGAACTTATGTCGAGAGGCCCTGCATTTCTGGACAGGTCTGGAACATCAGGTCATTTCCCTGGTGGTTCAACACCTGGCAAGTTTTCTAAATGCCAGGGCAGACAAACTCAGCTGCAGATGCTTAGCAGATCACAAATACCATCTCCATCCGAAGGTAGTACAAGGTCTCTTTCAGCAGTGCTTAGATCTATTTGCCTCCGCTGTGAATGGGCAGTGTCAGAAGTTTTGCACCCTGGAGTTTCCAAGGCAGCTCTTGGACAGTGACACTTTTTGCCTAGAGTGGAGCTCAGGCCTCCTGTACGCCTTTCTTTCTATACCACCTCCTGCCCAGAGTTTTCAAGACGACCAAGAACAACTGGGCCCAAGTCATCCTTGTGGTACCAGATTAGGAACAGAGACTCTGTTATCCTTAGCTACAGACAATAGATCTTCCAATCAGACTTCCCCTTCAGGAGGACCGTCTATCACAGCAGCAGGGGAAGGTTCGCCACACAAACCTGTCCAGTCTCAACTTTTTTGCATGGAGATTGAGCAGCGGCAGCTTTTGACCTTACTCCTGAAGACTGTGAGGTTATCTTGGCAGACAGACAGACATTTCTCCACCAAGACGGTATACAACTGCCATTAGAAAAAATCTGTAACTTGGTGTTCCAACAGAAATGTTGATCCCCTTTCTACCCCTCTTTCTCATGTTCTTCTATGCATTCTGTCTCTTACCCAGCAGGGCTCTGCTAAAAGCGGGGGAAACAGCCTTTCCCACAAAATGCAATTATTACACATCACAATTACTATGCAAATCTTTGCCACATATGGTCTTTACAATGCATATATGTATTGGCGCGTATGTGGAAAGTAGTTCGGGGGTCTCCCCCCAAAAATGGCATTTTAAAATAGTGGCAAACCGGTCATTGACAGAAAGGTATTTTTTAAAATATATATTTTGTTAACAATGTATTAAGAATGAATGTATAATTTTTTAACAGTAGGTGGTAGTGTTAGACTGGCTGGATTTTTCTGTAACAGTAAGCATGGTAAAATTATGTGTGGTAGTGGATTGCATGGTGAAGGTAATTTACATGTCAGTGAATGTAAATGCGTGGTAGTGGTATGCATTGTAAAATCTGCGTTGTAAAAACGTGTGGTGAAGGAATGTGTGGTAATGTCAAAAAACTGCTCTGAGCACTCCTAAAGGTTATCTTTCTGCTATCTCTGTATTCCTCAGATTAACTGATCAACCCTCTCTTTTCAAATATCCTACTGTACATAGATTCTTGAAAGGGGAGGGTTAGTTGAACTACACCTTTCAAGAGACTATGTACAATAGGAGGTTTCAAAAAGGGCGTTCTGATGGATACAACTACTTGTGGATTCCTCACCTAAAGAATTTTCCCCTCGTGCCAGCTTTCGACCGAACTTTCGCGTGGAGTCGGGCAATTGTGACGTCATCGTGCAGAGCTAGAAGAAAATTTCCGTTGAAAGGTGGCGCGAGGGAAAAATTCTTTAGGTGAGAAATCCACAGGTAGCTAGTGTATCCACCAGAAAAGGTGTTACTGAAGGTAAGTAACTTGTTCTTCAGGGTCTTGTTACCGGCGTGCAGGGATACTGCTCACGAAAATTCTCCTGGATCCAGTCTGATGCCTGGGATAATTCTAAGGTAAGGAATCTGCAGCTAGATATAGTTTCTACCAGATAAGGTGTTACCAAAGGTAAGTAACTTGTTTATTCAGTTCACAGAACTGGTAATTAAGACGGTTGGTAACGATTATAGTTATAGAAAGTAAGTTACTTGCTTTTCTGATGGGTACTTCTAACCACAGAGTCCTCACTTATGAACAGATACCATAACCATATGTCCACAGGTAGTGGGAATGTGAACTAGCTGAGTCCAAGAGGTCCTGCAGGACTAAGCAGCAAAATGCCCCTCTCGTCACATCGGACTGTCGAGTGCTTTGTGAATGTGTACACCAAAGCGCAAATGACATGTCCAGGACAGGCATTCTGCATGCCAATGCAGTGGTAGCAGCTTTGACCTTGGTGGAATGAGCCCATATGCCTTCTGGAGGTTGCTTTTTTCCAGCATGTAGCAGATCTTTATGAAGAGAACAACCCATTGGGAGATGGTTTGTGTTTGTAAGGTTTTCCTGAGCAAAGAAGTGTAGAGCAGTACAAAGACAGGATCATCCACTGGGTGGTCCTTGGTACAATTTTAGGATCCAAATAAAGGAGTCTGTCTTCCTACTTGGAGAGATGAGGTGGTGCAAAGAACACTGGAAGGGTGATGGTTTTACGGACGTGAAAAATAAGTAACCATGTTCAGTAGATAGGGAGCTCTGATCCTCAAAACCAACCTATCGGTTAAAAAGGTGGTGTAAGATGGATTTACATAGAGAGCCTGAAATTCACTCACAAATCTTGCTGATGTTATGGCAATGAGAAAGACTGCCTTTAAGGTCAGACGTCTCAAAGGACAGCTGTGCAACAGCTCAAAGGGGGTGCACATCAAGAATTTGAGGGCTAAAATAAAGTTCTACTGGGGCATCACAAAGTGTTTTGGTAGGAACAAATGTTGCAAACTTTTCAAAAACCTCATCACAACTGGTGATTTAAATGAAATCTGCTCCAGCAACCGAAAGAAGGCCAAAAGAGTTGACAAGTAGCCCTTAACAGTGGCCAAGGCAAATCCTTGCTGGGCTAAGGACAGAACAAACAGGCAAAACTTAAACTTTGTAAAGGGTCCATTTGTTGTGTGCCACACCAATCCACCAATTTGTCCCAACAGCTAGCAAACACTGATTTAGTGCCTCACCTCCAAGATGACATCAATGACCTCCGGGTGCAGACTGAAGGAGGTCAACTGGCTCTACTCAATCTCCAAGCACAGAGATGCAAAGTGTACAGAACCTTGTGCAATACTTTGCCCTGATGTTGTTATAGAAGATCCTCTGATGTGGCAGCTTGATCAGAAGAGAAACAGTCATATCCAGGAATCCTGAGTACCACACTCTTCTTTCCCAAACTGGTGCCACTAGGATGACCTGGGCCCGGTTGTACCGGATCTTCTTTAGAACTCAGGGCAGGGGAGGCAGTGGCTGGAAAGCATGGAGTCCTGCACTACACTCTAGTCGGAAAGTGTCTCCGACAGAATTGTTCTGGAAACTATAGGTGAAGAAATGCTGGCATTGTGCGTTCTCAGCGGTGGCAAAAAGTCTTCAACAGCCAGTCATCAAGGTAGGTGAAAACTGGTACCTCTGTAGTAGTGCTGAAACCACCACCATCATTTTCGAGGGAGGCTAGTGAGCCCAAAGGGGAGCACTGAGAATCTTAAAATGCTTCTGGTCACCAGGAGCCACGGGTAGCACATACGCCTGTATGATGAGGATGTGAAAAAGAGCAGCTGCATGTCCAGCACCTCAATCCAGTCCCCAGGATCCAGAGGAGAGAGGACCTAGGTTAGTGTAAGCATCACAACTTTGTCCTTTTGCAAGAAGGCTTTAAGAGGCAGAATATCTAAAATAGGATGATGGGATGTAAAGAAATGGCTCCCTGTTGCAGTTACCCCCCACTTTTTGCTTGATACTGATGCTGACTTGACTGAGAAGTGTGCTGGGACCCTGCTAACCAGGCCCCAGCACCAGTGTTCTTTCACCTAAAATGTACCATTGTTTCCACAATTGGCACAACCCTGGCACCTAGGTAAGTCCCTTGTAACTGGTACTCCTGGTACCAAGGGCCCTGATGCCAGGGAAGGTCTCTAAGGGCTGCAGCATGTCTTATGCCACCCTAGGGACCCCTCACTCAGCACAGACACACTGCTTGCCAGCTTGTGTTTGCTGGTGGGGAGAAAATGACTAAGTCGACATGGCACTCCCCGCAGGGTGCCATGCCAACCTCCCACTGCCTGTGGCATAGGTAAGTCACCCCTCTAGTAGGCCTTACAGCCCTAAGGCAGGGTGCACTATACCACAGGTGAGGGCATAGGTGCATGAGCACTATGCCCCTACAGTGTCTAAGCAAAACCTTAGACATTGTAAGTGCAGGGTAGCCATAAGAATATATGGTCTGGGAGTCTGTCAAAAACGAACTCCACAGCTCCACAATGGCTACACTGAATACTGGGAAGTTTAGTATGAAACTTCTCAGAATAATAAACCCACACTGATGCCAGTGTTGGATTTATTAAAAAATGCAGACAGAGGGCATCTTAGAGATACCCCCTGTATTTTACCCAATTGTTCAGTGCAGGACTGACTGGTCTGTGCCAGCCTGCTGCTGAGAGACGAGTGTCTGACCTCATGCGGTGAGAGCCTTTGTGATCTCTGAGGACAGAAACAAAGCCTGCTCTGGGTGGAGGTGCTTCACACCTCCCCCCTGCAGGAACTGTAACACCTAGCAGTGAGCTTCAAAGGCTCAAGCTTCGTGTTACAATGCCCCAGGGCACTCCAGCAAGTGGAGATGCCCGCCCCCTGGACACAGCCCCACTTTTGGCGGCAAGTCCAGGAGAGATAATGAGAAAAACAAGGAGGAGTCACTGGCCAGTCAGGACAGCCCCTAAGGTGTCCTGAGCTGAGGTGACTCTGACTTTTAGAAATCCTCCATCTTGTAGAAGGAGGATTCCCCCAATAGGGATAGGAATGTGACCCCCCTCCCCTTGGGAGGAGGCACAAAGAGGGTGTACCCACCCTCAGGGCTAGTAGCCATTGGCTACTAACCCCCCAGACCTAAACACGCCCTTAAATTTAGTATTTAAGGGCTCTCCTGAACCTAAGAATTTAGATTCCTGCAACTTACCGAAGAAGAAGACTGCTGAGCTGAAAACCCCTGCAGAAGAAGAAAGAAGACACCAACTGCTTTGGCCCCAGTCCTACCGGCCTGTCTCCTGCCTTCTAAAGAACCCTGCTCCAGCGACGCTTTCTCCAGGACCAGCGACCTCTGAATCCTCAGAGGACTGCCCTGCTTCCAAGAGACCAAGAAACTCCCGAGGACAGCGGTACTGCTCCAAAAAGAACTGCGACTTTGTTTCAAGGAGCAGATTTAAAGACCCCTGCAACTCCCCGCAAGAAGCGTGAGACTTGCAACACTGCACCCGGCGACCCCGACTCGACTGGTGGAGAACCAACACCTCAGGGAGGACCCTCCGGCGACTCGGAGTCCGTTAGTAACCAAAGTTGTCCCCCCTGGGCCCCCACAGCGACGCCTGCAGAGGGAATCCCGAGGCTCCCCCTGACCGCGACTGCCTGAACTCCATCTCCCGACGGCTGGAAAAGACCCTGCACCCGCAGCCCCCAGCACCTAAAGGAACGGAACTCCTGTGCAGGAGTGACCCCCAGGAAGCCCTCTCCCTTGCCCAGGTGGTGGCTACCCCGAGGAGCCCCCCCCTTGCCTGCCTGCAACGCTGAAGAGATCCCTTGATCTCTCATTGATTTCCATTGAAAACCCGACGCTTGTTTCTACACTGCACCCGGCCGCCCCAGTGCCGCTGAGGGTGTACTTTTTGTGTGGACTTGTGTCCCCCCCGGTGCCCTACAAAACCCCCCTGGTCTGCCCTCCGAAGACACGGGTACTTACCTGCTGGCAGACCGGAACCGGGGCACCCCCTTCTCTCCATTGAAGCCTATGCGTTTGGGCACCTCTTTGACCTCTGCACCTGACCGGCCCTGAGCTGCTGGTGTGGTAACTTTGGGGTTGCTTTGAACCCCCAACGGTGGGCTACCTTGGACCCAAACCTGAGACTTGTAAGTGATTTACTTACCTGACAAAAACTTACCTCCCCAGGAACTGTGAAAATTGCACTAAGTGTCCACTTTTAAAACAGCTTATTGTGTTTTATGTAAAAAGTATACATGCTAATGTAATGATTCAAAGTTCCTAAAGTACTTACCTGCAATACCTTTCAAATGAGATATTACATGTAGAAATTAAACCTGTGGTTCTTAAAATAAACTAAGAAAATATATTTTTCTATAACAAAACCTATTGGCTTGGATTTGTCTCTGAGTGTGTGTTCCTCATTTATTGCCTGTGTGTATGTACAACAAATGCTTAACACTACTCCTTGGATAAGCCTACTGCTCGACCACACTACCACAAAATAGAGCATTAGTATTATCTCTTTTTGCCACTATCTTACCTCTAAGGGGAACCCTTGGACTCTGTGCATGCTATTCCTTACATTGAAATAGCACATACAGAGCCAACTTCCTACATGGGATCAGTCCATCTTCAGCACAAGGTAGTAGCATGAGTAACAAGGCCATACCCCTTTGGTCAAAAGTGCCTGCACTTCCTGCCACAAGATAGATGGTCCTCTGGCACCTGCTCTGAAGGTGCTGTGAGGAGTGGTGGTGTAGAACATAAGGGAAAGGCATAATCCCAGCAGACAATTAATAGGACTCACTAGTCTGCTGTGATGGCTTGCCACTCCTGGAGGAAATATCAGATCCTGCCTCTGATAGGATGGGTGTGTGCCAGCAAGGACACACTAAAGCGGTTTTGGGGGTTGCAGCCAGTTGGACGGGCGAGAGAATAATCAGTCGTTGTTGCCACCTCCGTTCTCGTGGCCTGTGAGAACAGCAGCCTCGGCCACAAAAAGACTGAAAAGCCTGGTGTCCTGCAGAAGGGGCTTTGCGTTGACCGACAGGGAAACTCCTTCAGTAGCCAGTAAAAGGTCAAAATTACAGATGGCGTTGCCTTTTAGAAGCAGACAGACACAAGGTATATGCTGTAGCCTTGCTCTCTTTAAAAACGCTCAATGGCAGAGTCTGCTTTATTCCCAAAAAAAGGCAAGATCTGTCAAAAGGCTTGCCCATTAAAGGTGAATTGGCATCCCCACAGAAGCCTGTGGCCCACATCCACGGAGAGCCACACTGATTTCCATGGCACATCCTAGGCTAGCAGTTCACAATCTGTGTGCCGTACAGCATTATCAATCACGCTTTCACAATGCACCTCAATCCCGAGCTGCATCATATATTAACAGAACTGCAAACGGCTTCAAATGTGATTAGTTATAACACTAGGTTTGATGCTGGGCAATAAACGCTAGTGGGCACTGTTGTCTATTGTACGTTTTCTTTCTTCTCTTTCTTGATGATAATCCAGTAGCTTCTTCCAGGACTGCAGAGCTGCTGGATTACTTTTTTTGACTCTAAATGTAAAGGAAGTTTGTCATTTTCTCTTCGTTTGAGATCATAGCACCATGTACGAAGAATGTTTAAGATGTAAAAGAAAATACAGTTTGCTATCACAAACTGTGTAATTTGTGAAGAAATATTGACAAAGTAAAGAAAACATGAACACAATGTTCCCTTCAGAGTAGCATCTTTCATGGTAACACAGTTTATCTGGTATTTAACAGTGGTCAATTATACCGGGAAAATATATATGCTGCAGATACACATGCTATGCATAGCTCTTCCGGCATCTAGTGTTGGGCTCGGAGTGTTACAAGTTGTTTTTCTTCTAAGAAGTCTTTTTGGAGTCACAGGATCGATTGACTCCTCTCGGTTCCAGTGCGCATGGGCATCGACTCCATTGTTAGATTGTTTTCCCGCAGAGGATGAAGGAAGGAGAGAGAGTATAGAAATACAAAGATGTCCATGCAAATGTAAATGTATATACATATGTACAAATGTAAAACTTAAATGACTACAGACTTCCGGGGAGGGTGCATGTGAATCTGCAGCACCACATGCCACAAACAGATGTACACTGGGTAAGTGACATTTTCCGTCGATGGCTTGTGTAGCTGCAGATACATATGCTATGCATAGACTAAAAAGCAGTTATTCATCCCAAAAAGCGGTGGCTAGCCTGTAGGAGTTGAAGTTGTTTGAAATAATTTTCTTAAGACAGCCTGGCCTACAGTGGCTTATTGCTTTGAGAAAACATCAACACAGTAGTGTTTTGTAAATGTATGGGAAGTTGACCATGCAGCTGGTTTACATATATCAACCATTGGTACGTTTCCTAAAAATGCCACTGATGCACCTTTATTTCGTGTAGAATGTGCTTTAGGAGTTATCAAAAGTTATCTTTTTGCTTTAATATAGCATGTCTGTATGCATCTAACAATCCATCTTGCTTAACCTTGGTTTGATATAGGATTGCCTGTATGTGGTTGTTGGAAAGCAATGAAAAGTTGCTTTGTTTTCCTAAAATCTTTAGTTCTGTCTGTATAGTACATAGGAGCTCTTTTGAGATCTAGGGTATGGAGAGCTCTTTCTGCCAGAGTCTGGCTGAGGAGAAAAGACTGGCAATTCCAGTTTGGTTGATGTGAAATGGAGATACTACTTTTGGTAGAAATTTTGGATTTGTTCTAATTTTTCAAGAGTGAATGCTTGTAGTTCACTAATGCTTCTTAAAGAAGTAATAGCTACAAGGAAGGCGACCTTCCATGTAAAAAACTGAATTTGACAAGAGTGCATGGGTTCAAAAGGTGGTTGTGCTCCCATGAGTCTGGTAAGTACGATATTTAAATTCCACGATGGAACAGGTGGTGTTCTAGGTGGAATAATATGTTTTAAACCTTCCATGAAGGCTTTAATAACAGGAACTCTGAAAAGAGAAGTATGTTGAATAGTCTGTAAGTATGCAGATATTGCAGTAAGGTGTATCTTGGTGGATGACAAAGCCAAAGTTGATTTTTGCAGATGAAGTAAATAGGATAAAATATCTTGTATAGATGCTGTAAGTGGATCAGTGTTTTTAGATCGACAGTAGTAGACAAATATTTTCCACTTGTTTGCGTAGCATCGTCTAGTAGTAGGTTTATATGCAAGATGCCATCATTCCTAGAATCTTCATGATAAATCTAACAGTGTATTGTTGATTTGGCTGTATGAGATTTTGGAAAGCTTGTATCCTTTGTATATTTGGATAAGCTAGGGCTAGTTGAGTATTTAGGATAGCACCTAGGTAAGGTTGTACCTGTGCTGGTTGAAGGTGTGACTTTTGGTAGTTTAGAGTGAACCCTAGGGTGTGCAATGTTTCTATGACATAACAAGTGTGTTGTTGGCATTGTGTAAGATTGCTTGATTTTATTAGCCAATTGTCTAGATATCGAAAGACATGGATGTGTTGTCTTTTTAAGTAGGGTGCTACTACTGCTAGACACTTTGTGAAGACCCTTGGAGCTGTTATGCCAAATGGCAACACCTTGAACTGGTAGTGTTTTCCTGCTATGACAAACCTGAGGTATTTTATGTGAGCTGGATGGATGGGTATGTGGAAATACACATCCTTGAGATCTAGAGCAGTCATGTAATCTTGTTATTGTAATAGTGTAATAACATCTTGCAGAGTTACCATGTGAAAGTGCTCTGACAGGATGTGTAGATTGAGGGGCCTGAGGGTGCCGTCTTTTTTGGGACTCAGGAAGTATAGTGAGTATACTCCCGGTACCTTGTTGAGAATGTGCAACTAATTCTATTGCTTGTTTTAATAGCAGAAATTGTACCTCTTGTAACAGAAGAGTATGTTCTGGGGACAATTTGTGATTTTGTGGTGGAATGTTTGGAGGGGTGGAGATTAATTCTAGGCAATAGCCATTGCAGATAATTGATAATGTCCAATTGCCTGTGGTGATATTTTGCCAATGAGGGTGGAATTGCTGTAGTCTTCCCCCCACAGGAGAGGTGTGGAATGGAAGGGAGGGAAGGAAGTCACTGTTTAGGTTGTGTTGTTGTCTATTTAGAGGTTTGGAATTTACCTCTATTCCTGAAATATTGACCTCTATAGGATCCTCTAAACCCACCTCGTTGATATTGGGTTTGTTGTCCCTGCTTTGTTTGGGAGGTGGAAGCATTTGAGGATTGTGGCATGAAGCCTCGTCTAAACTGTGGTCTGCGAAAGGAGCCTCTGTATGGGGTGGTGTATAAAGCGCCCATTGCTTTCACAGTATCTGAGTCCTTCCTCAGTTTCTCAATAGTGGTGTCTACTTCTGGGCCAAAGAGGTGCTTTTTGTCGGAAGGCATATTAAGTACTGCCTGTTTAATTTTTGGTTTAAAACCAGAGGAGCGCAGCCATGCATGCTTCTAATTGTTATGGCGGTATTTACACTCCTTGCAGCTGTATCAGCAGCATCGAGGGCAGATCTTATTTGATTATTGCTGATAGTGTGTCCCTCTTCCACCACTTGTTGTGCTCTTTTTGATGCTCCTTTGGGAGACGCTGTATAATATCTTGCATTTCGTCCCAATGGTCCCTGTCATACCTGGCTAGAAGTGCCTGAGAATTTGCAATTCTCCACTGATTTGCTGCTTGTGTAGCAACCCTTTTCCCAGCTGCATCAGATTTTCTACTCTCCTTATCAGGAGGCAGTGCGTCTCCTGATGACTGTCTGTTTGCCCTCTTTCTTGCTGCACTGACTACTACTGAGTCTGGAGGGACCTGATGAATGATGTAATCTGTGTCAGTAGGGGCAGGCTTATACTTCTTATCAATTCTAGGGGTGATAATCCTAGCTTTTACCGGTTCATTAAAAATTTGGTCTGCATGTTTAACCATTCCTGGTAACATTGGGAGACACTGGTACCTGGGATGAGAAGACGACAGTGTATTAAATAAAAAGTCTTCTTCTAGTGGTTCAGAATGCATGGTTACTCCATGAAAAGCTGCTGCCCTAGATATTACTTGGGTGTATGCAGTGGTGTCTTCTGGAGAAGGTTTTGATGTCTGGATCATTGTCCGGGATGGGATCAGGGTCATAGAGGTCCCATGGGTCTGCTGTATCTCCATGTGAATATAAAGAATGTGTTGGAGAAGGCACTGGTGGTGGGCTATTCGGAGGTGAGAAAGAGAGCTGTGGGGATTGAGGAAGAGAAGTATGGAGATGTAGTGGCTTCTCCTTTTGTTTTTGCACCTTTGCTGGTTGTTGCAGAGTCTAGTTCCTCTTGGAAAGCCAGCTTTCTTTTGGTTTTTAAAGGAGATGCAATGATGATTCTTCCTGTCTCCTTATGAATATGGATTCTGGACTGTCTCTCATCCATAACCTGTAATATTGGTTCAATTTCAGGCTCCTCCTCAGAAGCCTTATGAGATTCAATGAGTGGCCTTGTAACCTGTCTTAATTTTTTGGAAAGTCCTGGTTCCTCTATATATGAGGATTTTTTTGGCTCCGAGGTGTGTAGTTTTTTCGGTCCCGAAAAAGTAATCTGAGGTCTCGGCTCGACTGCCGAATTTTCAACTCCGAGGAATGGGGTCTTTTACTGGAGTCTGAAATGGTGCTTTTACCAGATCTGCTCGACTCCGAAATGGACAGAGGAATGACCTTTTTCGGCGCGACCCGAAGGACAGTCGCCAACACTTTTTTAGGGTCAGTGGTGTACCCAAGGCCTTTGAATGTTTTTTGTGCAGGGGTGTAGGGGCAGACGTACTCACATGCTGGCTAACTGTGATGGGTCTGTCGTCTTCTGATTCCTGTTCAGAGTCTGTGTCTCAGATGGAGACTACTGTCTGCGCCTGCTCTTCCTCCATGACGTCAAGATGTTCGCTGCTTTTTTCCGCCATTTCGGGCTCTGAGATCTCGGAGGGTCTTCTTTGATCTAAATGTTAGACAGGAGTCACAATCTTCCTCCCGATGGTCTGGAGAAAGGCACACATTACAAACCAAGTGTTGGTCTGTATAGGAGTACTTCGTGTAGCGCAGAGGGCAGAAATGGAGTCCGATCCATCGAGCTCCCACGCGGTTGGCCCGAACAGGCCTGAGTCGGGCGCCCGCGCCCCGAAGTGCGAAAATGAAAGTTCCGGATGGTACTACCAGTTCGATACTAGATGGGAAACGCGATCGAAACAATACCGACGAATAAGAAGGTTTTCTGAGGTTTTCCGAATCGAAATCTCGGAGCGAGAGGAAACACATCCAAACCTGACCACGGAAAGAAAACAATCTAACAATGGAGTTGATGCCCATGCGCACTGGAGAGGAGGAGTCACTCGATCCAGTGACTCCGAAAAGACTATATATACATATTTATTTATTTTCGGAGGCTGCTGCAGAGTTTGCAGGATGGGAACCAATAAAGCGCCATTTTCTACCAATTCCGGCTGCAGCTCTCTAGCGCTCCTCATTTGACCGGTCTGCGCTCTGGACCCCTTACCAATATATTTATGTAAATTTGCCCACAGACGCACAGTGGCCAACGTCAGATTCAGCAACGAAGCGTCACCAATGACAATCGTCAAGGTGCAGGGCCTGAAAGACATTCAACCACAGATAATATTGTGGATACAATACTTACTTTTCCTGGTCTTAGCTTTTGGAGTGACAGATCAGCTATCTCACCACATCCCACTTATTAACATAGTAACTAAAATATTTGTTTCATGTACCTCTTGATTTAACCAAAGTGTGGGTGATTCACAATGTAATCACATGTAATCTAAATGCTATATTTTTATTTTGTTACATCTATAGTTAATACCTTCATTGGCTTCATTCCAGTTGTTTTCAGGAAGAGAAGTGAAAGTACTCCTGAGTAGGGCTTAATAACCACCACCTGGCAAACCAAGTAACATAATGGGGAGCCACGGCCAATAGGTTAAAGGAGCCACAGGTCAAAAAAGTATGGGAACCACTATTCTAGGCAATGAAATCGCTCATGTCCAGTTTTGAGCATGCCACAAATTTCAACACATTATAGCAGTCCTGTATAGCCTATGTGAGAGATGCCCAAAAGTTGCCTGGAACAGCTGGTAAAATTTAGGATACCTTATCCCAAAGGGCACAGGAATAACAGTGCTGACCAATCTCAAAGCAAGGCTTGTAGAGGAGATTAATTTGGCAAAACTCTCTATTTGTTAGCACTCAAAGTCTGAAGGAGTAGGAAAACCATTTAGGTTGACCCTGCTACTGGACGCCTGCACCACTACACTTTCCGGAGTGGGGTGTTATGTCAGGGAGTCACCAGGTGTAAAGCGATAGACAAACTGTTTATTTCCCAGAAGGGTCTCAATAAGTGTTTCACTGAATAGCAAAAAGGGCTCAGTCAGAGCCTGTCCAGTTTTCAGAACAAATGGTTAACACATAAATTTAGATTTTCATAGTCGATAACTTCAAGTCTAGCACCTCAGCCACTCTTTCTCTGAATATGGTGAAAGAGGCACTCTCCTGTGAGGGAGACACTAGGCCAGTAGTGGGGGAAATGCCATGCCCACTGGCATCCTGAAGATCGTCATATCCATTTTCCTAATCATATTAGGGAACATATGATGCCCCCTCATAGGTATCGCTGTCAAAGTCCAAGCCAGAAACATGATGGAGAGTCTGTGCCCCACCATGTGGATGGGTATGGTGTAAGAGGGGATTTGCAAAGTAGAGACGTGTCGGTTGTTACTGTGCACAATTCTGGGTGAGGTTGTTGCAGCATGAGTCGCTGCAGATTCACATGCTGTGCACATCCCGCCATCTAGTGTTGGGCTCGGAGTGTTACAAGTTGTTTTTCTTCGAAGAAGTATTTTCGAGTCACAAGATCGAGGGACTCCTCCCCTTTCAGCTCCATTGTGCATGGGCGTCGACTCCATCTTAGATTGTTTTCCCCGCAGAGGGTGAGGTAGGAGTTGTGTATTATAGTAATAGCACCCATGCAATGGAGTGAATATGTATGTACATAATGTAGTTTAAAGTGTTAAATTTACAAATGTTCAAGATCAACTTCGAAACGGCTACAGGCTCCCGGGGAGGCGGGTGGGCGCATGTGAATCTGCAGCGACTCATGCCACGAACAGATGTACACTGGGTAAGTGACATTTTCCGTTCGATGGTGTAGGAAGTTGGCTCTGTATGTGCTATTTCAAAGTAAGGAATAGCATGCACAGAGTCCAAGGGTTCCCCTTAGAGGTAAGATAGTGGCAACAAGAGATAATACTAATGCTCTATTTTGTGGTAGTGTGGTCAAGCAGTAGGCCTATCCAAGGAGTAGTGTTAAGCATTTGTTGTACATACACACAGGCAATAAATGAGGAACACACACTCAGAGACAAATCCAGCCAATAGGTTTTGTTATAGAAAAATATATTTTCTTAGTTTATTTTAAGAACCACAGGTTCAAATTCTACATGTAATATCTCATTTGAAAGGTATTGCAGGTAAGTACTTTAGGAACTTTGAATAATTACAGTAGCATATATACTTTTCACATAAAACACAAATAGCTGTTTTAAAAGTGGACACAGTGCAATTTTCACAGTTCCTGGGGGAGGTAAAGTATTGTTATTTTTAGCAGGTAAGTAAATCACTTACAGGTCACAGTTTTGGGTCCAAGGTAGCCCACCGTTGGGGGTTCAGAGCCACCCCAAAGTTACTACACCAGCAGCTCAGGGCCAGTCAGGTGCAGAGGTCAAAGAGGTGCCCAAAACACATAGGCTTCAATGGAGAGAAGGGGGTGCCCCGGTTCCAGTCTGCCAGCAGGTAAGTACCCGCGTCTTCGGAGGGCAGACCAGGGGGGTTTTTTAGGGCACCGGGGGGGACACAAGTCAGCACAAAAAGTACACCCTCAGCAGCGCTGGGGCGGCCGGGTGCAGTGTGTAAACAAGCGTCGGGTTCTCTGTAGGTTTCAATGGGAGACCAAGGGGTCTCTTCAGCGGTGCAGGCAGGCAAGGGGGGGGTCCTCGGGGTAGCCACCACCTGGGCAAGGGAGAGGGCCTCCTGGGGGTCACTCCTGCACAGAAGTTCAGTTCCTTCAGGTGCTGGGGGCTGCGGGTGCAGGGTCTTTTCCAGCCGTCGGGACTTTAGGTTCAGGCAGTTGCGGTCAGGGGGAGCCTTGGGATTCCCTCTGCAGGCGTCGCTGTGGGGGCTCAGAGGGGACAACTTTGGTTACTCACGGTCTCGGAGTCGCCAGAGGGTCCTCCCTGAGGTGTTGGTTCTCCACCAGTCGAGTCGGGGTCGCCAGGTGCAGGGTTGCAAGTCTCACGCTTCTTGCGGGGAGTTGCAGGGGTCTTTAAATCTGCTCCTTTGAAACAAAGTTGCAGTTCTTATGGAGCAGTGCCGCTGTCCTCGGGAGTTTCTGGTCTTTCTTGAAGCAGGGCAGTCCTCTGAGGATTCAGAGGTCGCTGGTCCTTTGGAAAGCGTCGCTGGAGCAGGTTTCTTTGGAAGGCAGGAGACAGGCCGGTAAGACTGGGGCCAAAGCAGTTGGTGTCTTCTGTTCTTCTTCTGCAGGGGTTTTTCAGCTCAGCAGTCCTCTTCTTCTTGTAGTTTCAGGAATCTAAATTCTTAGGTTCAGGGAAGCCCTTAAATACTAAATTTAAGGGCGTGTTTAGGTCTGGGGGGTTAGTAGCCAATGGCTACTAGCCCTGAGGGTGGGTACACCCTCTTTGTGCCTCCCCCCAAGGGGAGGGGGTCACATCCCTAATCCTATTGGGGGAATCCTCCATCTGCAAGATGGAGGATTTCTAAAAGTTAGAGTCACTTCAGCTCAGGACACCTTAGGGGCTGTCCTGACTGGCCAGTGACTTCTCCTTGTTATTCTCATTATTTCCTCTGTCCTTGCCGCCAAAAGTGGGGGCCGTGGCCGGAGGGGGCGGGCAACTCCACTAGCTGGAGTGTCCTGCGGTGCTGGAACAAAGGGGTGAGCCTTTGAGGCTCACCGCCAGGTGTTACAGCTCCTGCCTGGGGGAGGTGTTAGCATCTCCACCCAGTGCAGGCTTTGTTACTGGCCTCAGAGTGACAAAGGCACTCTCCCCATGGGGCCAGCAACATGTCTCTAGTGTGGCAGGCTGCTGGAACCAGTCAGCCTACACAGATAGTTGGATACAGTTTCAGGGGGCACCTCTAAGGTGCCCTCTGGGGTGTGTTTCACAATAAAATGTACACTGGCATCAGTGTGCATTTATTGTGCTGAGAAGTTTGATACCAAACTTCTCAGTTTTCAGTGTAGCCATTATGGTGCTGTGGAGTTCGTGTTTGACAAACTCCCAGACCATATACTCTTATGGCTACCCTGCACTTACAATGTCTAAGGTTTGGCTTAGACACTGTAGGGGCACAGTGCTCATGCACTGGTGCCCTCACCTATGGTATAGTGCACCCTGCCTTAGGGCTGTAAGGCCTGCTAGAGGGGTGACTTATCTATACTTGCATAGGCAGTGAGAGGCTGGCATGGCACCCTGAGGGGAGTGCCATGTCGACGTACTCATTTTGTTCTCACCAGCACACACAAGCTGGCAAGCAGTGTGTCTGTGCTGAGTGAGGGGTCTCCAGGGTGGCATAAGTCATGCTGCAGCCCTTAGAGACCTTCCCTGGCATCAGGGCCCTTGGTACCAGGAGTACCAGTTACAAGGGACTTACCTAGGTGCCAGGGTTGTGCCAATTGTGGATACAAAAGTACAGGTTAGGGAAAGAACACTGGTGCTGGGGCCTGGTTAGCAGGCCTCAGCACACTTTCAATTCAAAACAGCATCAGCAAAGGCAAAAAGTCAGGGGGTAACCATGCCAAGGAGGCATTTCCTTACAGAACCCCCCCAAACGAAAGAGGATGAGACTAACCTTTCCCAAGAGAGTCTTCATTTTCTAAGTGGAAGAACCTGGAAAGGCCATCTGCATTGGCATGGGCAGTCCCAGGTCTGTGTTCCACTATAAAGTCCATTCCCTGTAGGGAGATGGACCACCTCAACAGTTTTGGATTTTCACCTTTCATTTGCATCAGCCATCTGAGAGGTCTGTGGTCGGTTTGAACTACAAAGTGAGTACCAAAGAGGTATGGTCTCAGCTTTTTCAGGGACCAAACCACAGCAAAGTCCTCCCTCTCAATGGCACTCCAACGCTGCTCCCTGGGGAGTAACCTCCTGCTAATGAAAGCAACAGGCTGGTCAAGGCCATCATCATTTGTTTGGGACAAAACTGCCCCTATCCCATGTTCAGAGGCATCTGTTTGCACAATGAATTGCTTGGAGTAATCTGGAGCTTTTAGAACTGGTGCTGTGCACATAGCTTGTTTCAGGGTGTCAAAGGCCTGTTGGCATTCTACAGTTTACATTCTTGGGCATTTTCTTGGAGGTGAGTTCTGTGAGGGCTGTCACAATGGATCCATATCCCTTCACAAACCTCCTATAGTACCCAGTCAAGCCAAGGAATGCCCTGACTTGAGTCTGGGTTTTTGGAGCTGCCCAGTCCAGAATAGTCTGGATCTTAGGCTGGAGTGGCTGAACTTGGCCTCCACCTACAAGGTGTCCCAAGTAAACCACAGTTCCCTGCCCTATCTGGCATTTGGATGCCTTGATAGAGAGGCCTGCTGATTGCAGAGCCTTCAAAACCTTCTTCAGGTGGACCAGGTGATCCTGCCAGTTGGAGCTAAAGACAGCAATATCGTCAAGATAAGCTGCACTGAAGGACTCCAAGCCAGCAAGGACTTGATTCACCAACCTTTGGAAGGTGGCAGGGGCATTCTTTAAACCAAAGGGCATAACAGTAAACTGATAATGCCCATCAGGTGTGGAGAATGCTGTTTTCTCTTTTGCTCCAGGTGCCATTTTGATTTGCCAGTACCCTGCTGTTAAGTCAAAGGTACTTAAGAATTTGGCAGCACCTAATTTGTCAATCAGCTCGTCAGCTCTAGGAATGGGATGGGCATCTGTCTTGGTGACAGAATTAAGGCCTCTGTAGTCCACACAAAACCTCATCTCTCTCTTTCCATCTTTGGTGTGAGGTTTGGGGACTAAGACCACTGGGCTAGCCCAGGGGCTGTCAGAGTGCTCAATTACTCCCAATTCCAGCATCTTGTGGACTTCCACCTTGATGCTTTCCTTAACTTGATCAGACTGTCTGAATATTTTGTTCTTGACAGGCATGCTGTCTCCTGTGTCCATATCATGGGTACACAGGTGTGTCTGACCAGGGGTTAGGGAAAAGAGCTCAGCAAACTGCTGCAGGACTTTCCTACAGTCAGATTGCTGTTGGCCAGAGAGGGTGTCTGAATAGATCACTCCATCTACTGAGCCATCATTAGGGTTTGATGACAGAAGATCAGGGAGAGGTTCACTCTCAGCTTCCTGATCCTCATCTGTTACCATTAACAGATTTACATCAGCCCTGTCATGGAAGAGCTTAAGGCGGTTCACATGGATCACCCTCTTGGGGCTCCTGCTTGTGCCCGGGTCCACCAGGTAGGTGACCTGACTCTTCCTCTCTAGCACTGGGTAAGGGCCACTCCATTTGTCCTGAAGTGCCCTGGGAGCCACAGGCTCCAGAACCCAGACTTTCTGCCCTGGTTGAAATTCAACCAGTGCAGCCTTTTGGTCATACCAAAACTTCTGGAGCTGTTGGCTGGCCTCAAGGTTTTTACTTGCCTTTTCCATGTACTCTGCCATCCTTGAGCGAAGGCCAAGCACATAGTCCACTATGTCTTGTTTAGGCTCATGAAGAGGTCTCTCCCAGCCTTCTTTAACAAGAGCAAGTGGTCCCCTTACAGGGTGGCCAAACAGAAGTTCAAAGGGTAAGAACCCTACTCCCTTCTGAGGCACCTCTCTGTAAGCGAAAAGCAGACATGGCAGGAGGACATCCCATCTCCTTTTGAGTTTTTCTGGGAGCCCCATGATCATGCCCTTTAATGTCTTGTTGAATCTCTCGACAAGGCCATTAGTTTGTGGATGATTTGGTATAGTGAATTTATAGGTCACTCCACACTCATTCCACATGTGTGTCAGGTATGCTGACATGAAGTTGGTACCTCTGTCAGACACCACCTCCTTAGGGAAGCCCACTCTGGTAAAGATACCAATGAGGGCCTTGGCTACTGCAGGGGCAGTAGTCGACCTAAGGGGAATAGCTTCAGGATACCTAGTAGCATGATCCACTACTACTAGGATGTACATATTTCCTGAGGCTGTGGGAGGTTCAAGTGGACCTACTATGTCCACACCCACTCTTTCAAAGGGGACCCCCACCACTGGAAGTGGAATGAGGGGGGGCTTTGGATGTCCACCTGTCTTACCACTGGCTTGACAGGTGGTACAGGAGATGCAAAACTCCTTAACCTTCTGGGACATGTTGGGCCAGTAGAAGTGGTTGACTAACCTCTCCCACGTCTTGGTTTGTCCCAAATGCCCAGCAAGGGGAATATCATGGGCTAAGGTCAGAATAAACTCTCTGAACGCCTGAGGCACTACCACTCTCCTAGTGGCACCAGGTTTGGGATCTCTTGCCTCAGTGTACAGGAGTCCATCTTCCCAATAGACCCTATGTGTTCCATTTTTCTTGCCTTTGGACTCTTCAGCAGCTTGCTGCCTAAGGCCTTCAAGAGAGGGACAGGTTTCTTGCCCCTTACACAACTCTTCCCTTGAGGGTCCCCCTGGGCCCAAGAGCTCAACCTGGTAAGGTTCCAGCTCCATAGGCTCAGTTCCCTCAGAGGGCAGAACTTCTTCCTGAGAAGAGAGGCTCTCTTTTTCTTGTTGTGTTGCAGCTGGTTTCCCAGCTGACTTTCCTTGTCTCTTGGTAGGCTGGGCCTTTCTTCCAGACTCCAGCTCTACTTTTTCACCCTGTGCCTTGCACTGTGCCCTTGTCTTGACACACACCAGTTCAGGGATACCCAGCATGGCTGCATGGGTTTTCAGTTCTACCTTAGCCCATGCTGAGGACTCCAGGTCATTTCCAAGCAAACAGTCTACTGGGATATTTGAGGAGACCACCACCTGTTTCAGGCCATTGACACCTCCCCACTCTAAAGTTACCATTGCCATGGGATGTACTTTAGTTTGATTGTCAGCATTGGTGACTGGATAAGTTTGTCCAGTCAGGTATTGGCCAGGGGAAACCAGTTTCTCTGTCACCATAGTGACACTGGCACCTGTATCCCTCAGGCCCTCTACACTTGTCCCATTAATTAAGAGCTGCTGCCTGTATTTTTGCATGTTAGGGGGCCAGGCAGCCAGTGTGGCTAAATCCACCCCACCCTCAGAGACTAATGTAGCTTCAGTGTGACACCTGATTTGCTCTGGGCACACTGTTGATCCCACTTGGAGACTAGCCATTCCAGTGTTAGCTGGAGTGGAGTTTGAAGTGGTATTTTTCTTGGGACAGGCCTTGTCCCCAGTTTGGTGTCCAGACCGACTACAGCTACGACACCAGGCCTTTTTGGGATCAAAGTTTTTACCCTTGTACCCAGAATTGTTTTGTGAAGAGGCTCTGGGCCCACCCTCCTGTGCAGGTTTTTGTGGGCCTGTAGAAGACTCTTTACTATTTTTGTTTTTGGCTGTCTCACCACCCTTCCCCTGGGGAGGTTTTGTGACCCCTTTCTTTTGGTCACCCCCTGTGGAACTTTTGGACACCCTAGTCTTGACCCAATGGTCCGCCTTCTTTCCCAATTCTTGGGGAGAAATTGGTCCTAGGTCTACCAGATGCTGATGCAGTTTGTCATTGAAACAATTACTTAATAGGTGTTCTTTCACAAATAAATTGTACAGCCCATCATAATTACTTACACCACTGCCTTGAATCCAACCATCTAGTGTTTTTACTGAGTAGTCTACAAAGTCAACCCAGGTCTGGCTCGAGGATTTTTGAGCCTCCCTGAATCTAATCCTATACTCCTCAGTGGAGAATCCAAAGCCCTCAATCAGGGTACCCTTCATGAGGTCATAAGATTCTGCATCTTTTCCAGAGAGTGTGAGGAGTCTATCCCTACACTTTCCTGTGAACATTTCCCAAAGGAGAGCACCCCAGTGAGATTTGTTCACTTTTCTGGTTACACAAGCCCTCTCAAAAGCTGTGAACCATTTGGTGATATCATCACCATTTTCATATTTAGTTACAATCCCTTTAGGGATTTTCAACATGTCAGGAGAATCTCTGACCCTATTTATGTTGCTGCCACCATTGATGGGTCCTAGGCCCATCTCTTGTCTTTCCCTTTCTATGGCTAGGATCTGTCTTTCCAAAGCCAATCTTTTGGCCATCCTGGCTAACTGGATGTCCTCTTCACTGGAGTTATCCTCAGTGATTTCAGAGAGGTTGGTGCCTCCTGTGAGGGAGCCAGCATCTCTGACTATTATGCTTGGAGTCAGGGCTTGAGAGGCCCTGTCTTCCCTAGATAGGACTGGTAGGGGGGAATCACCCTCCAAGTCACTATCATTATCCTCTGAGTTGCCATCCTCAGAGGGGTTGGCCTTTTCATACTCTGCCAACAGCTCCTGGAGCTGTAGTTTGGAAGGTCTGGGGCCCATTACTATTTTCTTTATTTTACAGAGTGACCTTAGCTCCCTCATCTTAAGATGGAGGTAAGGTGTGGTGTCAAGTTCCACCACATTCACATCTGTATTAGACATTATGCTTCTAAAAGTTGGAATACTTTTTTTAAGAATCTAAAACTAGTTCTAGAATCTAATTCAAACTTTTACCAAACTTTTAAACTCTAAAAGGAAATGCTAACAGGGACTAACACAAGGCCCTAGCAGGACTTTTAAGAATTTAGAAAAATTTTAAATTGCAAAAAATCAATTTCTAATGACAATTTTTGGAATTTGTCGTGTGATCAGGTATTGGCTGAGTAGTCCAGCAAATGCAAAGTCTTGTACCCCACCGCTGATCCACCAATGTAGGAAGTTGGCTCTGTATGTGCTATTTCAAAGTAAGGAATAGCATGCACAGAGTCCAAGGGTTCCCCTTAGAGGTAAGATAGTGGCAAAAAGAGATAATACTAATGCTCTATTTTGTGGTAGTGTGGTCGAGCAGTAGGCTTATCCAAGAAGTAGTGTTAAGCATTTGTTGTACATACACACAGGCAATACATGAGGAACACACACTCAGAGACAAATCCAGCCAATAGGTTTTGTTATAGAAAAATATATTTTCTTAGTTTATTTTAAGAACCACAGGTTCAAATTCTACATGTAATATCTCATTTGAAAGGTATTGCAGGTAAGTACTTTAGGAACTTTGAATAATTACAGTAGCATATATACTTTTCACATAAAACACAAATAGCTGTTTTAAAAGTGGACACAGTGCAATTTTCACAGTTCCTGGGGGAGGTAAAGTATTGTTATTTTTAGCAGGTAAGTAAATCACTTACAGGTCACAGTTTTGGGTCCAAGGTAGCCCACCGTTGGGGGTTCAGAGCCACCCCAAAGTTACTACACAAGCAGCTCAGGGCCGGTCAGGTGCAGAGGTCAAAGAGGTGCCCAAAACACATAGGCTTCAATGGAGAGAAGGGGGTGCCCCGGTTCCAGTCTGCCAGCAGGTAAGTCTTCGGAGGGCAGACCAGGGTTTTTTTTTAGGGCACCGGGGGGGACACAAGTCAGCACAAAAAGTACACCCTCAGCAGCGCGGCGGCGGCCGGGTGCAGTGTGTAAACAAGCGTTGGGTTCTCTGTAGGTTTCAATGGGAGACCAAGGGGTCTCTTCAGCGGTGCAGGCAGGCAAGGGGGGGGCTCCTCGGGGTAGCCACCACCTGGGCAAGGGAGAGGGCCTCCTGGGGGTCACTCCTGCACAGACGTTCTGTTCCTTCAGGTGCTGGGAGCTGCGGGTGCAGGGTCTTTTCCAGCCGTCGGGACTTTAGGTTCAGGCAGTCGCGGTCAGGGGGAGCCTCGGGATTCCCTCTGCAGGCGTCGCTGTGGGGGCTCAGGGGGGACAACTTTGGTTACTCACGGTCTCAGAGTCGCCGGAGGGTCCTCCCTGAGGTGTTGGTTCTCCACCAGTCGAGTCGGGGTCGCCGGGTGCAGGGTTGCAAGTCTCACGCTTCTTGCGGGGGTCTTTAAATCTGCTCCTTTGAAACAAAGTTGCAGTTCTTTTGGAGCAGTGCCGCTGTCCTCAGGAGTTTCTTGTCTTTCTTGAAGCAGGGCATTCCTCGGAGGATTCAGAGGTCGCTGGTCCTTTGGAAAGCGTCGCTGGAGCAGGTTTCTTTGGAAGGCAGGAGACAGGCCGGTAAGACTGGGGCCAAAGCAGTTGGTGTCTTCTGTTCTTCTTCTGCAGGGGTTTTTCAGCTCAGCAGTCCTCTTCTTCTTGTAGTTTCAGGAATCTAAATTCTTAGGTTCAGGGAAGCCCTTAAATACTAAATTTAAGGGCGTGTTTAGGTCTGGGGGGTTAGTAGCCAATGGCTACTAGCCCTGAGGATGGGTACACCCTCTTTGTGCCTCCCCCCAAGGGGAGGGGGGTCACATCCCTAATCCTATTGGGGGAATCCTCCATCTGCAAGATGGAGGATTTCTAAAAGTTAGAGTCACTTCAGCTCAGGACACCTTAGGGGCTGTCCTGACTGGCCAGTGACTCCTCCTTGTTATTCTCATTATTTCCTCCGGCCTTGCCGCCAAAAGTGGGGGCCGTGGCCGGAGGGGGCGGGCAACTCCACTAGCTGGAGTGTCCTGCGGTGCTGGAACAAAGGGGTGAGCCTTTGAGGCTCACCGCCAGGTGTTAAAGCTCCTGCCTGGGGGAGGTGTTAGCATCTCCACTCAGTGCAGGCTTTGTTACTGGCCTCAGAGTGACAAAGGCACTCTCCCCCATGGGGACAGCAACATGTCTAGTGTGGCAGGCTGCTGGAACCAGTCAGCCTACACAGATAGTTGGATACAGTTTCAGGGGGCACCTCTAAGGTGCCCTCTGGGGTGTGTTTCACAATAAAATGTACATTGGCATCAGTGTGCATTTATTGTGCTGAGAAGTTTGATACCAAACTTCTCAGTTTTCAGTGTAGCCATTATGGTGCTGTGGAGTTCGTGTTTGACAAACTCCCAGACCATATACTCTTATGGCTACCCTGCACTTACAATGTCTAAGGTTTGGCTTAGACACTGTAGGGGCACAGTGCTCATGCACTGGTGCCCTCACCTATGGTATAGTGCACCCTGCCTTAGGGCTGTAAGGCCTGCTAGACGGGTGACTTATCTATACTTGCATAGGCAGTGAGAGGCTGGCATGGCACCCTGAGGGGAGTGCCATGTCGACTTACTCATTTTGTTCTCACCAGCACACACAAGCTGGCAAGCAGTGTGTCTGTGCTGAGTGAGGGGTCTCCAGGGTGGCATAAGTCATGCTGCAGCCCTTAGAGACCTTCCCTGGCATCAGGGCCCTTGGTACCAGAGGTACCAGTTACAAGGGACTTACCTGGATGCCAGGGTGTGCCAATTGTGGATACAAAAGTACAGGTTAGGGAAAGAACACTGGTGCTGGGGCCTGGTTAGCAGGCCTCAGCACACTTTCAATTCAAAACATAGCATCAGCAAATGCAAAAAGTCAGGGGGTAACCATGCCAAGGAGGCATTTCCTTACAGATGGCATGTGTAGCTGCAGATACACATGCTGTGCATAGACTAGTAAGCAGTTATCTCCCCAAAAGCGGTGGTTCAGCCTGTAGGAGTTGAAGTTGTTTGAAACAAAGTTTGTAATACTGCTTGGCCTACTGTGGCTTGTTGTGCTGTTAACACATCCACGCAGTAGTGTTTGGTAAACGTATGAGGCGTAGACCGTGTGGCTGCCTTACATATTTTAGTCATAGGAATATTTCCTAGAAAGGCCATGGTAGCACCTTTCTTTCTAGTCGAGTGTGCCTTTGGTGTAATAGGCAGTTCTCTTTTTGCTTTGAGATAGCAAGTTTGAATGCATTTAACTATCCATCTAGCAATGCCTTGTTTGGAAATCGGATTTCCTGCATGAGGTTTTTGGAAAGCAACAAATAATTGTTTTGTTTTCCGAATTTGTTTTGTTCTGTCAATGTAGTACATTAACGCTCTTTTGATGTCTAATGTATGTAGTGCTCTTTCAGCTACAGAATCTGGCTGTGGGAAGAAAACTGGTAATTCTACTGTTTGATTCAAGTGGAACGGTGATATGACTTTTGGTAAAAATGTAGGATTTGTCCGTAGAACTACTTTATGCTTGTGTATTTGAATAAATGGTTCTTGTATGGTAAATGCTTGAATTTCACTTACTCTTCTTAGAGATGTGATGGCAATTAGAAATGCAACTTTCCATGTTAAGTATTGCATTTCACAAGAGTGCATGGGCTCAAAAGGTGGACCCATGAGTCGTGTTAAGACAATGTTGAGGTTCCATGAAAGAACTGGTGGTGTTCTTGGTGGTATAATTCTCTTTAGGCCTTCCATAAACGCTTTTATGACTGGTATTTTAAATAATGAAGTTGAGTGCGTGATTTGCAGGTAAGCTGAAATTGCGGTAAGATGCATCTTAATGGAAGAAAAAGCTAGCTTAGATTTTTGCAAATGTAGTAAGTATCTTACGATGTCTTTGGCAGATGCGTGTAAGGGTTGAATTTGATTATTATGGCAGTAATAAATAAATCTTTTCCACTTATTTGCATAGCAATGTCTAGTGGTAGGTTTCCTAGCTTGTTTTAAGACTTCCATACATTCTTGTGTAAGGTCTAAGTGTCCGAACTCTAGGACTTCAGGAGCCAAATTGCTAGATTCAGTGATGCTGGATTTGGGTGTCTGATCTGTTTGTGTTGAGTTGAGTTAACAGATCTTGTCTGTTTGGTAGTTTGACATGAGGCACTACTGAGAGGTCTAGTAGTGTTGTGTACCAAGGTTGCCTTGCCCAAGTTGGCGCTATTAGTATGAGTCTGAGTTTGTTTTGACTCAACTTGTTTATCAGATATGGAAGGAGTGGGAGAGGGAGAAAAGCATATGCAAATATCCCTGGCCAACTCATCCATAACGCATTGCCCTGAGACTGATCTTGTGGGTACCTGGATGCGAAGTTTCGGCATTTTGCGTTTTCCTTTGTTGCAAATAGATCTATTTGTGGTGTTCCCCAACTTTGGAGGTAAGTGTTCAGTATTTGGGGGTGAATCTCCCATTCGTGGATCTGTTGGTGATCCCGAGAGAGATTGTCTGCTAACTGATTCTGAATCACTGGAATAAATTGTGCTATTAGGCGAATGTGGTTGTGAATCACCCAATGCCATATTTTCTGTGCCAGGAGACACAACTGTGTTGAGTGTGTCCCTCCCTGTTTGTTTAGGTAAAACATTGTTGTCATGTTGTCTGTTTTGACAAGAATGTGTTTGTGGCTTATTATGGGTTGAAATGCTTTTAGCGCTAGAAATACTGCCAGTAGTTCTAAGTGATTTATGTGAAACAGTTTTTTGCTGAGTGTCCCATTGTCCCTGGATGCTGTGTTGATTGAGGTGTGCTCCCCACCCTATCATGGAGGCATCTGTCGTTATTACATATTGTGGCACTGGGTCTTGGAAAGGCCGCCCTTGGTTTAAATTTATATTGTTCCACCATTGAAGCGAGGTGTATGCTTGGCGGTCTATCAACACTAGATCTAGAAGTTGACCCTGTGCCTGTGACCATTGTGATGCTAGGCACTGTTGTAAGGGCCGCATGTGTAACCTTGCGTTTGGGACAATGGCTATGCATGAGGACATCATGCCTAGGAGTTTCATCACCATTTTGACTTGTATTCTTTGTTTTGGATTCATGGCCTTTATTACATTGTGAAATGCCTGTACCCTTTGTGGGCTTGGAGTGGCAATCCCTTTTGCTGTGTTGATTGTCGCCCCTAAGTATTGCTGTGTTTGACACGGCTGAAGGTGTGACTTTGTGTAGTTGATTGAGAAACCTAGTTTGTGGAGGGTTTCTATGACATACTTTGTGAGTTGTGAACACCGTTCTAGCATGTTGGTTTTGATTAACCAATCGTCTAGGAACGGGAACACATGTATCTGCTGCCTTCTGATATGTGCAGCTACGACTGCCAGGCATTTTGTAAAAACTCTTGGCGCAGTTGTTATTCCAAATGGCAACACCTTGAATTGGTAATGTACCCCTTGGAATACAAACCTTAAGTACTTTCTGTGTGAAGGATGTATCAGTATATGGAAATAGGCATCCTTTAGGTCTAGTGTTGTCATGTAGTCTTGATGTTTGAGCAGTGGGATTACGTCCTGTAATGTCACCATGTGAAAGTGATCTGATTTGATGTAGGTATTTAATGTTCTGAGATCTAATATAGGTCTTAGAGTTTTGTCCTTTTTGGCTATGAGAAAGTACAGAGAGTAAACTCCTGTTCCTTTCTGTTGAATTGGTACTAATTCTATTGCTCCTTTTTGTAGTAACGCTTGGACCTCTAGTCCTAGAAGATCCATGTGTTCTTTTGACATATTGTGTGTTTTCGGTGGGACGTTTGGAGGGAATTTGAGAAATTCTATGCAATAACCATGCTGGATAATTGCTAGGACCCAAGTGTCTGTTGTTATTTCCTCCCAATGTTTGTAAAACTTGGTTAGTCTCCCCCCCCACAGGTGTTATGTGTTGGGGATTTGTGACGTGGAAGTCACTGCTTGTTTTGAGGAGTTTGGGGGCTTTGGAACTTCCCTCTATTTTTTGGGGAATTGTCCCCCTCTATATTGCCCCCGAAAACTTCCCCGCTGATATTGGCTTTGATAAGTGGGCCTTGCTTGTGAGGTTGTGGCTTCTATGGGTTGACCTCGAAACCCCCCCTCTAAATTGTGTCTTGCGAAATGTGCCTCTGCTCTTTGGGGAGTAGAGTGCGCCCATGGCTTTTGCCGTATCAGTGTCTTTTTTAAGTTTTTCAATAGCAGTCTCCACCTCCGGCCCAAACAACTGCTGTTAATTAAAAGGCATATTCAGCACGGCTTGTTGTATTTCCGGCTTGAATCCTGACGTACACAACCATGCGTGTTTCCTTATTGTTACTGCAGTATTTACAGTCCTTGCAGCTGTATCTGCTGCATCCATTGCTGACCGTGTCTGATTATTTGAGATACTTAGTCCTTCCTCCACCACTTGTTGTGCCCTTTTCTGGAACTCTTTGGGTAAGTGTTCTATGAAATGCTGCATTTCGTCCCAATGAGCTCTATCATATCTTGCCAGAAGTGCTTGTGAGTTGGCAATGCGCCATTGGTTTGCTGCTTGTGCTGCAACCCTTTTCCCCGCAGCGTCGAATTTGCGACTCTCCTTGTCTGGAGGTGAAGCGTCTCCCGAGGTGTGAGAGTTTGCTCTCTTGCGAGCTGCCCCAACAACCACAGAGTCTGGTGTTAACTGCTGCGTAATATAAACAGGGTCCGTTGGCGGTGGCTTGTACTTTTTCTCCACTCTTGGAGTTATTGCCCTGCCTTTAACAGGATCCTGAAATACTTGTTTGGAGTGTTTTAGCATTCCAGGGAGCATAGGTAAGCTTTGGTATTGGCTATG
The DNA here is from genome assembly GCF_031143425.1 of Pleurodeles waltl. Taxonomy (NCBI): domain Eukaryota; kingdom Metazoa; phylum Chordata; class Amphibia; order Caudata; family Salamandridae; genus Pleurodeles; species Pleurodeles waltl. Next base: position 242,345,543 of record NC_090442.1, read on the forward strand.
AGTGGAGGATAGTGTATTAAACAAAAAGTCATCCTCAATCGGTTCTGCATGCAAGGTGACGTTATGAAAAGCAGCTGCCCTTGAGACCACCTGCGTGTAGGATGTACTGTCTTCAGGTGGCGACGGTCTCGCAGGGTAACAGTCTGGGCGGTTATCTGATACAGGGGCATCATAAAGGTCCCATGCGTCGGGATCATCTTGACTCATTGCAGTATGAGTCGGGGATTACATCAATGGTGGAGTGGCTACCGGTGATGTGTGCATTGATGGTGGTGGAGATGGTGGCGGAGTTGTTTGTTTTGCCACCTTTGCCTGTGGCTGTTTGTCCTTTTCTTGAAAGGCAAGCCTTCTTTTCATTTTAATTGGGGGAAGAGTGCTTATCTTCCCTGTGTCCTTTTGAATGTGGAGCCTCCTCTGAGTGTAGTCTGGCTCCATTGATTCAAGTTCTTGTCCGAACTTATGTCCTTGCATTTGGGAGGACAACACCTGTTCCTCTGTGTAGGAACCTGTTTTCGGTTCCGAGGCTGGGTGTTTCAGAATCGAAACCTTTTCGTCGCCTTTTTGGGCTCCGACGAAACCTTCTTTATTTTCGGTGTCGTAGTGTCTCGGTGCCGACCCATTTCGGTGCCACTGTCTCGGTGCCGAACTTGCTCGGAGCCGCTGTCTCGGGCCCAAGATTGCTGTGTGCCGGTATCTCGACCGGAGTCGGATGACTTCGACACAAGCATGCCCTTTTTCGGTGCCGATGATCGGTCACCTATTTTTCGGGTTAAGCCATGGCCTGTTGGCGGTGGCATCCCCTGGGCCTTTGTGGTCTTCTCGTGAGTTTTATGTTTCTACGTCTTACTCACGGTTTTCATTGTTTCTTCGGGCTCAAGCTCGTCTGAGTCCGACTCCTGAATGGAGAAGGTTTCTTCTTCCTCCTCGAAACGCCCTTGTCCTGTCGGCGCCGACGCCATCTGCAGTCCTCTCGCTCTTCGGTCTCTTAATGTCTTCCTCGACCGAAACGCTAGACAGGCTTCACAAGTATCTTCCTTGTGCTCTGGAGACAAACACAGGTTACAGACCAGATGCTGATCTGTATACGGATACTTGTTGTGACATTTTGGGCAGAATCGGAATGGGGTCCGTTCCATCAGCCTTGAAGAGACACGTGGCCGGGCCGACCAGGCCCCGACGGGGGATCGAAAAAAACCCCAAAGGGCCACCAAAGCTCTTCTAAAGTCGGTGTCGATCTGTTGTAACTAACCCGATACCGAACGCAAACAATACCGATGATTTTTCTGAGATTCTAACTAACTTTCCAACCCGAAACATGGAGCGAAAAGGAACACGTCCGAACCCGATGGCGGAAAAAAACCAATCTAAGATGGAGTCGACGCCCATGCGCAATGGAGCCGAAAGGGGAGGAGTCCCTCGATCTCGTGACTCAAAAAGACTTCTTTGAAGAAAAACAACTTGTAACACTCCGAGCCCAACACTAGATGGCGGGATGTGCACAGCATGTGTATCTGCAGCTACACATGCCATCGAACATATATATATATATATACATATATATATATATATGCGCTATCTCGCGCATTGCTGTCAACGGGACTTGGTTGTAGGAAGACATCGCTCACCCAGTGTGGGGTGTCCAAGGGACACAGACTGTGTGCAGAGGGTGGACTCTCCGGTGGGAGTGTGACTGGAGGCCCCTAAAGTTCGCTGGGACCCAAGGCTGCGGCAGAGGGAGCAGACAAAGTGACTACGATCTCTCTGAAACATCTAAATGCCCAACTAATATGTGCAATAAAATGGCTTGTGCTGAATGACCTTCCCCCACCCACTTGCCTCCATAGAAGACTATGTTGGTTCGGCAGTCTGTTAATTCAAGTTGCAATAGGCCTGCTTACCACAACTGCTTCGCCCTGGGTGGTATTACAAATATTATACTGCAAGCTTCCTATCCTGTTTTTTGAAGCTCTCTGGCGCAACTGATACTGGTGTAAACGCTTTCAATTTTCCAAAACGGGAACCGAAAATACCTAGGATATTCCTTACTGCAAATTTATATTGGTAGGGTGTACTGCTTGTTCCATTAGGACTGACATGGCTTACAAAACAAGACTCACAGGTTGTGCTTTGAATGGTAAAGATTACCAGAGGTCTGGTAGGTTATTCAGGGCTGAAGCACAATTGTGGGCTTGTGTACTGTCGCCAAAGAAGGTTGCATGGGGGTGAGGTAGACACCTACTGGGAATTCATGTTGGCAAATTATCCTGCCTATTTTCATTTTTTCTAAATCTATACTGCTCTGTGTGTCCACTCTAATAGGTTAACTCTAGTGGCTCATTACACTATGGCTCCCCTTAGAAGCCGGATTTAACTTTTGCAGGATGAAGAGAAACTTACTGCACAGACTCACAACTGTTCCTTTGTTAGTATAGTGTTTTTTTAAGGACTTGAGGGCACCAGGGTGCAATGGTCTTTCCTCTATAAAGATCTGGCCCCATGGCATATTCTTTTTCATCGCCATCTGCTTTGAGTGGGGTTTAGGCATCAGGGAGAGGCTGTAGCACAGGTTGCACTGTCAGGTCAATTCTCACATGTCTGTCTTGTCCAACATCCCAAACCACGTCTAGTTTCACTGCTGCACAACAGGAGTAAATACAAAAAACATCCTGTTGCCAATTTTACAAAACACATTTGCATTTGTCTCATTGGACCCTTCACTTTGGGCATTAACATACGATGTGAGGGAACAAAACGTCATGGGAAGTCAATGTCATAGCCAAGTTGTTCACAACCTACAGCTTGTACTTGGTGAAGAGCGCAAATAGACACCTGCTTTTGATTAATGGAAGGTGCGTCCTCCACCGTAGCAAATTCCCCCTCTCTCCAGAGTAGCAAATACATTCCTCATGGATACCTCTAACTGCAGATACCTTATCTTCAAGATATTCCAAAGGAGCCAGAGAGGATTCAGAAATTAGCAGTTCTCTCAATGCACTGCTAGGTGGTGCCTTGTGGCTCCTCATTGGCTTCATTCTACCCCAGAAGTGACAGAACAGAGCCACATATAAGTGCCATTCCTCACTGCCCTCCCACCTCCCCGTTCTGTTGTGGAGCTTCTTTTCAACATCTAAAAAGGTCTTGAGTTAAGAGACCTGCACACTGGTAGCTTCAAATCTTTTGTATTCTGCATCCAAGGAAGCGGAAAGACTCAAGCAAAAAAACAAAATCTGGTGCACAGGGGTGGAGTTTATATGTGGCTCCGCTCCATCACTTCTGGCACAGAACAAAGTGAACACAGAGTCACACAGCGCCACCTAGCAGTGAGCAGGGACACTGTTATAAAAGGTTTTCAGATCCGGGTTGGAGCCTGGTGAATATTCAAAAGATGAGGGATTTCCATTAGACGGAGTATCCAGAAGGATAGATAAGAGATCAAGAGAGAAATAAATATTGAGGAATTGTGCTTCTCTTTTCTCCAAAGAGGATAATAAGCACTAAACTGCCCCACCCATGAGTAAGATCCAACAATACTGAAATGAAAATGTAAACTTTTCTCTCTGTCTCTCTCTCTGGAAAAGTCTTTAGAGGAGAAGCCAGATATGATGGGGAGCCCCTTCGCCATAACCCTCGGACCTCTCTGGTGCCCACTTTTGTCGCCTCCAGTAGTTCTCTTGTAACTCATGGAGGTGAATCCTCTCTCTGCCCTTGAGGGTCATCCCTGACACCTGGCAGTGGGGAAGATGGGAATCAGGCAAAAATACCACATAGAAGTAGTGAGGGTCATTTTGCCTGTACTTCCTACTACCGGAACAACAATTCATGAAGGGAGATGGCATTTCTTAGTGAACAGAAAAATACCTTCTGTCGGCAAACTAAATACTTGTGACACTAAACATGGCTGAGAAGAGCTTAAAGGGACGGTTTGGAAAGACTTCTCCACAAAAAAGCCTGAACTCAATGCTTCAAGATCCTGTTGCCAAGAACTATAAGAAAAACCTGGAGCAAATGTCACTGACATGGAATGATAGGATACCAGTGTGTTGTTTCTTAAAGAAATAGTGTCAGTTTTCCCTCCTCTTCAGGCTGCAGCCTATCTAGTTAAAGGGCCATCATATCACTTTTCAGTAATGGTTTGCAAAACAGATCTTGACATTTTTTCTCTGGTGGCTAGTCTATATTAAAATTGGCTACCCTTTTTTTAAAGACATAAATTAAATTGGCCAACGGTCCGCCAAATTTGCTTTAAAAATTGGCTTTTCTAAAAGGAAAATATATATTTTATTTTTGTATAGTGCTCCAAGATCTTGCGTGTGGGCGGAGCAATTCAGTGTTTATGATTTCAATTGAGATTCCCCTGAAGAACAATTAAGATTAAAGGTAAGCAACTTTTTCTTCTGGTCCACTCACTCGAGGTTTCTCACTTGAATTACTCGGCGATCCTACACATTCTTTTGTAGTAAAGCCATCAGCTGGATCTCCATCGCTCCGACACATCCAACGAATGTCCTACCTCCACTCCTAGGCCATTGCCAACTTAACACAGTCAGAGGGACAAGATTGGCGAGAGCGGCGATGGTCCATGTTCAAGCACTCTTGATACAAACTAATAATGGTGTCAAAATCCTGATCCTCATCCACTCTACGTTTTCAGTCCAATTACCACACATCACAACTGACTGAGGAGTTAACATTCCAAAAACAGCAGTTCACTTTATTTTCTAATAACATCTTCCAAATCTCCAGATCCATGCAAGGCAAGCACAAGACGTTATCAAACAATAAAGGGTTTTGCAGGGGCAATATAGTCACATGATTATGTCCGTAAAGATTCAGTATAAAGTACAGGTTAAGATCTCAAGTTGCATAATTTCCATGCTCTGATTTCTTTTTTCTCAGGAGAGCAGTAAGGTAAGCCATGGCTCTATATACGCTTTTATGGAATATAACAGTTAACTATAACTCTTCAGTTAGGTTCTCCATGTCAGGACTGGCAATTGAGGGATTATGAACATTTTCATAGGCAACACACAATAGTTAATCCTATAATAATTTCCAAGATCTCAATGGAATTCAAAGATCAATTCGGAGGCAAATGTCCCACGCTTACCTTAGTGCCTACTTAAAGTCTTTCCAATACATACTCCAATCTCTTAGAATTCAGGGTCTACATAAAATCTACATGGAATCTGCTAAAATAGATAAATGTAACCCTTTTACAGACATGCTGTTTGCACACCTCAGTGACCGAGATTTAAAACAAAAACAATTAAACTGAATAAGGTGGAGAGATTTTCATTTTTATAAACACATATTTGTGCAATATTTTGGTGCATTTATCAAACTAACAAACATAAATCCTGGAATACAAACAACGGAAATGTCCTGGATACAGGCAGTTTGGCAATACCAAATAAGTCTGGGTTTTCCTAGGGACGGTAGTCAGGATACTCAATTATGTTCCATCAGTGCAAATCACTAAACTGGGGCAGAATCACTGTTTGTGGCACACTGTTCATTTGATGATAGTTATCAAACATAGGAGCACATAGCATGTAGAAAATCTGTATATTTTCTAATTCTGCACAACTGAAAGAATCTACTGATGCATGTCAGACCTCCCGCACCCTGACTGGCTGGTCAGAGGACTGCACTCAACATGACATTTATCAGATTTTTAGCACTTGTTTTTTTTTTTTTTTTTTTTAACAGGATTATTCCCTTTGGTCTCCAGGAACATATCCCTGCGAAGGCTTGACCCCAACCTGTGCTCCTCTGGAACTCCTTAGCATGGTGGAGAGAAAAGCACTGAGAAGGGTGCTATGAGTGTCTGTATCCAGAAATGGCCATTTGGATTTGTGATTAGGCTAAGAAGAAAAAACAGGCATTTGCAAATGCCACAAGTCTCACATTTGCTTGAGTTAGAGCTATTCGTGTGGTAAACTCCTAACCGGACTTTTCTTGCCACATAAATTGAAAATTAAAAGTATAACCGTTTCACATAAGCGAGCCGATTCACTGCGCCACAGTCGCCATGAGCATCAGCGTGAAGAGACACACAAAAGGAAAAAGAAGTTCGCTCGCAGTCAAACTTATCGGCAAAAGTGCAATTAGCTGTGTAACAGGGACGATAGCCAAGGGGGTAACAAAACCTTCCCAAGGAGGGACAAACATAAGCCATTTACCAATGTCAAAGCGCTTGCGTGCTGCTATGCTCAACCTAATAGGCATTTGGCTCCTTGTGGTGTAGTGACACAGCTACTTCCCCTCTCATTGGTTCTGCCAAAAATGAAGTCAAAAGTGTAGATTGGAAGCTAGTGGGAATCGTCTTTGTCACTACCTTTCCATTCTGATACACACCTCCCGGAAGGGAGTGCTGGGCTGCTCCTCCCACCCTCTCTAATTAGCAATCAGTAGGTACAATCAGATTCTGATCCAACCGGATGTCGAAGTTGCATTCATGTGTTGGTATATTTTATACGTATGAATTGGGCATACATAGTAGTAGTAGCTAGGACAAGGTCCGGGATTATGGACCGACTATCAAAATTTTTCTTCTGGGTCTCACCCATGCAAAAGTTAAAACTATGTGGAGAAAACTTCTCTCAATATCGTTCGTTTAGTATAAACACCTGGTTGCCACACAGTGGATATACAGAAGTAAACCCCGGCATGCTGGTGTTTCAAATCTTGTAAAGAGATGGGTTGCTGTGGAAAGGGCAACACTGTCCAATCGTGCTAATGGGGGGCCTTAAACCTGTGTATCATGTATAGAGAAGGGCCCTTTAACTTGTCTAACATTGTTCTGGAACTTCAAACTTTGATATGTTTAGGGATTTCATTCAATTCATGATAGGGAAACTATTTAAGATTTTCTCAATGGTTATGAGCCCAGGTCCCTGCTGCTGCTGCTGGTGGGCGATTTGGGCTTGGACTGCATAGATCCGTTATGTTATTTTTATTTGCAAGCACATCTATGTGGAGCTTCTTGGTACCAACTAAGAACAAGCATTTGCAATGCAACGGGTCTTGCGTTTGCTCGTGTTAGAGCTAACAGCGTTGTAAACTCCAAACCGGACTTTTCACTCGTAATGAAACCAATCGGCAAAAGTGCAATTATGTACGTAACCGGAAAAGGTGCAATTAACTGTGTAACAAGGTCAATATTATACAAAGCGCTCGACTTCTGCCAAGCGAGATCGTGCAGCGAAAATAGAGAAAAAGTAGTCCACGAACCGGACGGAAAACAGCAACCTTCGTATGTTTTCTGTACTTGGTCGATGCGCTCAAGGAGTGCTAACCACCGGAAAAGGCATGACCTATGCGTGCCTTCCACTAATGAAATCAAGCAGATTCTAACAGGCAAGCCCACGAACCAATGAAAGACACTGACGTGACGTGGACGGGGCTCTGAGCCCTTTTTAATTCCTAAAGCGTCTCACTAGCGAAAGGCATGAGCAAGCACATGCGACGCAGGCTCGACCCTAAAAAGGAGGAGGAAAACGTGAACTGACCACTAAATAGTCACTTTATAGCAGGTTTCTTAAGTGGTAGGTAGACAGTTTGACTTTGGCAAATTAAAATGGAAAAATATACATTTCCAAGATGTTCTGACAGCACTTCTGAGTGAAAGAATCTGAGTCAAATGTCCTTCATTCCCCCATGCCAATATTAAACCACGTTGCTAAAGCCTTATAGCCAAGTAGACAAATAGATTCTGTAGCTATGCACATTACCTCCGAAATTCCCAAAAGCCAGCCAACTGTCCAACTGGTTGAAATTCTCTCTTTAATTTCAGCAAAATACATCTCCACTATGGGTTCATAAAATATTTTTACAAAAAATAAAAAATAAATTCATGGTCATGAAAGGCATCTCACTGTAAAGGACACCCTAGCACAAAGATTTGCAAACTTTCCAAATACTAGGTGAAGTAAACCGAATGCACACCAGGGGACGTATTATACATTGTGCCCGATGACACAACGAGTGTGTGTGCCAGCTTTGTGCACCCCCAGGGCACAATGTTATTACAGAAGGCTGCAGATGCTTGTGCATCCCCTTCTGTAATACTGATAGTGCTGGCACACATGTAGCTCCAATGCTGTCACAAGAGGGTGTTTCCTCATTTGCATGACGGTCTGGCCCAATGTAAATGAGGTAATCACTTTGCCTCTGCGCCTGCACCATATTATGGATGCGAGCACAGAGGCAAACATGCCATTACGAGGTGCACTGAAAGTGCGCCACAAAAAAGGTCATGCACTTTCAGTACGCCTCCTGAAGGCAGCCCTCTGGAGTGGTCGCCCAGACATCCCCCTGTAGGTGGGACAGTCACTCACTGCACATACCTGCAAGGGTATGTCTCTCCTCTCTTCAAAGTCCAGGTGGCATGCTACCTGCGCAGAGAAACAGAGGGGCTTGGAAACAGTCGCTCCGTATTTCACTTGAATGTGGTACCCCAAGAGCAGCTGTGAATTTGCGGCTGCCTGGGGGGGCAGCACACTCTTTCTAATAGAGAGCATTGTCCCTGTTTGCGCCTGGCGCACCTTTTGAAAGGTGCACTTTGGTGCAAAAAGGAAAGGTGTGCCATATGCATAATACGGCCCGGTTCCCCTTTTAAGGAATATAACTTTCAAGTTGAAGTCTTTTTAATCTCCATTAAAATCTACATTCATTGCTGACGAAATCAAATACTTGAATTCGGGGACTTGCGGGGTCACACTGTGCATGGGTACCCAAATCCATCACACTCAAAAGACTCTGAATATTCTGTCAGAAAAACCTGCACTGTACCAACCTTCCGCACCTATTTGTGCTGGAATAGACTACATTATGCGTTTTGTAACTGGATGTACCTTACCAGCACAAACTCCCTTTTAGGGATGATGAATTCCAGCTTTTGTATTAACACAAATATATGTGTGGATTGAAAACATGCTTCTGCCAATACTACTCTTAGAAGGAAGCATACAAATAAAGAAAGGTAAAGACATCATTTTTGCAACTGCCAGCAAGATCCCTGTATTTTCATGTAGCAGACCATGGTTCAAATGCTAGGTTAATGCAACGCATATCTGTAATGTAGTTGGTAACTGTATAACAAATTAACAAGCTTTTTAATGGCATGTGTTTAGTTCCTTTTTACACATTTTTTAAGTTACTAATTCTCGGTTAAATCTCCAATACTGAAGCATCCAAATTTGTGCTGTCTCAAAGGGAGAGCCATGGTTTGTACCTTTCATAGGATCCTATTTCAGAGCTTTGCAAGGACACATAAGCGAGGGATGCTTGTGGAGACCCTAGAATTGACACGTACTGCACAAACACCCTGCCATCAATGCCCATTCTATTTAAGTGTGCATAAGAGACCCAGAATAGGGAAATGAATGGAAAAATAAAAAACCAATGAGGTTCCTTGGGAAGGTGGGAAGATGTTTTTTGGTTTTTTTTGTGTAGTGTGACGTATCTCTGCTAACGGAAGTAACTCAAGAAGGCTGAGAGAGAACAGGGCACAGTGGAAAAGCAGAGAAAGCACAGCGTGGTTGTGGGGGGCAGCAAAAGTGCAGCAGCGGTGGTGGTGGGAGGGGGCCAGTCATAGCAGCACAGGGGTAAGCAGTGAACACTCAGCAGATAGAGAAGCAGCAAGAAAACAGCAGAGGAGAGCAGAGACAATGTAGAAAAGGGGGAGCAGTGAGAGCGCAGCAGAGAAAGGGGCAGCAGGAACACTCCGAAGGGGGCGGTAGTAACAGGAGAGACTGGTTTTGCTGAACAGGATGGTCTCTCTTATCCCCATTTAGTTTGGGGCAGTTATCCCTCATCTATGTGTTCATGTTGTTTAGACAGTCCAAGAACTTTAGTCTAGTTGTTTAAAAATTGTCTGCAATTGAAATTGTCATTTGGGTATTGTCCACATAAGATGCAATTTCGAAAGCCTTCTCTTCTGAAAATTCCAGCCAGGAGACTCATATAAATATTAAATAAAGTTGGACTGAGGGATGAATCCTGGGGTACACCACAAGAGACAGAGTTGGAATCCAGTAGGGGAAAAATACTGACTGAGATCTGTTTGGGAGGAAATACTGAAACCATCTTAGAGCCTTTTGCACTCACAGTAGCAACTCATGAAGTCCCTTGGATCATAATATCGTAGGAAATAGTGTAAAATGCTGCAGATATGGTTGTAGCAGAAACTGCCTGAAAGTAACACAAAGCAGTATTTTGCATTACTTTGCATTAAGGGGACATTCCATTGTTAATACATCAGCATCCCCATGCAATTAGCCACAGTTTTGACACAAAGCCCTAGTACTAATTATATTAGACAGAACTTCCCAAAACAACAATATCTCTTTGTAGCAGGTGATATAAAAAAAAATGTAAAACAAAAAAAGGGGGGAGGGGGGAGTATTTCTCCAAACCTTCTGACTTTCCCTGTGTGCTGCACTGTACAGCATACATCCAAAGTTGGAACACGTTTAAATTTGTCTAGGTTAGTATTTTTTACTGGAAGAAAATACCCTTCAAGTACATAACCTATGCTAGATATGACGCAGACTCCTTTGCACTATGGTTCGAAGGTGTGTGCAAGGGGTTAGGCAGCCTGATTGTGTGCCTGATTGTGGGAGAGAGCAGGACAGTGCCTTATCTTAGTAGATATGGAGCTATCTTCTTTCCCTCTCACTCAATGCAGCGCAGCAAATTTGGTTGTTGCACTGCGGTATGAGAGTTTTTAGCAAATCTACCCCTTAGAAGACTTACTCTATAGGAAATAGTAGGGCTACCTGCATTGCTACACAGAAAATCATTTGGGCATTTACTTAAACAGACCTCTAGAATTTTGTCACATAACACAAACACAAGTTCATATTTTTTGTTGTGGTTGAATGATGCACAGCATTTGAATCCAGAAAAGATTCACATTGCAAAAATATGTTTCACAAACCACAGATGAAGGTAAATCAGGCTTCTTTCGATTGATCAATTATCCTAGCTATAGTGGTCGGTAAACACTACCTAAATATTAATTGCATTTAAAAGTAACAAATCAGCTTTAAAAGACTAATATACCCAGCTGTTCCCAAGGACACAGGTATTACCTTACCTTTTTACGTTTGTGAGTGCAGCATGCCACTGCAGGGCAAAGGTTTAACATTTATTCTGTGTCAGTGGACATATTGCTACAGCAAAACGAGTTTGTGGGAAGATGTCTCCCTAAAAATACTAATTTAGAAGACGAACCCCATGTACAGTACTTTTGAAGAACAAAATAATGTTAGGACGCATTTACTACTTCAGGTCTGATTACAAGTCAAGCAGAATAAAATTAAGCATGCTTCCAGGCATTAATTTTACTCCGCTGTATGATTAGCTGGTAGAATTTTCCAGACATGGGCATGTAAGACCCTGAATCAATTATTGCCACCGTTTATGTCTTATTTTTCCCCCAACAAGGATCCAACCAAAAAAAAAAAAAAGTCTCCCTCTCTTACTCCTTCCAACCCCCCTCTTCCCCACCACACTCACTGATCCCACCCATAAATTTACCACCTACTCAGTGCAGGTGGTAATTTGATGCAGTAATAAAAAATAAAAAAAATAAAAAAAATCAACAAAAAAAAATCACAGTACTGGGGATTGTACCGCACAGGAACAGTATGTTTCCTTTAGATTTTATTGAGTGGTATAATTGCTCCACTACCATGAAACTGGTCATTAGGACCGCAGAAGGAGGGTAAAGTAAAAAGACCATACGAACATGTAGCTTTGTTTCACATTAAATTCCCGTGCACCACTGTAGGTTAAAAGCTTGCATATCTTCCCATCCACCACAGATAACCTACCCTCTGGCTCCTTCTGGAATGGCATTTACTTTCCGGCACATATCCAACACCCGTGTTCCTGGTTCAAACAAGAACTCTGCAAATGGTGCTTCTGTAAAAAGTTCTTGGAGTTCCTTATCAGACATCACTTCTAGTGCATCTATACTGCTGTGGTAAAGGGCGTTGGTACACCTAGAAAACAAAATAGTGACATAACTCGGAATTAAGGTGACGGAAAAAGCAGAATACATCAATAATGACAAAAGAACATGAACTAAGAGATGGATGTTTCTTGGAGACCGACATGGGCCACTGAAAGCCTCAATTATTTATTTTGGGGGTGTTAAGGGAAGCATGATTAATTAGCTACAATTTGAAAAACTACTCAATACGACCTACGTGATGGATTCCGAGTTTACATGATCTATGGATTAGACCAAAGATTTTAACAGGGGGTGAGGGGCCTCACATATTAGTAATGTGTAAAAAAAAAAGTAATGGCTCTTCGAACGCTAGCAGCAACCCCCCCCCCCGCGCCTCGAAACCCTGACGGGTACATAGTGCGCTTTATAAATTATCTGATTGATTGTTGATTGATTAAATGCCCCAAATTACAGCCAGTACCCAACTGTTATCAGATGACTTCCTACTGAGTAAGACATTATAGATATTACCTTTTATAGTGTAATTCTAATAAATAGCTTTGTTTTTTAGAGCAAAGTTTACCTTCTATTTTCTTCTGAAAAAGGCTAAAAAGATAAATGTCACCTGAAGGTTCGAATGATTACTACCTCACAAGATAAAGGATTACATTAAAAAATCCAGACTGACTGAACTGCCCAAGACATCAATTTTGATCTCGGCTTTCTACAACTAGTAAATACTTTGTTACATTGATTACAGCATATGTTCCCATTTTTAACTTAAGCTTTTGAACGTCTTCAGAGTTATTTTATGCATACTCTATTACCATTAATAGTACTAGCTAATCAAGAATAGAAATCAATAAATACAATCCGAAATCTATTACTTCATAACAGCCGCTCCAGTCATCTGCCCAATGGTAAGGGAGCTTACCTCTTAGCAGCTTCGAGTCCTTCTCTACCATGAACCAGCTTGGTCACTTCCGCGGCCAGCCGTTTATGAGGGATGCGCTTTTCTGGTTCTTCAGCATGCAGGTCCATAATGTGCTTGATCTCCGGAAGAGGAAGAAACGTGAACAGTTTCAGAAACCTTTAGGAGGAAGATAACTTTATACGTCAAAAACTGTAATATTTGTCTTTAAAAAACAAAGTGCACAGAGCTGGTTAGGTATGCTTCTTGTTGAGGCACTAGTCAATACGGTAACCTGGAAATGAGATTGGTGCGAAAAATCCAAAAAGAACAGCGTTTATTCTTTTTTTATGGCTAAGACACAAAAATTCAACAAACAATGTTCTTCATGTTACAATTATCCTAAACAGGTTCCTCCTCTGAGCAAACCTGTTCTGCTTTTGTCAGCAGCTTAGCAGGGGTTTGTCACGCCACAGGTCAGATCAAACATTTTAATGTATGGGTTTGCATTAGGACTTTTGCTTATGCATATAAACTACCCTTGAACATAGAAAACAAACGTGCATACGGTAGATTGTGGACTTTCCTCTATAACTTATTGTCGCCATTACTAGGTCGGGGCCCACTGCACACAGGTCAGTGTGTAGGCAGTTTTTTTTACTGCTTTCGGGCCTGTTTTGCGATTGTCTGGGCTGCTTTTTACTACTGATTTCCCTGATATTAATAAAAACAATGGCTGCAGCAACCTCAAATCCATGCAGTCTTCCATACCCTGTAGAACCACTTGGTGTATCTTTACAAGTTCAAAACTGCCCCCGTTTGCAAACACCGGTCACTTTTTCAGCTATTTTATTTCCTTATTCGGCAACTTTTATTTTTGATGCCTGACCCTATTTTCTACAATGCGAAATGGTCAAACTATTTTAATCCGATAATGGATTGGTTACAGAGAATCTCTCTACTATAAGAAATAAAATATGCGAACAGCAGTATTGACATTAGGCAGATTGCCTAAAAATATATCTAAAGTGGGTGTTCTGCAGAATACTTGGACGGAATAAACTGGCAGATTAATATGCACATTGGACAATTTCTAAATTAACGCACTCGCAAAAAGGGATCAGAAAAATGAAATGAAAGGAAAGGTGTGTAGAGCAATTTTCAGACGTGAAGGTCATGCTCTATCACTGAAAAAATAAACACAAGCCTTCTTCGTCTTATTGAAAGTTCTTTGAAGTTCATGGCTCATTTTCACTCTTTACGATAGTTATGCAACGTCCCAAGATATTGTCCTGAAGATCAGATCAAATCTACTTCGGACAGAACAGCCCTATTCGAGACAGCCACCATGTAGTCTAGAACTAGAAAAATAGCTGTAGGCATACATTAAAGATTACTTGCGCACACGTTTTAATGTTTCGTTTTCACTCATACTGGCAGGCAGTGGGAAGTTGTCTGATGAATATACATTTTTAATCAGACGTAACCAGATTTTCTAGTTTGCAATTAATTGCCCAAAAGTCTTGCCAACACATTTAAAGAGAAAGAAGATGTAATGTTACCATGAGAAAAACAAACAGAAATAGTGCAGGTCCAAATACGATCCTGCTGATTTAACACTCATCCAAGGGGACAGGTTCCTGCAAGCTCAAATTAAAGTTGCCGCTCTTTGTGCTTCATTTGTAATCCATTCCAAAAGCAATACGCCATAAATAAATGTGTTCTGCTGTAGGGATGGCTGAATTATAAAGACTTGAGGCCTTATTCAAATGTAAATTTCGCAGATAAACATGTCAGGAGCAGTTCCGGGGAAAAAAACTCAATGCCAGGCAGCCATGTTATGTCATTGGAGCATGGGAGACCAATTAGCAATTGTATTTTTCAAAACAAATCCCGAGGCAGGAAGCTTGATTTTTAGGAAAACACAAATGTACTGTGCTTTTTTTTGCTGCCGGCATCACGATGTCATTCTCGGCACACACCTGGAGAAGAAAACAATGTCAGAAGCCCCTCCTCAAATTGAGCGAGCCTTCAAAGCTCTGTGGCCAGCAGTCCCCTGGAAGGGGTCCTGCAGGTTAGGTGTTTATAATAAATGAATCAGGTGAGGCTACGAAATTGTAAACTCAGTGGTAGCTCCACTTAAAAAAAAAAGCCAAGCAATAGAAAGGTGGGGGAACAGACCATCAGCCAGCTTTTACATCTTAATAAGGTCCTTAGTTGAAGAGAACATGTTATTATATAAAAATATATCACACGCAATGGGAATCCAGATTATGAACCAATTCTTACTCTATGGACTAAACACACAAGTGAACAAAGATATTACATTTCAGTTGGAAACTGCATCCCTAATGTTGCCATCAAAGCATTAAATATACTCGTAAGGAGAAGCAGTCGGGGCAAGAAACATGACTTGATACGGTGGAGAGAGACCCCTGTTTTTTTTCAACACAGGTACAGTGTGGAGACTGGGTAGGGGATCTCAACACTGCACAACATGTATGCTTGAATGTTGCAATATAACAGTTATTAAATTGCATAAAAGAAATCAATAAATTCAGCAGGGACATTGTTGGGTCAAGCATAGGCCTCCCTACATGGCACAGAAAGCATTGTATCATGATTTGAGACCCAGAGCACGAGTGCGTGACCAGAAGAGCCAAGCATGACTACTGTCAGTTCACCGGCCATTAGAGAACTGGCTTTAGTGGCAGTTATTCAACCACACAAAATGTGATGGGAGGAATGCTTGCAATTTGTCTAACCACTGGTAACTGCTCGGGGTAACATCCCAACCCATCGTTCTGTTGCTCACTGTGCCACCTCAGTTATGACCCTGCTCCAACAGGAACAGTGCAGCCTTAACAGCAAGGCCAGGTCCTCCCTGAACTGGAACACAACCAAACAAAATATTGGTTTTACCCTGATTAGCGCCTCTCAGTCAAGTATAGCTTGGTTCCAGTAGCATAGTGAGCACTGGTCCCATATCCAGGTATACCCTTGCCACTTAGCTAATGCATCAAACACACAAAAGGTGACCAGGCGTGGGTCCCTGTTCAGGGGGAAATTGGTCTGGCAGTTTGGGCTGTACTGCTCCTATTGGAGCAGGGTCAAGACTGATTTGTATATGGCTGAGTCCAAACTGAAGTGGCATGGTGAGCAAATAAACAATAGGGTGGAACGCTATCCCCAGCGATTGCTAGTGGTTAGACAAATTGAAAGCATTCCTCTCGTCACCTTGTGTGACCAGTGTTAGAAATACCAGTTGCAGTGGCTTAGCAGACATTTTTAACTGCCTGTATCCTGGAAAACCTGTATGTATGTATGTATGCAGGCACTAGTATTTGCAGAGCAAGCACCCAGCTCAAGAGAAACAGAACAATGAATAGGAGGCATGTCCTGCAGGAATATATCATTGTAAAAAGTTCAGGGTATACTGTCGGACAGGAGGACTGCTCCTTGAAGATGTGTGTTTTCAGCTTATTCTTGAATCGTTAAAGAACTGGTGCTGATCTGAAGTCAACAGGGATGCTGTTCCAGATCCTAGGTAAATGAACAGAAAAGGCCCACCTATTGGTGACCATTTGTTAAAATATTTCGGCCCGTCTTCTCCAACCGGGTCCTTCGCCCACCTTAAGGGACTAAGATGCTGTACAGGAAGACCTTTCTGGATCCATTTTGAAATTTACTACATCCAGTTGTTACAGAAGATGGAGGATTAAAGAGCCAGACAGCAGATGTGATTTACAGGACATTCCAGGAATTTTTAGGGGTGGGGGTGATGAGTTACAGCCCTATTAAAGCTAGAAAAGTTTCCCCTTGCCCTCCCGTGGCCACTGTTCTCTGGAAGGCTAATGGGTAATTAAGTGGAACAGCTCCCCAACTTTTGCAGACCTGTTTTACACTTCTCCTGCCGGGAGAATCCCTTCTCCCCCACCTTTCCACTAACATCTGGTGTGAGAAAGTTCTTTGGCTGAACCAGGTTGAGTAGAATAACCAAAAGCGGCAGGAATATCCAGAGCTGGTCGCAGAGCTGACTTTTAGAGTACACAATTAATATCTGCAACTTTACTAGATAATGAAGGGCCAGAAACTTTTAACCAGTATGTCAAGAGTGCTCTACTAGAAGAATCCAGGTTAACCACGCCAGTGGTAAAACATAATTCTGTGACCAAGGGTTGCAAAATTCACTGCTAACTTGCTTTATCAGATTAGGAAATAAAAACCTGGAATCTTCAACCAAGAGTGCCAGGAAAGGCAGCCTGGGCCCTGCCTCAGAGGAGAGCTCTGACTGACTGTTCAGGAGGGGTGCTGGAGGTTCACTTATAAGAGAGAGACTGCTCAATAAAAGAGAAACCATGAACTGAGGAGAGATGGGACAAGCCAAAGATGCCCACTTCACACCATGATGGACCTGCACCACTCTGCCAAAGTTAGGTCGAGTCCCTGAAGTGACTCTGCAACATCCAGACTGTGGAACATTGTGGGGATGCCGAGGAACCCAAGACTTTCTTTGTTCCACTCCCACACCTGAGTGCTACAGAGCTGTGAGGTGCCAAAAGTAACGATAAGCTAGAGTAGCAAAGGAGAAGTGAAGTGACAAGGAGGCCTGCATAAGGATCTAAGTACTAAACAGGAATGAGAAACCAGTCTGAGTAGTGAGTTTTTTGTGTCTGAGAAATATCCACAAGCTGCAAGATTAGTGAGGCATGGGCATTGAAACACCACTCCACCGTCTGTGGCATTTTTTGTGCTCATCTGAACACTGCATCACCTATAGATGTAGAAAGCACACCAGCCCATTGGAACATTGCATGGCCCCAGCTCGTTGTGCATTCAGGACCAAAGGCGTACACTGCGCTAAGAGTCTGCATTACATTTGAAGTAATGGAACGTACTGTGCAAATCAAGGAAATCTGCAAAGAGGGGAGCAGGACCCCAAACTAACACAGAATGGAGAATCGTCAAAACGTATCCACAACCTAGTCAGTCGTCCTCAAAGGTCTTCCTGGACCCCTATGTTCTACCAAAGGGTAGTATATTACCCAACACCATGGTGTTGTTTAGTGCTATAAATGACAGGAAGGTTCCTGCACTAAGGGACAGTGAAGCATAGTGGACTATGGTTAGGGTATGTATCTCAAACCCAAAGAAATTTGTCTTGGTACAGTTGACAACCTGGTAGCCAGTGGGGATGAGCTGTGATACCTGCTTACCAGAGCTGAGGCCGATGGTCAACATAGAGTAACGGCACGTCAAGAGTCTTCTATGTCCTGGACAACAGTCAGCTGTGCTGACCAGACCACAGGCATCAAATCATCCTCAAGAGGTGGCTGGGGTCACCTCTTGATTGAAAGGGCCGGTCCACTCTCTTGATAGTAGTGTAGTGTAGACCAGAGCCAGGTTTGAGAAAAGACTGGTGTGGTGCCCATCATCCTTGCTCCAGAGGAAAAGGAGGATAAGACCCCAAAGGCATACAGTCTAGGTCACTGTGACAACTGCAGTTGTCAGAGAGAGTTCTGCTAGGCACAGAAAATGTGTTCTACTCTTTTGAGCTTACAAAATGTGGCCAGTTTCACAGGTGGGCTGCTGTAGTGAACCAGTGGATCAATAACCAAGAGCCAGCACAAGGCTGATGGTTCCACAAACACAAAATAATTTCCTTTTGTTGCTAGCCTATGAAATACCTTTAGAAGGGCATAAAAAAAGACACAGGAAAGGTTCAAAAAGATTTTGCAGGACCTGCCCGATCTGTCAGAAGTGGCAAGTCAGGAGGCCAAACCAAGCCACCATTTGGTGCCTCATCCCGTGTTTTGTGTGCCATTTACAAGGGTGGGCATAGACATAGTTTGTTCATTTGATCTCTGTTCTGCTTCCGAGAACAACTATATTTTGTTTGTGATGGACTAAGCAGCAAGATATCCTGAAGCCCTCATTGCGATCTTCTCTAAGGTCAGATTTCCTGATGCAGCTGTATCTGAGAGGAACACATTTTATTTCCTCATGCATGAGGATGATTTGGGAGCAAGCTTCTCCACTGTGCACCACCGCAAACCAATGGATTGGTGGACTTTGCCCCACTGAGCTTCTGTTTGGGTATCCTGTGAAAGGTGTATCCCCTCAGACCCCAAACACGTGTGGGCCTGAGCCTCAAGGAGCCGTTGGATCAACTGATGATCGTGGCAAAAAAAGAACCTTCATGCTAGTCAAGAAGTGGTTAAAGAGTGATATGACCAAAAGGCAGCGCTGATGATTGGGTGTCAAGATTGTCAGGAGATATTTTGGTGATCGAGCCAATATGTTTTCGATCTGCAGAATGCAAATGGAGTGGCCCCTACAAGGTAGTAAGAAACATATCGGACGTCAACCATGTAACTGATTCAGATGCTACTCAGGAAACACAATGTGCTCCGCGTTAACAGGATGTAGCACTATTGAAGGACACACTGCACTGCTGGGATCTTAGCAATAGCAAAATATGTGAAGGACGACTGGGAACACCTCCCAAATCTGTGGCACAGTGATGAGAAAGATGGCTTAGTAGATGGGGTAAAGTTGGTGTTTGAACTGATTACCGCATGAACAGATGAAGCGCAGCCACAGATGAAGTGCAGAGAGGTGGTGGGACATATGTGTCCACCTCTTCTCACTCACCAGTGCTGACTCTCAGTTGAACTGGTTACTTCCGACACCATTATGTACAGCAAAATGTGAGTTGTGATTTTAGTATGTTTTTTAAGGACTAAGCAGTGACCTTACACTGAGTTATTGATATGTATTAGTTGGTTTATTGAATGTGAACACTACACAACTTGAGTGAGCAAGCTTTGCACTGCCCAACTTCGCTACCATGAGGGTCAAGTGTGAAGTGAGTGTATCCGGTGCTCTGTTTTGGGCACAACAGTAATGTTAAGCCTCAGGACACCAGGGTTATAAGTTGCTTATTGTCACAATTTGAGATGAGTAATTCCAGTCCGCCTTTGAAGTTCCTTAAGGAATCATTGGACATAACAAACAGACCTGAAAAAGGAGTCCTAGAAACACAAAGTGTGTAATAGAATTTCGTCATCCTTTCACTAAAAGATAAGGACCTGGAGGGTGTGGCTTCGGGCGTCAAGATGGCAGTCGCACTCTGAGAGTGCTCTGGACCCCTCCGTCATCTGCCTAAAGAAGCTGCCACTAAGAAACATAATATGATACTCTAATTGCTCCCACGAGCTCCTGGACCTCGGAGGGACCTCCAGTACCGATAACGGCACAATCCAAGCCGCGAGCGCTGGCCGCGACCGGAACAACAGTTTTTTAAAATGTCGGCTGAGCTCGCGGTGTCTCGGCGGGCCCGGAGATCGGGGCTTGCCTGCTGACGGGGCCGCCTCCGACGAGAGTGCCGTGTGCGGCGCTCGAAGTGCCTGGGGCGAGCTCCGAGGTCTGGGGCACCCGCGTGTGGAGGAGCGGCGTGGCCGGCTTCGTTGGTCCCGCTATCGGAGACCCAGGCCCCGTAACACCGCGCTCGGGGGACTGAGGGAGAAGGTGAGCCGTGGGATGAGAGCTCCCTCGCCTGATCTAAATAAGCGGGGCCGGGCCCCGGGACAGGGGCTCGCCGGCTGAGAAGACCTCCACAGGCGAGCGTGCCGCGCAGGGGGCACCTAGACTTGGCTCTGCGATCTGGAGCCCCCCCCCCCGGCGGAAGGGGGAGCGGCGCTGCCGGCTCGGAGGACCCCTCCCCGACGAAATAAGCTTTGCGATGCTGGCACCGAAGGACTGGAGAGAAGCATAAAAAGAGGTGAGCCGTAAGGTGGGGCTCGCTCACTTGAGCAGGACAGGGCCCGGCTGGGCGGCGCGGCTGCGTTCCTAGCCGCTGATCCCGGGCGACCAAGACGAAGCGAGTGGCCCTCAGAACCCGGGTCCAAACGCATGAGAACGAAGCTGCCCCCCTCCTGGAAGAGAGAGAGAGGAAGGAGGGAGAAGAGAGACCCAGGCCCCCCCCAAAAAACAACGCAATAGGGGCCCAGGATGGTGCAGCAGACCTGGGCGGCAAGGCTGTGCCCCCGCGATCCCTAATCATTGATTAACGGGAAGAGACTCCCCTGAGACCCCCTTCCATCCCACGGCCACAACGCTGCTAACACATGCCAACATACCCCGGTGATGGGAACCTACTAAAGATGTGCTGAAGCCTCCAGAGGGTCAAAACGCTCCGCAACTTCTCGAAGTCGTAAGACAGGACCTGGAGCGGGGAGAAACCAGCCACTTGGCAGACCAGCAAAACGTGGCTGACCGGTGGCCGCCAAATCCCAAGGAAGGGACCGCGATAGCGATCGCCGACGCGCCCTGATGAGACCCTACTGATGGTCCTCCTCAGAGACCTTCCCTGGGAGTGCGCCTAGGGTGTAGAATTTAGACGAAAGAGCTGCAGAATTCGAATAAGACACCCCATCCCCTCCCCGAGACAAAATGGGGAAGGACAGAGCGAGTAAACATCCCCCACCTTCTCAGCAAAAGATTGATCAATTTACAACACCAACAGGCCTTAGGGGAGAAGGAGAGACAGCCGCGGGGGGGCCAGCATCAGACGGAGTGAACGCCATCCTCCAGGCAATTCAATCATCGCAAGCAGCTGTGGAGACTAAAATCGGGGAAGTGCGTGAGGACATGGGCCTCATCAGGCAGGACCTCAGAAACGCGGCGAATCGAATCACTGAAGTGGAGGGCCGAGTCTCCCAAAACGAAGACGAACTAGCTGACCTTAGAACCAAAGTGGCCCAGCTACAGACTCGGACATCCGAGCTACACCGCCGGGGGGAAGATACAGAAAACCGATCGAGACGTAACAACCTACACTTTGTAGGATTCCCGGAGGGCTCGGAGGAAGATAAAGCCACAGAATTCTTGGAGCAGTGGATCAAGACCTGGATGCCAGACCAAACTCTTTCACCCTGGTTTGCAGTGGAGCGTGCTCACAGGGCCCTAGCCCCGCGCCCCCCTCCGGGCGGTCCAAAACGCCCGATGATTGCGCGAATCCTCAACTTCAGAGACCGTGACAATATCCTCAAAGAAGCCAGGCGCTCTGAAAATCTTCAGTGGGAAAACCACAAAATCTTAGTATTCCCGGACTACACCCGGGAGGTCCAGACCCGTTGTCGCTCATATGAGCACGTTAAACAAAAACTTAGGGCTATGCAACTTTCGTACATGCTCCTCTTCCCTGCGAGACTTAAAGTCATTATGGCGGGCAAAGCACACTTCTTTGATTCCCCGGAGGAGGCGTGGGACTGGCTAACTGAGGAGGGCATCGGGGCTCGAGGGGGGCCCGCGGCGCGAGGGGGGGAGCCCTCCCATGTGGATCCCCCCCCCCCCGCTGGGAGGCCCTGGAGGGGCCGTAAAGGCACTAGATCTCAGAGAGGGAGACAAAGAGAATTGGACACTCCTATGGGTGGAGAGACGGTGAGAGAGACTGGCTCACAGAAAGGAAGGTTGCCCGTTGAGTCTCCAGAGGCAGATCCAGACGCAGACCGGAGACGACGGCCGCTTGAGCCAATCCCCGGCGCTTGGTTGACATGTTACACGGAGCTCCGAACGGGACGCCTGGGAAGGGCCGGAGAGTCCGGTCCATCCCGAGGAAATCCTGGATGGACTACACTGGGGACATGGGCTCTCCCTAAGACTTGTAAAGTATGGCTTGACTTTTTGCGAATAGTTGTAAGTGATCCGACTGAATGGAGGGGTCCACCACTCCACTCCTATGGCAGCCCCTTTGGCTGTTTTGTTCTGGTTGAGTGTTAGGGCGACAGATGCTTCCTGGGTGGGAGTACGGGGGGGGGGGTTTGGGGGAAATAGGTTAAGTTAGGGTTAGATAGATATATTTTAAGTATTGCACTGTTAAGTTTTAACTGGTCATTCCTTTGTCCATTGACTGACACCCGACACTGTAAGACTCTCACGCAGCTCACGCCTGGTCCTCATTGACACAAATCATCTCATGGAATGTGAACGGGCTGCTAGATAAGATCAAAAGATCCGCAGTAATTAACACCCTCCGTAGATATTCCCCCTTGGTGGCCCTACTACAGGAAACCCATCTTCTGGGAACTAAATTCCCTATGCTGGCACGAGGAGGATTTGATAGGGTTTACCACGCAGGCTTCTCTAGAGGCTCCAGGGGGGTGGCTATCCTGCTCCATCGCTCATTACCCATGGTGATTACATCTACGAGGTCCGACCCACAAGGCAGATTTGTAGTTGTCTCGGGGTTACTTCGAGGCTCGCCACTGAATCTTGTGTGCATGTATGCCCCCCCCGGCGGGATTTGACGCCTTTCTACTCTCACTTCGTCAGGTGGTAGCGGGACTCCCCCAAGGAATCACAGTAGTACGAGGGGACTTCAACGCGGTTCTAGATCCCGGACTGGATGTGTCAGGGGATGTCTCCGCGGGCAGGTCCACCCGAGCCACAGGCCTCAAGAGCTGGGCTGATAGCCTTGGCCTATGTGAAGTGTGGAGAACCTGGCACCCCATGGAACGTCAATATACGCACACCTCGGCCGCCTACCGGACACACTCTAGAATTTACTTAGTATTTATGCCGGCCCTGGACTTCAACGGTGTCACGGGAGCAGAGATACTGCCTCGAGGGGGAGTCGGACCACGCACCGGTGCCAGTCCGGCTGGGCGGAGTGGATCTCACTAGACGCCCGGTGTGGCGCCTGAATGCTTGGCTCTTACAGGATGATGTTTATACCCTCGAGATTAGGAATCGTCTCACGCAGTACTTTGAACTGAACGTGGGAACGGTCCAGTCGTCGGGCGTACTATGGGCTGCCTATAAGGCCACCCTAAGAGGGCATGCTAAGTGCCTCCTACGCGCGCACGAGCTCGCCCGCGACTCACGAGTGTCCGAGTTGGAAGCTGAAGCGTCAAAACTGGAGCGCCAACAAACGGCTTTATCCGAAGCCTCCGCATTGAGGCAGCTCACCAGGGTCCGAGAGGAAATCAAACACTTAGCACAAGAGTCAGCGAAGTATATGTGGAGGGCATCGTCCGCCCGAATATATGGCTGGGGAGACAAAAACGGGAAGCTCTTACACTGGTTGGCCACCCGGCCCTTCGTTCATTCCCGAAATTAGAGACGATACAGGCACCCTCTTCAAAACACCCATTGAGATTGCACAGAGCTTTGCTTCTTATTATGCACGCCTGTATGCAGAACACCCCCAGCCCACAGTTGAAAAAGAATCCCCCCTCCTGAATGACATAACGCTCGCCAGAGTTTCTCAAGCGACCAAGGCCAGGTTGGACGAGCCACTTGACCTCACAGAAGTAACAAATGCGATCGCCAACCTGGCATCAGGCAAGACACCAGGACCAGATGGGTTTCCAGCGGAGTTGTATAGGAAATGTAGTGACATTTTGGCCCCGCACTTACTTGAGATGTATTAAGAAGCTGAGCGGAAAGGTCACTTCCCTCCAGGGATTGACCTAGCTACAATAGTAGTAATCCCGAAGACCCAACCTCCGTCGCCAAACTGCTCGGCATACCGACCTATCTCCCTCCTCAACACTGAGATCAAGGCGTTAGCCTCAATCCTTGCCACTAGATTAAAAGAGGCAATGCCCACCTTGGTGCACCCTGACCAATGCGGCTTCATGCCTACGCGGAGCACCAGGCACTGCATTAGACGATTGCATCTTGCCTTAGCACACCGTAAAACTCTGTCACACACCCCCCTGGCGCTGCTTTTACTTGATTTTGAGAAGGCCTTTTGACACAGTGGATTGGTACTATCTTGAACAAGTACTAAAATAAAATGGACTTGGACCCAAGTTCCGGGGTCTGGTGAGATTACTCTACTCTAATCCAACGGCTCAGGTCCAAGTAAACGGAGTAGTCTCAAGAGTATTCCCGATTGGTTGTGGCACCCGACAAGGATGCCCGCTATCCCCCTTACTCTTTGCATTAATAATAGAACCCCTGGCAAAATTATTTCGAGAGGACCCTCTGATAGAGGGATGGTCTTGGCCTGTGTGTCCGGAAGACCGTGTGGCACTGTACGCGGACGACGTCCTACTATACATTGCTAACCCGGCCAGAAGCGGCCCCCGCATCATTCAAATTCTAGACATCTTCTCGGAGGCTTCAGGTCTCACCCTAAACCCCAATAAATCCCTGTTGGTTCCCCTCCACCAATCTAGAGACTGTATAGATTGGCAACAAAACATACCAGTGCAGAGAAATAGCTTTAAATACCTGGGGGTACATGTCGCAACACTCCCTGAATTAACATGGGAACTTAACATCACGCCCTTAACCGGAAGAATCAAAGATGATCTTCAACGGTGGAAGGACCTCCCCCTTAACTTGCTTGGAAGAATCGCTCTCTATAAGATGATGGTCCTTCCCAGGCTTCTCTATCTCCTCCAAAATTATCCACACCCTATCCCCATGAAATGGTTTAGAGATATGGACTCGCTAGCGTGCCAATTTCTGTGGAGTGGCACCCGTCCCCTGCTGGCGCTTAAAACCTGCCAGAGAGACGTCTATGAAGACGGTCTGGGAATGTCCAATGTCCTTTACTACCACCTGGCGATGCAACTGCTCGTGATTAATGACTGGTTGGGGGGGGGGGGATGGACAGACCCGGCGTACCGGCTGGAACTCCAGACACTGAGCTACCCTAAGATCTTTGACGCCCTGTATGGCGGCCCGATCACACGTGGGACTCCCGGGGTGGTGTTGCAGGGATGGCGGACGGCCCAAATGATAACAGGATGGTGGGGGCGCCCTACCCAGCAGACCCCACTGTGGCATGGGACGTGCTTAAGAGAGGTGGCGGGTCTTGAGGGATTCCAGAAATGGGATAAAATAGGTATCTCTACATTGGGTGATGTTTGGGAGGGCACACACATGCGCTCCTTCGAGGACCTCCAAGAAACCTTTGCACTAAATAAGACACAATTCCACAGATATCTCCAGGTACGACATGCCCTACTGACGCAGGTCCAGACAGGGGACAACATACCCGAAAGCAGCCCTATGGAGAGGAGGGCTCTGATGGGGAATCTGGGTAGGGGAGGCGTTTCCCAGGTATACCGCACATTAATCACCACCACCGCATGTTCCCTGGAGGAGCTTTGTTGGAAATGGGAGGGATGGGTGGGCCCTGTGGTAGAGGAGGACTGGACTGAGGCATTGGCAGCTCCCCACGTCCTGACCAGGACGACACGTCTCCGACTAATACAGACTTATTACCTCCACACGGCATACCTTACAGCCTCCAAAATGCACAGGGCGGGGCTCCGATCCACAGCTGACTGTCCCAGGTGTATGAAACCAGACGCTGATTTCTTCCACATGGTGTGGACATGCTCGATTATCAAAACCTACTGGAAGATGATCTCGCGGGAGATCTCGTTGACCCTGCAAGTGGACATGGAGCTGACACCCTTGACATCCCTATTGGGGGTCATGGGAGATTCGGGATTACGAGGAGCAGAGCAAACCTTACCAGGGATGGCGTGCCTAGTGGCCAAAAGAGATATCGTGACGGACTGGAAAGCCAATAAGGCACCGGCCCTGACCAAATGGAGAAGGGGGATGGACTGGTGTGCCCAATGTGAAAAACTCGTATATGAGGCTAGAGGATGCCCGAATAAATATAACAAGATCTGGGGGAAGTGGGAGGATATGACAACTTAACCCCCTATAATGCCGACTGACACAATGAGAGGAAGACTCCAAACACATTCCTCCAACCCCTCTTGAGTGGGATGAGGCACCTACGTGACACACCAACATAGACGTGTACAATCTACTCATTCAGGGTGTTGTCTGGGGCATTGGAATTGACCACTGTTTGGTGCCCATTGGCACCTTGTTACCTATGTATACAACTGTTTTACTTGTTTTGTTTTATCTTATTTTATTGCAAAACCAATAAAAATTCTTTATAAAAAAAAATAAAAAAAAAGATAAGGACCTGACATTCAGAAGAAAGGACCTACACATTGAAAACTGACAACAAAGCAAATGCCATAATGGTTGTGATTTTTAAGCTTTTGTCTTCCTACACGCAACACTGACTGTCTCCTCAAGCCTCATTTTACTGCCATTCAGTCATGAGCTTGTGGCATCCCTCAAGTGTCATTGTTACAGTTGTTATCCGTACTTCAAACATGACTCCATAAATGCAGTACTGTGAAATAATATCCCATTCTGGAAGAATTTCCATGGTACTAAGCTCCGTTTGCAGGCTGAAGTGGTGGCAGATTCTTCAGTGTAAGAAACTGTGGAATGATTGCTGGTTCTGCTGTTAACTGGGCATCCTAGTTGAATGTGGGTGTGCAAAAACTCAGTAAATCAAACTTTACTGTAGGCACAGAAGAAACTCTACAAAAAAAGTCATTAATCACGTATAGATTTCTTACAAATGCTCACAAAATAGAACTTGCCTTTCCACGTTGCTGTCAAGCTGTCGGACAAAGAACTGATAGAATTCAAAAGGTGAAGTTTTTTCTCGTGTTAGCCACACTGCGTTGCCTGCTGTCTTTCCCAGTTTATCTCCAGTAGAGCTCGTAATAAGAGGCAGGGTGACACCAAATACATCTTGCCCAGTCACTCTGTAAAGAAAAATAGGAATTACAATACTGTCCTACACCAAAACTCAGCCATAATTTTTTTTTACAAAAATAGCACTTTCCAGGTACATTTTAGTTTCAGAATACATTAAGTGCTTCTAAATTGTTGTTGTGCTCATGTTAACAATTCGGAAGGTGCAGGAACAAATCAAAAATTACTAAACAACCCTCTTCAATGCAGAAAAGTTGGATTTTCTCCATTGCACTCATTGAAAGGACCACATGATGTCTTAAAATAATCTAAATGTAAAATCTACTGATTTATTACAGATTAATTTCATGACCAGTCACTCGTCAACTAACACCACCACTACTGCGTTTCTGGTCGTCTTGGTCCTGAGTTAACAAAATATGAGATAAAATCTCAGTTCTCCTAGCCATGGGTATTCTAGTAAGAAGGGTGGCAAAAATTACTTACCCTACAATCTTAAAACCTATTACCAAAATGAAATTCCCTCAGTTCCTTCAATCTAATTTATCTTCCAAAGTAAAACACATTTTTAAGCTGCAGACTATTTTATATAACAATTTATCAGTCAGTCTGAAGGCTTCTGGCAGGGTTCATGGCTGAAATCGCACTTATCTAATTTATATGATGAATCTACTGAACATTATATATATATATATATATATATATATATATATAAAAAGCCACGCTCTTATTCATTTTCTTAACTCCGATGTTAATAGACCATTTATTTTATGAATTTTCTTTAAAAATACACTCACTGAAGACTGGAAAAGATCTGAAGAAATAACTAGCTTTTACAATTTTTCAATAAGCTAATTTTGCTACTATTATCATTTTATTGTGAAAGATTTTCATCCATACAATGAAGCTTACTACTGCTACTATTACTAAACAACGGGGGCCTCAATTCACAAAAATGAGACTGCATATTTGCAATAACCAAAATGTCAGTTTCAAATAGTGTGGCTGCTTAAACGAGACATGTACCCAGTTGGAAGGAGCAATGGACAGGTGGTCAAATAAGCACAGATACTGCACTCACATATTATGCTTGTCCTGCCATGAATAACAAAATATTAAGCCTTTACACTAGTTCTTTTTGTACCACCGCTACAGCAGCGACCACTGCATCGCAAGCACATTTTTTGCGATTTTTGTGTATATTTTTGAAATTTGTATTAG
Organism: Pleurodeles waltl; assembly: GCF_031143425.1. Lineage (NCBI taxonomy): Eukaryota > Metazoa > Chordata > Amphibia > Caudata > Salamandridae > Pleurodeles > Pleurodeles waltl. Next base: position 242,374,198 of record NC_090442.1, read on the forward strand.
TAAGCTTGTATTTGATACCAATATTGTGATTGTGTGTGTACTTTCAAACAGTTTGTAATGCATAGTTGCTTTTCAAAAAAGCTTTATCAGTTATAAACAATAGGAATCATTGTTTGTATAAGGCACCCAGATCCCTTTGGCTTGCCCTGTTTAATACTTGCGCTCTGTTATGCGCCAGTTTCCAAGCATCATGGTGAAGGGTGGCTGTTGAAGTCAGCAAGAGGAGCAGCCCACATGTCAATGATCAGATTTATATTTCTAACCACAATTTATGGGTGAGAATGTTAAATTAGTACTCCACTACTAACATATTCCATGTGGACTACGGCATAGTTCTTCATTGTGTTAGGTTTGGACTGCTATAAGAGGCAGGTGCAAAATGCTGTGTATCGGCTTTCATCTCTGCGAGGATTGCGGACTTGGACCCCTGAAAGGACCAGTGATTGGAGGGGGCAGGGCAGAAATCCTCTGGACCAGTCAAGTCCAGAGGTAGAGAGGCAACTCGCAGAACCACGCAGCCGAATGCACCGCAGAAGCAGCCGAAGCGCTATTTGACTTTCCTCTCCCTCTTTGCCTTTGAGAGCAGACGAACCAGCGCCTGGTATTGACAGCACTGGTCGTGGTGTCTCTGGCAAGCAGGGGCAAAGGATCCCTGCGGAGGAAGACGGCCGGTGCAGATTGCGGCAAGGAGGTTACTCCTGCCCAACATTACAAACAACAACACGTGCCAAGTAAGTTCTCCATTCTTCATAGTGGAAGACTGCTTTGCCTGCTACTCTATTCAGCCCTTTGCATCTTTCACCAACCCTACTGCTGTGTGTGCCGCACCCAGTGAACACTGATGCATATTAGACTGCCTGCAGAAAAAAATACAAAATGTAATGAGCCCTCTAAGAGTGCACACAGCAAAAAGTAAACAAACGAGTCCTACTGCTTTTATCATAGAAAAGCCTACAACATTACTGAAGCATTTTCATCCACCTTACACATTTGGGCCCAGATTTACTAAATAGTCAAGGAGCGAAAAATGCTGTGCTGGGTGACAGGGAAGGGGCAGGAGAGTGCCATATCTACAGAGATATGGCTCGCTCCTTTCCTCTCCCTAGTGCGGTGATGATTTCAGCTGCCCTGCACCATGCATACACCTTTGCGCCAGGGTGTGTATGTGAGTCTGCCATAGGTTTTCTACTGGAAGGGTACCCTTCCCGTACAAAATACTATACTTAGACACACTTTAAACTTGTCCCACGTTGTATGTGTGCTGCACAGTGCAGCACGCATGCAAAGTTGGAAAAGAAAAGAGAAATGAACACATTAACACCTGCTTTTAAAAGGAGTTAACTTTTGGTGCAAAACCCTGTCTACTATTGCGTGTAGATAGGGTTTTGCGTCAAAAGAGATGGGTGCTTGCATGGAAATGTCCATGTAACACCCACATGGAGCTAAGTAACGCGAAGCAGTGCTTTGCGCTGTTTTGAGTTACTTTTAGGGTACTTTCCAGCGCAAACCAAGTTGTGCACTGGGAAGTAAATTAGGAAACACATACTGTGCTGGTTAGCATCACAATCTCCCCCTTAGTTTGCAGAGGTAGCAGACCCCTTTTAACACAATCCTCAAAAAAATGAGAGAATGTAGTTCTATGCTCATGCACAAACACTCAATTAACCCCTTAGGTGTGTGTGTCGGCCCATGGCTGACACATGCACACCCTCCCTGGTGCAGGTGACGTCCACTGCCCGACACCAGAGAGATCTCTAAAAAACATCCTCCAGTACTTTGCACTTTTTTTTTTTTAATGCCCTTAGGATACGCGGAAGAGCTTCCATGTCTCCCCTGACCCCCCTCCCACCCATCTCAACGTCAGCACATCGCAAGGCACAATGACATTACAGTGTTTCCCCACCAGAGGATCGAGGAGCAGGTAAGTGTCCGCTCCCCAATCCTGTAGGGGGAAGAAAGGCCAAAATGGCCTCCCCAGATGCCAGGGAGTCATCGATGGAAAGGGGAAGAGTCTCCCCTTTCAAATCAATGACCCCCTAACACCCGCCCTCCCCCAATGGGGGATTATTTGTTTTTTATACATGTGTGGCTTGCCTTGTGTTAGCGAGCAGCCCCCGGGAAATCACACATTTATAAACAAAAAAAAGTGATTATATAAAGATAGACTCTCTTTCTATATATGTATATTTAGAGAGGGGTATCTCTAGAAGATATATATATATATATATATATATATATATATATATATATATATATATATATATATATATATATATATATATATATATATATCTCTTTCAAGCACCAATAAAAAGGTCAACATAACTCTTGTGATTATGTTTCTGCTAAAGAAAGAGATCGGACTTTTGTCTAGAGGCAATTTTGATGCCATAAAGTAGCGCAGAAGGTTTATATGCCTGCTGCAAAGAACAGATCTGTATTTTATGTGAATAGCTGAGTAGATTAGTAAAGCCAGCCATTACATGCTCTTTAAAACAAATGAAATATGTGTGTGAGGGGGGGCTATGGAGAGATGAAGGGCAATTTTGCTGGGTGGTAGTGAGGGAAATCTGAGGAGGTGGTCACGGGAGGGGGTGCACCAAAAAGGATTGTCTGACTGTGACTTTGTGACCATATCTGCCTTTTACGTAGGCAACTGCTTTAGAGGTACAGTTAAGCCAGTAGCAGAGATGGCGTATTGTTGGATGACTGCTGCTCAAGGCCTGACTCAGATTTTGGAGGACAGCTCTGGGCAAGATCAGAGACTAAGACAGCAGATACTCAGACAGCATCTGAGGGAGAGGACAATGGAGCAGAATCTGGGAGTGATTTTTCAGTGAGCAGAGTCCCATTCAACGACTCCTCTTCCAGTGATTCTGAGGGAGACGAAGAGGGCAGTTGGGCTGTCCCTTCACAAGCACAGTCTGTGCAGTGGGACAACAGAAGGTTTGCCCAACCCAGAGAGCAGGTGTGTGCTGCAGCAAGCACAGACAGAGTGCTCTCTTGGCTGCCCCCCAATTTAGGTCAGCCCCAAATTCCACCTTTTACTGGTGACGCTGGATGTAAAGTCAATACGGCCAACATTTTGACAATTGACTACGTTCATCTCTTTTTGGATGTTGACTTCCTTCAGCAAATTGTGCAGCAGACATGCCAAAACATTTCTGAGGGAGCATGGAGGCACTCTAAGGCCCTGTTCTAGGGCACGCCAGTGGACTCCCACTTCGTTGGCAGAGTTGAATATATTTTTGGGTCTTACGCTCAAAATGGGTTTAGTGCAGAAATCCACCTTGCAGTCCTACTGGACGACTCGCACAATTTGGGTAACCCCCATCTTCGTACCATAGATGGGTAAAGATCGTTTTTTGCTATTGGTGCATGCTGAGTTTCAAGGACAATTCTGCTGCATTGCCCCAGGGCCTTCCAGACTATGACAGGTTTTTCAAAATTCTGCCTGTTATGGAACATTTGTCTGCCACGCTTCCAGAGAGCTATACTCCTGGAAAGAATATAGCAGTTGATAGGTCCCTGATCCTGTACAAAGGGCTGCTGCTGTTCAGATAGTATATTGCAAGCAAAACAGCTTCCTATGGCATCAAGCTGTACATGCTGTGTGACAGCTCTGCTGGATATGTGTACAGCTTGAGAGTGTATATAGGGAAGGATTCAACGCTAAACTCTGTAGGTTGCCCTCCCACGCTAGGGGTCATTGGAAAGACAGTGTGGGAGCTTGTCCAGCCACTCCTTCACAAAGGGTATAACCTTTATGTGGAAAATTTCTATACAGGAATAGAGTTGTTCAGTGAGCTCTACAAAGCTGGCACTGTGGCCTGCGGGACAGTTCCTTGTCACTGCAAAGGATTCCCACGGGAGCTTGTTTGCAAGGAGCTCCAGAAAACCCAGAGTACTGTGTTATGTTCCATCGAACTTCCTGCAGTCAAGTTCTTGGATAGACGTGGACAAGAATGCCCAGGTTCTTCAACCAAACAATGCGAGTCATAAAACTTGCACTTGGTACAAGAAACTGTTTACCCACCTGTTCCAGATGGCAACATACAATGCCTATGATGTTTATCGTCAGACAATCACAGGAAGACTCATGTCTTTCAATGACTTTCAGTTGTCTGTGGTTGAAAGCCTCATTGCTGCTACAGAAGCAGCAGCCTCCACTCCATATGTTCTAGAGAATGTGTGAAAACTCAATTTGTAGCTTCATTTTCAAAGCAAAAGTAGAAGTGTTGGTGAACAAGTCCCACGGGATATTTGTTTGGCTTTTTACTTTAGAGACATTAGGTAGTATTCACCATCATGTCTACCTTAGTTATAACAGTAAATATGCTCACTCAGTTCGAGGAATAGGCCTCATAAGGCATACTCGGACACACCCAGCTGCATCCACAAACTGAAAGGAGTTGAATTTAGCACAGTAAGTGCACTAATGGTGCGTGAAAGACATGTTTTCTTGAGCTTCAAGTAGCTAGGGATGGAAGGCATTAGTATAGGTTCACTTGACAATTATACAGGATTAGTCAGGCCTATGATGAGGACAGAAACATGAACGGGTAAGAAAAGATTACGGAAAGTGTGCTTTCCCAGGGATACTGCATTGGTAGAAGGCAGACAGTAAAGATGCTACAGATACACATCATCTACACCTATGGATTCAAACCCATTGGTGCCCTCTCAAACTAAATTACTAGGACTTGAATGGGTCAGTGTTTGACCTGCCTGCCATGTTTATCCTCCGTCAGAACTTAGTATATGGTTGATTTGCTGTATGATAAGTGCATTACAGTCACAGCACTGCACATAACGGTGGCTGGGACATAAGCTATGCTCTTACAGACTACACTGTGTGCCAAACACTACCCTTCTTCATAATTTATGATGGTCTCTTTACAGAACTTCTTGAAAATTCCCCAGTATGTCTGCTTTGGTTTCAAAGGTAGATATGCTCACTCATTTCAATGAATGGGCCTCACAGGGCATTTTCAGACAACCCCAGCGTGCATCCACAAACTGGATGGAGTTGGATTTAGCACAGTGAGTGCGCTAAAGGCGCATGAAAGATGTGTCTCTCTGAACCTCATGTGTCTGTCATGGGAGCCATTAGTAAAGGTTCCTTACACATGCATTTGGTAATGTTCAGGGAGAAGGAGGCGGTTACTTGACAGGTGGTAAAATGCAGTCAAACCTATTCCGACCTGTGGTATATGAATGTGATGGGCCCTTGTATGGCGGCGATAAGTTGATGTGAGTCCAATGATCGGTTGGATTGGACCCATGGCCGACAGTATGAAAGTGTTGTGTGTTGTGCATGAATGGCATTTGAATGGACCATAAAATGGTTGGTGCAGTAAAGAGGCTTTATAGCTCACCTTCAAAAGGCTTGGTTTCAATATTCAGATACTTTGATAAGTATTTATGCTTTGAAACCAGAATTTCTGGAGGTGCTAAAACCAACCAGTGTGAGTGGTGGATCAACTTTAACATACCAGTACCAGGGAAGTCCAAGGGTGCAGAACTTGCATGGCTCTCACCAGTTTTTCTTCACCCAGAATCCCCTGCAAATCACAAATGTTGCTTAAAAAATACATTTTCCTTGCATTTCCGTGAGCAAAAGTCCTGGAATTTGCAGGCAGCCACAAATTTCCTACGAGCCAGTGTTCCCCTAAGTCTCCAGAGAAAAACACTGCATCACTTGTGTTGGGGGGGGGGGGGGGGGGGGCAGGGGATTGCAAGCCAAGTGGCCGCTACAGAGAAGGGCCCAAAATGTATTGTGGAGACATTAACATTTTCTATCACACAAGAACCTAGTTTTGTAAGGTGGCCACCTGCGTTTTTGGTCCTGGTTTCGGCGGCCATATAGGGAAATCTACTAAACCCAGACATTTCTGAAAGATAGACACCGAGGAGAGTCCTCGGGGGCATGGCTTGTGTGGATTCCCCTAAAACTTCTTACCTAGAACACCCTGCAAAAGTATAAAAACACTATTTTTCCTTGCATTTCGGTCACCTAAACGAAAGATATGTGCAGGGATCCACAAAATTCCTTCCTCCTAGAGTTTCCCCATGTGTCCTCATAAAAACCCTATACCACTTGTGTGCCTGTGCCTAGTGCCCGCGTCAGGAATGGATCACCCAGGGTCAACATTAGCCCTCATGCTAGGACTTTCATTGACCCTTGTGTTATGCATTCCTGCCATGGTCATCAGGCCCAGACACACCAGTGGGCAGCATTTTTATTGGGACAAGTTTGGGAACGCTGGGTGTCAGGAAGTTTGTGGATCCCTGCATATTGCTGTAGTTTACATCACAGAGATGAAAGGAACAATAGTGTTTTTACTCAACGTTTTTACCTTTGCAGGGTATTCTGGGTAAAAATAAAACTTTGGGGAATCAGCACAAGCCATACCTCCCTGGAGTCCCCTTGAGGTCTACTTTTGATAGGTTTCCCTAAATGGTTCTCGATCCCAGGACTAATTAGTACACTCAACTTAGTTATCATTATCACCACAATACATTTTGTCACAGGCATTTGGGCCTACCCACACAAGTGAGGTACTGTTTTTTTATAGGAGGACCTGGAGTAAAGCTGGCTGAAAGGAAGGGTGTGGCTTCCCTCAGATTGCAGAACTTTGCAGCACTGAAATGTGAGGAAAATATTTTCATAGAAAACTTTAGGTTTCCAAAGGATTCTGGTTGACAGATCCTGATGAGAGCCCTACAAGTCACCCCATCCAGGTTTCCCCTAGGTGTCTAGTTTTAAAATTTTTACAGGTTTGCTAGGTTTCTCTAAGTGCAGGCTGAGCTAGAGCCCAAAATCCACAGCTAGGAACTTTGCAAAAAACACATCAATTTTAGGTGAAAATTAGATGTGTCCATGTTGCATTTTGGGGGGTTTTCTGTCACGAGTACTAGACCTACCCACACACGTGAGGTACCATTTTTATTGGGAGACTTGTGGGAACCCAGAATAGCAGAACAAGTGTTATTACCAATTGTCTTTCTCTGCATCTGTGCTTTCCAAATGTAAGACAGTGTGTAGGAAAGAAGTCATTATGAGAAATACCCGGTAAATCACATGCTAATATGGGGACCCCCAAATTCAGAGATGTGCAAATAACCACTGCTTCTAAACTCCATCTCTTGAGCCCATTTCAGAAATATATAGGTTTCCTTGATACCTATTTTTCACTCATTATATTTTATCAAACGATGTGCCATATACCCGGTACACAATGAAAACCCATTGCAAGGTGCTTGGTAACTTGGGTTCTTGATGAACCTACAAGCCCTATATATACATCCACAACCAGAGGGGTCCAGCAGACATAACAATACACTGCTTCTGAAAACCTGCCATAGCTGGAAAAAGTTACAGGTGAAAACGAAGACAGAAATTACTGTTTTTTCATCTCAATATTTTCTTTATTTCAACTGTTACTTACTACAGAAAAATCTTTGACAGATTTACACAAAGGACCCCCTGATGAATTCAGAATGTTGTCTACTTTTCAGACATGTATAGCTTTCTAGGATCTACCATTGGTTTCACACCCATTTCTGTCACTAACTGGAAAGAGGATGAAAGTACAAAGAAGTAGGAAAAATGGGGTACATCACAGTAAAATGCCAAAACAGTGTTGAAAAATTTGGCTTTCTGATTCTACTCTGCCTGTTCCTGAAAGATGGTGATGTTAGCAACGCAAACTCTTTGTTGATGCCATCTGCAGGGACAAAACAGATGCTTTCTTTTGCAGCACTTTTACCTAAATAAACAAAATGTTGACTGTATTTTGGCTAATTTCTCGGTCCCTACCAGGGGAATCGACAAAACCTGGGCACCTTTAGAATCCCCAGTTTATTGGAAAAAAAAGGAACCAAATTTGGAGTGGATAGCTTATGGAGAAAATTGTTCATGGAGCTTTAAGTTTGAACTACCCTAAATAGCCAAAAAACAGCCCAGCAGCTAAGGGGTTGACAATGAGAGATCTGTTCTGCACTGTGCCAAGGGCGCATCTCCTGGCTTTGTTAGGGGGCCAAGACAGTCCACAATCTCCAATGCTCAGGGATACCCATGGATAAGATACTGTCAGGAAACAGGCCTACAAAATAAGAAATCTGTGGAGGGAATTTACCCACCTAAGGTCCTGACACAGCATTGTTCTACAGGGATGGAGCTGCACTTTGAAATGCCCCCAAAAATCCTAACCTCTTGAACTCAAATGCAATACAAACTTAATATCTTAGAAATTTGCGGGGGCCAGCAAAATCACTCAAGATCCAAATCTGGAATCCTTTTTAAGAGACTTAGACATCATCTGTTTTGCAGAAAGCCTGGAGAGAACCTGAAAATCTGCTGACTGGGTTCCAAGAATTCCTAAATCTGGCTGTAAAAGCAAAGTCTAAAGATCACCCAAAAGGAGGCCTATCAAATTATGTAACTACAAGCAAAACTTTCAACACAAGGAGTATCGATCTGCACCTATCACATATGCTAGCAGTCATCATCGAAAATTGGTTACTGGAACTGACATCAATGACTATCATAATAATAAATATCTACATCAATCCCAATGCGGTCCCAAACAACATCTTCTAAACATAACTGAAAATGAATTGCTAACTTTAAGAGTCTCGCATGGGGACGCCTCCTGGCTCATCACAGGAGGCTTTAATCTAAACATTGCCATTCATGGGAAAGTAAGTTTTACAGAAGGTGCTTTGGATCAGAGTCTGGGTATCCTGCCGCAAGTATAACTCTTCAGGGATATGGATAAATGTGATCATCCTCTTGTATGAGTTTAAGAGGCGTTAGGGCTGAGGGACCTTAATGGTCAGTTCCATAAAGACTGTCCATCGAACCGGACTCACAAATCAAAAAAAATCTACTTCTACCCTACATTATACATTTGCCTCTATGGCCATCTTCAAGCACTTCCAGGACTTTAGTATAGAAGTGAGATGCGAAAGCGACCATCATCCACAAACAATGAAAATAGCGAATAACAATCACTATGTGGCGCTGTCGAATAAGATTGAAGAACAGGATCCTGGAAGCCATACATATCCTATATGTGTATGGAAAAATATGAGATATGGAAAGCTAACTTATCTGCTCAAGAGGCCCAGGTGGACATAATCACCAACTGGGAGGCAACATTGACATCTTTAAGGAACCAGCTAGGTTCCAATAAACGGCTGAGGGCCGGCCCGCTACTGTGAAAAAAACTATAGTTCACGTAGGCCGTAAAGCAACAAATACAACAAATGAATAAAGCAGCCAAACTCTTAAAGAGGCCACACTTTGACAGCAACCATCTCTTCTCCTTTCAAAAACTAAGGAAGAAACATAAGAAGGCATTACGGGAAGCAAAACAGGCTCACACGGACCTGGATTGGATCAAAATTGTGGAGGCTTGTAAAGAAAGGAACAGCTGGCCCATATGGTCCATTGTCAATCAACTGGAGCGTGTAGTCGCAGGACTCTAAAGCAATACTGTACCAGAGAAGTGGATCAAGCACATCTCTAAACTATATCACAGTGAGAAGGCGGCGGAACTAACGTCTACCTCAAGCAGCGAGTCTGACCCCTTAACTTTTAAAGAACAAAAAATTGAGGGACAACTTCAAAGCTGCAGAGATAGTGGGGCCCCTGGTCCAAACAGCCTCCCTGCAGGTATATTCAAACATGATCTTGTCTTCTAGAGTTGCCAGGTTTGCAAAATGTTTAATGCCTGTGTCACAGAAAACAAGACTCCCCACTCTTGGAATGGGGCAATTTCTCAACCAATCTATGCGAAGGGCCCCTATGGAAACCCAGAAAACTATTGTTTGATTACACTTCTCGATATTGACACAAAAGTATTTTCGGGTCTCCAGCTAGAGGAGGTGAAAGAGCGCATAACTAATTTAAATCTAATACCTCTAAATCAAACTAGCTTCCTTCCCTTGTCCACCACTTCTGACAACCTCACAGCTCTAGCCATGGTAGCTGAAAAATACACAAAAAAGAAAATAGCCTTGTATACCTGCTTTGTGGACTTGGCACAGGCTTTGAAAAAGCTAGTGAATTTCAATATACCACCAAAGTTGCTAAAAGGAATACAGCTCTTATACTCTGACAACTGGGCAAGGGTTAAAATAGGCGGCAATGGAAGAGTGACTTCTAAAATCCAGATAGACAGAAGTGTCAAAAGCAAGGCTGTGTGTTAGCCCCGATGCTATTTAACTTATACTTGGCAGATCTGTGCACATAATTGAATACCTCCAGCTCCTATCCTCCCAAATTGAGCTAACAACCAATAACATCATTATTATATGCAGACAACATTGTCTTATTGAACCTTTCAGGCACTGGTCTCCAAAAGGTGCTAATACCCTTGATCAGCGTTGTAAGACAAATGAACTGTCGGTGAACCTGGAGAAAACCAAAGTAGTCATCTTTGGCAAGCGGGTAATCATGAAAAAGCAATCGCTCTGTGGGGATTGGCCAGTGGGCAGAAGCAGCAGTTATAAATACCTCGGCGTCTGACTGCAAGAGCACTGCCCCTAAACACCTTGACAGCACGGATGGGGGTCCCAACTTGCATCCGTACACGCCCAGTCCATGAAATTGCAAAGCACAACCCAGAGTACACTCCTTATGGTGATTAAGGCAAGGTTTCTACCCTCCCTGGCATATGGTCTGTAAATTTATCCTGGCAGCTTTGACAACTTCATGAACATCACCCAGAGCAACGTTTTTCACCTCCTTTTCTCTCTGCCACACAGTCCTTTGCCAGCGCAAATCAGATTGGAATTCGGGCTAGAACAGAAACCACTGGTACAAGATAGGGCTCTCCTCAAATACGCTTCTCTAGTAAGACAAGCACATCCAAATTCATTAGCAGCGCTGATTTGGAAAGAAATTGGCATTAACTTGCCTGATGTCTCAAATACATGGTCGGAGAGAATTGTTTTGGCAGTAAAGCATTTGCAGGTAGAAGACCTGTTGCAAAAAACCTTACAGCGCAAACTCCTCAAGCAACTATTACATAAACAAATTAAGCTGTTCTTGTGGAGTAAGGATAAAGTTAAGTTCAGACTACGATCTCATTCTTGGATGACTATCAATACTTACAAGACTCCAGTAGTGCAGCCATATATGGTTGCATTATTTAAAAAGTCTTTAAAAATTAAAGGTGGTCCACGCCAGACTCAGCATACTTCCTTCATTGGATACAGCTCCAAAACTACTTAAACCCTCAAACAGTGGGCGATGTAGGCTCTGTGCATATCCCCGGGAGGACTTCCTATATATTCTTCCTTTATGCCCTGCACTGTTAACTTGGTGGAAACTGTACCTCAAAAATATCTTTAACACCTATGGCATTAGATCATGTTGTCACGCAATTCTGTTTTGTCTCAAAGTGCTGACACCTCAACATATGGCATGCTTGTCCAAAACCATTTTAAAAGTTGAAAACCTCGTGTGACAAATAACCAAGAAGGTTGACCGAGCGCAGCAGTTTTGTAATTAAATTATATTGTGACAACCCCCTTCACATCAAGCACCTGAGGTATTCTTGTTGGTTAGACTCCCGAGCAGGTACAACAAAACTTTAAGATCCTAATTCCTTTGATCTTCTTTGCTGATTGCAATGATTTTTATTCATTGTGCAATATATAAACGTAAACTTAAGGAGTTAAACATAGGAACTGCTCAAGCTAAAAGACATTACCTGCTTAAAACCAGAAAACTCCAAAATACAGTATTGTACTTTCTGGCCTCCTACACATTGGCTATAGACTCCAAATTGGACCTAAATCAATGTATGTCAATGCTCCAACACAAGATGAAATCACTAGCTTACCACAAGTGTTGGGGCCCCTTATTCAGGACTTAAAAACATGAAGTAGCCCAGAACAGAGAGGCTGACAAACAAAAAACACAAAGCTCAGAACGATCAAAACCCGGACTATCCTTCGAAATTACCAAAACTGTTACCTACTAATGCAGAATCTCTCCAACCAACAAGGATTCAACCTTTCACTCAAGTGCCAGGGGGTCATTTAAAATACCAGCCCACAGCCATTAATATCATAAAAATGTGACACTGACACTATGAAGCTGCTAAAATGATTCTCCACTGACTCACAGCTAATTATGATATTTAGGAAAAAGAAAAAACAACTGAAGAAAGTGAACAAGAAAAAAGCTAATTTTTCCCATTTTCAACACTTAAAAAAATTCTTCCAAGATGTGGAAACTATGAAAAAGCACACACAAGGAGGAGAAACATTCCAACATTGAGAGCTGACACATCATACAACAACATGCCACCCATGCAAGCAGAGAATGCAGCCAGTGACAGAAGAACCGGGACAATCGCCAGACATGAGTTCCAAAAATGGCTTGTCAGAATCCAATTATACATGATTTGAAGCATAGCAAATCCACAGTAGAAGTGGCAACCATAGTAGAGAATTTATACTACTGTGAAGGACAGGCAGATCCTGAATCCAAAAATTCAAGCAGACCTTACTATAAAGGAGGATCAATTGTGGAACAAGGCTGATGGCCCTGACAATACAGTGGAGTCATGGTCCATTCAAAATAAGTTAAGTACAAAAAATACAGTACCAGCTTAAGAGGAACCTTAAATGACACAGCTACTTAAACTTCTATAATACTTCAAAAGCATAGAACAGCAAAAATCAGACGTCAATAAGTCAAACTCATGAAAAGACTTATAAAAAACTCTGCAGAAAAAAATAAAGCGCTACAAGCCCAAACATCATCCACAGCAAACAGTATTCAATGATGCAAAAGAACAGCCAGCCACAGAAATAAAAACACTCAAACCTATTTGGCTGAAGACAAAACTAAATTCATTCTCTACCCAGAATACCAATTGTGTTGAAATAAGTGAGATTTTAAACTGGAGTTACAAATATGTAAAGCCTTTTCATAACTATCCAACAATGACTCTAAATATGTAGTGGCTGTTGCCTTGAAGCCCTTCAAGAGTTAGGACAGCAAAACAAATCTACAGAAGTGACATTTGCAAATAGCACAATCACAAGAAACATAAATCGGTTTTCCCAAAGGGGAATCAGAACAACATTAATAGAAACTATCAGTTATCCCTACATTTTTTAAACAAAGGATTAAGAACTGTTAGAAATGGGTTCTCAAGTTGGCAGTGGTTTGCACCGTGTCCAAATAGGGACCATCAATCTAGTCAGGGTAAGGGTGTTACACAGCTAAAATAACCCATGCTCACCCCCTTGGCAGATTGGCATGAGCAGGCAAGCTTATCTCAGAGGCAATGTTTAAAAAAATAAAAAAAAATTAAAAAAACACACACACACAATAAAAATCCAACATGCACAATATCACTTTTTAAAAATGTTTAAATGAGTCTTAATCCACAGGAACCAAGGGTTGTATCTTTAACACACACAGTACCTGGGATGCGTCAAAAACAAAGACAATGCGGGCTGCAGAGGAGGTGAGGTGCTGAAAAGCAAAGCGTTGATTCCTTACTATGCAGGTGAGTTGATGTGTCAATTCTTTCCTCGCAGGAAAGGCGATGCATTGATTTCCAGACACACAGCCTCGGATCCTTACTGCGGTGCGGGGTTGGTGAAAAATTGACCCCCTGAGGACAATGCCTAGAAAATCCAGACGCACTGTGTTGACAGAGCCGCAAGGAAAAGGCAGTTTGTTCTGCAGCCATGGGATAGGTGCTGCATCTATTTTTCTGCTGCGGGGTGTATGTTCTTCCTCCGGTCCCCAGCTTGCACTACCATGGACCCAGGGACTGGTGCTGGCAACACCTGGCAAGTTAGGACTCTCAGTAGAAGAGCCTAGGCACTGGCAGATTAAGTCTTGATGTCCCTGAGACTTCTTAATAGGAAGCAAGCTCAGTTCAAGCTCTTGGAGAACCTTGGCAAGCAGGATGTTGAAAGCAAAGTCTAGTGCTTTCACTCACATGACAAAAGCAGCAAGCAGCAGGACAGCACAACAAACCAACAGACAGAATGGCAGTGCCTCCTAGCGCATCCAGCTCTTCCTAGCAGAATGTCGTCAGTCCAGAAGGATTCTAACTTTGTGGAGTCAGAGGCCTAGTACTAGGCAACTTCAAAGAAGTCTTTGTAGTGCACAAGACCCTGCCTTTCCTGCCCTGGCCCCAGATACACTTCAGGGGGTGGAGACTGCTTTGTGTAAGGAAAGGCACAGCACTATTCAGGTGCAAGTGTCAGCTCCTCCCACCACTCTAGCTCAAGAAGACCCATCAGAATATGCAGGACACAACGCAGCTCGCTTTGTGTGACTGCCTAGAAGGAATTCACAAACAGCTCAACTGTCATCCTGACCCAGACGTGTAATCCACAGACAGGCAGAGGCACAGAATTGTTAAGCAAGAAAATGCCCACTTTCTACACACAATACCTAAAAGTTTTAAAAGTCTGCTCTTTGTTCCAATTCACAAAAAAAGTGGTAAGTAACTACATCAATAAAAAGCTATCATCTAATAGCATTGCTGGACATGGAGGGAAAATATTATGCTAAATTCCTAATAGAAGAATTGAACCAATAACCCATTGAATAGAAGCGCGTCCCATACTACCAAACTGTCCTCCAAAAAGCCTGCAGCACAGAAGAAAAACTATTAATCGATAAAACAATGACAATGAAGGGCCTTTATTATCTGCAGAATTTACCAATTTCATGGGGAAAACTGAAAAGCTGCAGTGCATACCAGCACCGGCTAAGAGCAATCATGGGCCTCTATACCAACATCTGGGTCAAAGTGAAACTAACATCGCAAAGGGCCACGTCCGAGAAAATCTATACCAAAAAGGGATTTAACAAAGGATGCATTATAGCCCCAACCACATTTCAAGATAGCATGTTGTAGATAGATTGCTGACAACCTTAATTAGACTCCTTCCAAAACTAGCAGGCCAAAACATTAATCTCTTGCAATAAGCTGACACCTCAATGATACTGAACCAAACCCGGCTGGCCTTGTATGCTTTTTTTTTTTTGCATCTTTCCACGTCAGGAAGACGAAGCCATAAAGAACACTGACCACTGGTGGGAAAATTCTAGGGCGGAGAAAGGGGGGAAAACTCTGTCCTTATCAAATCTGTTCGCAGAGCAGGGAGGATGGGTGGGCCAGTAAGGAATCTGCAGCTAGAGTCTCTCCCAGATAAGGTGTTTGACGGTAAGTAACTTGTTCATCTGACAGAGACTTCTACCCACAGATTCCTCACCTTAGAGGATATATCCAAGCAATACCTCCCTGGAGGTAGGTCTGAAAAAGTTTCACACTAATAGGTTCAACAGGACCGAATAAGCAAAGTGCCCGTCCCGATGGATCTGACTGTCCAAGGAACAATGTTTTGCAAACACATGTAGAGAAGCCCACGTTGCTGCATGGTAGATGTCCAGGACCAGAACTCTGAGTTCTAAGCCAGTGTTTGCAGCCTAAGATCTGGTGGAATGAGTACACAAGCCCTCAGGGGGCTACTTCTTGACCAATGCATTGCAGATCTTAATGCACAGCACGATCCATCAGGAGATGGTCCGTTTCTGCATGTCCTTCCCCTTCGGCCCGACATACCCCACGAAGTGTTCGTTGTGTACCCGGAACTGTTTTGTGCAGTCAAGATAAAATGACAAAATGCTTTTTGGGTCCAGTCGGTAGACTCGATCCGATTCCTCAGATGGATGTGGCAGAGCGTAAAAGGAAGGCAAAGTGATTTACTGAAAGGGAATGCCATTTTTTGGCAGGAAGGAAGCTTTAGTGTAAAGAACTAACTTGTCTAGGAAGATGTTCAGGTATGGCGGCTTAAACGACAAAACCTGCTGCTCACTGACCCGCCGGGCAGATGTTACTGCCATAAGGAAGGCCATCTTGATGGTAAGGAGCCTGAGAAAACAGTTGTGATGTGGTTAAAAAGGAGCGCTCATCAGAACAGTGAGGGTACTTTATGTGGAGAAAAGTTACAGAAAAAAAAAAAAGATATGGAGGTCTAAGCATGAACTACCCCAAATAGCCAGAAAACGTCTTAGCATTCTGGGGGAAAAGGTTTTCTCCAGATTGTTGTGCTCGGTCTTCACTTCTCTGTGACCTGATGATGGTTGCAGAACTGGTAGTGGGTCAAATGCTGCTGGTGACACTAGCAATCAGTGTCAGGCCTTAGTCTACATATACCAAGCGGAGAATTCCCTGCTAATTTTCGTCTTCAATGATCTACAAACTTTCCCTTTGTAAATATGCACTGTGGGATTACGCTAAGCACTTTGTGCATGTCTTTTATATATTGAATTGATAGATAATTGATATGGATTAATACTACACCCACAACTGTGGAAAACTTTTTTGCTATTTGGGCGTTCTCTGTTTTCGCAGATTGATTATCTGACTGGTGCTATACATTTAACTGTCTTCACTGAAACACTGTTAACAACCTTGCCGAGGTTTCTTTGGTATCTCATTTCTGAACTATTCCAAAGTGCTGGCACACAGCTCGAAGAGATAGGTACCGTAGAGTGCATATCTCCCGGTCAGGTGTGCCATGGATGCCAAGAGAAAGGTAGCATTTCAAGTGCAGCTTGTGTACCGTAGAGAACGCTCAAGCTGCACCGACAGCATAAACGTGTTAAGTTTACACTCCCCACAGAACTTGTGCCATGGAAAGCGAAGGAAATGGAGAATCCACTGAAAAAGATTGACGGAGAAGATACATTGACGAGTTCAGTCAAGATGCAAGGTACTCTTGTTTCAGCTTGGAACATATAGTAAATTTTCAAGTTGAACTCTCAAGGACAAAATGCCCTGTGTTAATTATTGCTGCTTCACCAATACCAAGAGTGCTGTTTCTTTGTATAGACATTTTAGCTTCCCTTTTTCCTGACTGCTTTGTTGTCACTCTTTTCCAGTGTGCCACACTAGCTGCATCTAGACTAACTTAGTTGAAATCATGGTCTTTTATTATTTTGTCATAGAAATATGCTGTGAACTTTATGGCCTATCAAGTGACCATATGTTTGCTGTGACATGGCTAGAAGAACTGAGTTTTGACTAATTATGCTATTAAGGTTTAGAAAGGAGCAAACCGTCAGAGAAGCTCAAAATTTAGAAAATTAAGAAAAATAATAAAATTACTTTGTGCTTAAGCCATCTTTCAAATGAATCTGTCAATATAAAATTTGACTTAAACTTTCTCAACAAAATTGAGGACATCCAAACGCACCCCACGGTATAAAGTCTGCCAGGTTTGGATTGAAAGAAAAACGATACCCAAGTGTTACTGTCACCAACAGTCATTAAATCACTTACTTTAAAATCAAATGACAAGTACAAGGACACCTTTATAAAGAACATCAGTCTATGATCGTGGGACATACCAATTGGCTGGTAAAGTGAAACAATTTCAGCAAAAAACAAACTTACTCACACTCTGTGATTAAAGTAATGGGGTAAGCCAAAATGCATACACTACTTTTGCCAAATGTCTTGTTCACTGATGCTTTTTTTTATGTAGAGTACAAAAAGGTTTTTCTAAATAAGAGATGGTCAATTAACCCAGCACCAAGAGGCGAAAGATGCCAATCTAAGTCGAACGGTGTTTGGCAAATACATAATTGGGGGACGCATACTCAAATTTAGCAAGTTTTGGCTGATCAGAAAGTGGATGTAATGAACCCCCTAAACCATCACATAACAAAGACCTAGAGGACTTAGTATCAGCATTCAATATTCAGGAAGTTGATGTGAAATTGAGTGAATACAAAGCAAATATCAGTATTGAAAAATCCTCCATCTCCAACAGTGACAAAGATTTAGCTGTAGCAGTGGTGTGTATTCAGAAGGCCAATTCTAAATGCAAAAAGAAAAAGTAAACACTTCTCACTATCTACTTCTAAAATAAGACTAGGTCCTACAAACAACTCACAAGTGACCACATAAAAGAAAGACAAGACATAAAAATAAAGGCCCCTGGACTATTAAACATGCTGATCCTCTAACCGGAGAGTCAAGAACAACAACGATGGAAGTGTCATGGTGAAATCCCTTGCATCAGCGTTTAAGCCACTAGTGACAAGAAGCAGAAAGCAACTGAAATGAGTATAAACAGACTTGAGACTATCATTGTTATTTTACATGATTATGATATACAGCCACCTAGTATGTCAATAATACAATGTAAAGTACCTCACAGAATCACAGGAGCAAATAAAAGGGCCCAGTCAAGAGATATATGACTGCATTATACTTTTGATTCAATACATTTGCTTTCTTAGGACGTATTTAGAAAAGTGTGTCATAATACTCCATGGAACGGATGCCATATTGTCTCCATAATGTATTTAGTATCACATTTGAGAAGGACTACCACAAAATATCTAGTAGTCCTTACCACAGATGAATTAGTAAAAGAGATCTTGCACAGGGTACCCATGCATTACAAGTCTGAAGGCAGCTATAAACTATGACAATGGTATTAGGAAGTGTGGTATTTACAATTATGAAAAGGGCTGCTGGTTAGCAGAGCCAGGCAAAGACAAACAGTTCCCATCAGTATTGCCCATTACAAAGTCCAAAAGTAAGTCATGCACAACTGCATTATGCTGTCTTACAATAAAACAAATGGCCTGACAGATCATACAAGCATAAATGACCACCAAATAAACACAAAGTAATACCAATCCGTTTGAAGAATCTAAGATAAATACTGACATATGGTTACAACCCCATTCATGCCATCATTGCTTTCTTCATGTCATCAATATTCCTAACGCAAGAAGTATATGTACTGCCAGGAGGAACATAGCTGGCTTAGACAAACACATATTACAATTTGGACAGGGCTGAAAATCAAGTGCTTGCTATTAGGGCAATCAAGACCATTTCCAAAGGAATTAGACTATTTAAAATACATAAAAGGTTTTTAATAAATATTATATTTTTTAGCCAAGTAACTACATATGAAATAAAAATGTTAGTGAGAGTATTTTTTATAATTGTTTAAAAAGATAAAATGTATAAAATTAAATCATTGCATAATTTTATATATTTTTGATTTGATGAGCTAATGTGCTGTAAAAATGTTAAGTTATTACTGCCAGTGTAATAATATATATTTTGTGTTATCATGCAAGTATATTCTACAAACTTCTTATTTTAAGCAATAAACTTTATTAAATTTCCATATAGATTCCAAGAGGAAGATCTTAATCCTGGTGGGCATGATTTCAATCAACAGGGGAAAATTACAAGCAGTAACTTTACACGTGTAAATTTAGTTGTTGGCGACTCCACAAACTCATCTGGTGGAGAAGAAGGGAGGGGGGCTTTAAGTGTAAACCTAGGAGTAAATATACACGAGTAAACATATACATGCATGTTTACCTTGGCGAAACGGGTAGCATGATCTATCATCAGAATATAAGAAACAGATATTTATGCCTTTGACATAGTTCTATTAGACTACAGTTGTTCCCTTCCAACCAGATTCCCACAACAAGCATTTGCAATGGAATGGGTCTTGGGTTTGCTCCAGTTGGAGCTATTAGCATTGTAAATTCCTAAGTGGACTTTTCTTGCCACATAAATTGAAAATGAAAAATAAAAGAGTTGAAATAAGCGAGCCAATTCAAAGTGCCACGGCCACCATGAGGGTGAGTGCGGAGGAGAGACACTAAAGGGGAAAGAGGTTTCCTCACAGACAAACGTATCGGCAAACTTGCAATTATCGATGTAACAGGGTCGATTGACAAGGAGGTAACAAAACTGCCTCAAGGTGAAATAAACGTGAAGCATTTATCAATGATAACAAAGGATTTTTGAAAGGCAGGCCTATGAACAAGTGACAGTGATGAGTGTGCAGTGGGCATGGTTTAAAGCCCACAGATTACAACAGGCCAGAGATCTTACGCGCTCTACCTAAAAATAGAAATCAGCAATGGAAATATGAGCAGTTAGTCTTTGTGAAGGGCCTTCCAGGGTGAACAAACATGCTGCTACATTTTTTGTAACTTTTGATCTGTTTGAGCTAGAAATATTTTTTTGTTAAAATCTGAAGATATTCAACAGATGGGGGATTAAGTGGCAAATCCATAATCATGCAAAAAAGCTGCAGCCACAGAATGACATAATTCCAGTCGCCTTGGTTATAGTCATGTGAGTGCACAATTCTCTCGATCAGTAATAAATGGGTTTTAGGTAGAGACTTTTGTCTATGGAGGAGGGATGATGTTTTGCTAAATGTGAGCTCTCTTTTCCTTCTCTCTCTACTCGTTCTGGTTGCTAGAAGGTACTCTTCTTGGAATGTCCAAGGGCTTACTTTCCGCATGTGGTTGCGGGTGATGAGCACGGAAACTTATATTTGAGAACCAGAGTTATTTTCAAGAAAAGAGCAAGAAAGAGAGACTCAGAAAGGGAGAAAGAATTAGGAAGAGAAGAGAAAGATAGGAGAAAAAAAATGAAAAAGTGGGGATTAAAAAGAACCTGCAAGACTGAAGTAAACACCCACTGAGGGTAGGGGGGTGAAAGAAAGAGGGAATGATTTTTACAAAATTGATCACTAGTCATTTGCTCAGGGCTGTACTAATTAATGTATTGCGGTATCTGAAACAGCGATTTAGATTTGTAAGTTTGGAGGGCAACTCTACACCTCTAAAACATCTTCAAAATACTACTCAGACCTGGCGGTGGTTGAGGAAAACTTCTTGAAGCCAGCATCAACCAATACAACAAATCAAAACCTCTACAAAAGGAAACTTCCACACATCTGATCAGTACATTACTGAAATGTCTCCAATATCACTGCAGGAATTTAAACATTTAGGGCCATATGTACGAACACATTTTCCCATTGACACAGAATGGGAAAAACCCTTTGTTACATCTGGCCCTTACATATTTATTTATTTTAAACTTTTACACTGCCACTCTTTTGACGGGGTGCCGGTGCATTTTACATTGAACTAAACTGTGAAGACAGAAGGCTTGATTACATGGAGAACTCAAAATGTAATAGGGTAAGCAAAGTGGGAACACCGGTGCAGAACTTGAAAGGTCATAATCTGCTCCTTAAAAAAACAGAGAACATGTACTAATCAGGAGTAAATTAGGAGAAGAGTTAATACAACAAATGTGCACACTGCATGTGTGTACTCATGCGTAAGCAGGGTGACCAGGCGTCCCGGATTTGCTGGGCCAGTCACAGTTTATCACCAGCTGTCCTGGCAGATTTCGGGAAATTTAGCTCATGTCCCAGGTTTTTAGAGAGCGGCGCCAGTAAATGGTGGGAGAGGTTTTTTGTTTTTTTTGGGTTTTCCAAAGCAGGGATCGTTTGCAAGTGTTATCAGAAAGCAGTTTAATTAACAGGCATTACACTGGCTTTAAAAAAATAAAAAAATAAAATTAAAATAAAAATCACATGTATTTTCTTAGTGCTTCTTATGTAATTCTATGCTGATGAGCACTGTCATTCTGTGCGCTCGGCTAAAGTAAACTTGTAGTATTTTGGTGAAATATCAGTTTTTTGGCTTTACATTTCTGGTCACCCTATCTATAAGACACCTCTCACAAGAGGGCTCTCTGGATGCTTTAAGTGAGCGCAGGGCACATTAGGGGCAGTGCCAAAGTGCTGCATACCACCTTACATGGAGCTCGCTCTGTCCACTCAAAGTGGCAAAGATCTCGGCTCCTCACGCCCCTTCGTGTTCACACTCAGACATTTATTCTACAATTATTCATTCACCAGTGGAATACAGGATGCAATTCCCCCCAA
This sequence comes from Pleurodeles waltl, assembly GCF_031143425.1. Classification (NCBI taxonomy): domain Eukaryota; kingdom Metazoa; phylum Chordata; class Amphibia; order Caudata; family Salamandridae; genus Pleurodeles; species Pleurodeles waltl. Next base: position 242,395,999 of record NC_090442.1, read on the forward strand.
TAAGACCCCTCAAAAACACTACTAACAGTGTCACGGCCCTCTATCGTTCACAAGCACAGCACAGAAACACCGAACAGCACACAGAATCACATTGAGTGACACTCCCAGACACCACACACGTCCACCCTGGAGCCTACGTCCGTGGGACATTACTGAGGCTTTCACCCATGGGGCGAATCTCGAGGGCACTTTAGGGCAGAGAAAGGCTTAAAGAATGATTAACCAATGCTTAATCTGTCACACTGATTGAGGGGTGTGAGGTCCTATGACTGACATGTCTCTGCTTTTCATGAGCACTGCTCTGTATCTTAAATGTTACAAAAATCGCAACACAAAATGACAACCAACAATATGAAAATGTAAAGAAGTGCATGGAATTTTTTCCATAATGGCCAGAAGCCGAGGTTTTTCCAGGACAGACTACACAATTCCAAGTCTATGTTAAAACTGTGAGAGGGTGTGGCCATCTGCCCAACACAGTGGACGTTAGTTCACAAGCTCCTGGACTCGGGACCCCCAATCCTATTAATTAACCCCCACTGGCTGAAGCATCGGAATCCAAAACACGAGCGGGGCTGATCCCCACTACCTGACAACACATGGGCTGGTGAAATTGGCCATCAGGCAGAGAAACGGACTACACACTTCCCTTGATGCAAGAACACAATAGCAGCTGGAGGTAGGGGCTCAAGTACTGACAAAAGCCTGTGATCCCTGTATCTGTGCAGGCTGAGACACCAGAAACTGTGAGGACTCTGTGGGGCCCATGCGGAATGATCATCTGAGGTAGGCAGTTGGATTGATTGTGGCGAGGCGGCTTGTGTGCCTGGGCGGAGTACAGCAGAGTGGAGGCCTGGCTGGAGCAGAGGGATGCGGTGACTGGAGACGATGTGCAGTCCCCTGAGTTGCAGTGAGCACCCCCCAACCAAGGAGTGATAGCGGCTGGGCCCACTGAGTACTCCTGAGCCCACTGTGGACAGGGGTGGGAGCGCCAAGGGATAGAGCAGCCTTGAGGAGAGAGCATGGCCAGGCGTTCTGGGTTGGAGCCCCTGCACAGGCCCAGGGGAAACCTAAGCAAAGTAGCAGTCCGCTCTGGTCGCACGTGCTGCCCTGAAGAGAGGGACTGGACGGATTATGGAGGCTACCAACAGAAGCTCTGTGCGGTAGCTTCCACGGGGTGAGATCTGTTACTTGCACCTTATGGGCATTGGGCTGGCTCGAAGGCTTGGGACTAATAGTGAATACTAGTGACCTTCTAAGACTGCTTACATCACACGGAACCAAGTGGTAGTGCAGAAGGCCTGGGAGTCGCCTCAGTGACAAGGTGCAGGCTGCGAACTCCACTGCAGGGTTATTTTCTTGGCAAAACCCTGGTTGTGGTGGATGAGGAGTGCTGCATCTTATACGCAAATCCAACAGCGATGGAGACTCTCCGCTGACAAGTGTGCAGAGCACCTAGAGTCCTCACAAGTTGATCTGTACATAGTATGGGACTGCAACCCTTTTGCCCAGACAAACTCGGAGGGAACAGTAACAAAACATTATGGGCCTGATTCTAACTTTGGAGGACGGTGTTAAACCGTCCCAAAAGTGGCGGATATACCACCTACCGTATTACGAGTCCATTATATCCTATGGAACTCGTAATACGGTAGGTGGTATAGCCGCCACTTTTGGGACGGTTTAACACCGTCCTCCAAAGTTAGAATCAGGCCCTATATGTCTGCACACATGCTCGACGCTGCCTTTAACTGCAAGCAGCAGTGTGCTTCCTGAATCAATTCTTTGCAACCCCACCTCCAACAATGAAAGTCAAGATGGAGTAGTGGGAGACTATATGAATACCCAGGGAATTGTGACGACCCCATAGACATTGAGAGTGCCTTGACTGTTGAGATAACGGAGTTCCCGTTCCCCCACTAGATGTGCACACTGTAGGCTAGACACAGGCAAAATGGGGCCGCACTAAAGCCAAGACTGATGGTCCAACTGCCCAATCGCGTACACGGTCCACATCATCAGAGTGCTCCCTTGGCCAAACGCCGGACAACTGTATACCTTCCATTGCAACAACACCCCCCCCATGGACAAAACAGATTATATAATTCAGGACATCTACAACTTGCAAGTGTCCATAGAGCAACGTCTTGGGTTCATCACCACGGACAACAGCTTGCTGAAAAATAATCAACGTAAACTAGCGGACAGGGTCAAAACTAATAAACTGGTGTTCACTGTCCTGTCACCAGGCCACAGGGACCACACTACACGTATTGCCCAACTACGCTGAAAGGAGGACCAACTTCAAGAAAGGGCAGATGATGCAGAAGGAAGGGCCTGCGGAAATAATGTTCGGGTAGCTGTGGTACCTGAAGGAGCAGAGGGCCCCAATGCCTCTCAATATGTAGAAGACTGGCTCCAGAGGGTGATGACTCCAACTGGACTGATTTATTCATAGTGGAGGGGGCACACCACGTTCCTAGAAGGAAACCTGTGCCAGGAGCTTCACCAAGTTCCATAGTGGCTAAAATTCAGAATTTTAGGGACTAGAAAAAAACTGCTTTAGGGGCATGTTAAAAAGCGCCCATACTTAGGGTTAACGCAAGGATCTCTCTGTTCTCGGGCTACACGATTGCCGTGCAGCAGAAACGTGCATCTTTGTAGGAAGTGAAAAAAACCACTTACATGCAGCCAGCCTCTCATGTGCTCTGTTATTACCGGCCAAACGTACAGTAGTTCATGACCAGTGCACCCACTTTTTTGAGGCTCCAGAGATGGCCTGGGAGTGACTAGAACAACATTTTCCAGCTACTCGCAGACAGAAGACTGATGGTACAATAGGCTCACCAACAGCAGCGTTGTAAGACGGCACCCCGGAGTGGGGCTGGGGGAAACACCCTCCCTGCAGCAAGCACTGGAGGGGTTATTAAAAGTGATCCGCTCAGCAACCACTCTGAGATCTGCTAAGCCCCAGGTCAGCTCTTCATGGGGCAGTACCTCGGACTCAGATTCCAAAGGCAGTATGGCTCTGTTCACATCGATCAACAGATTACACAGGGACACCATTCAAATTATTGGGCTTCCAGAGCACTTTGGAGGCACTAATATGGTGGCTTTCCTTGAAAAGTGGCTTTGGGTCGAGGTTGCTCTGGAGGGCCTGTCTTCCTTCTATTCCCTTGAACGAGCACACAGGTTACCATCTTGCCCGCCTCTACCAGGCACGCTGCCGCAACCGGTGGTCACTTGATCAAGATCACATTTTGGCCTAGGCCAGGACTAAAGGAGACCTCAAAGGAGCGGGGAGTAAAATCGTTATATTCCCAGACTTTGTGAGAGAGGTCCATCATTCCTTGAAGCTAAAACAAACAGTGCAGAGCACATGGCCTGCAATATGCAATGCTGTTCCCGGCCAGGCTGAGGGTGGTGACACCAGAATGAATGCAGTTTTTCCTGCCCCTCGTGAAGTACAGGACTGGTAGGAGGCCCACCTACCTGCTAGGCAGAGTAGTCGCAAATATGAACGAACACCTAAACGCCAAAAACGGTGAAGCTTGGACAGATTGTCTTGCCCCAGTGCCCCATCAGATGCAGAGGTACAGAGAGGGCAACAATGAGCACTGGAGACAGAAGTGGCAATGAATAGTATTGCAGGACTTATAATGAAAATGAGGTATGATGATGTTGCGATTAAGAAGAATAAACATCACTACTTTGCGAAGATCCTATTTACAAACTAAATGGGAGAGTTCCAAAGTGGTAAGTATCATAGGTGTTGAAATTAAATATACCTGGAGAAGAAGACTCCAAATGAGAGCAAACGGAGCACCTTTAAAAACCATAATTGTCACAAACGTGTTGGAAACTGATACATACTTGCATAGTCGTTCTTATTTTTATATCCCAGATGCTGCTTTAATATTAAAAAGCTGCACTGATTCTGATACAAGGTCTTCAAACCCCAAGTGAGCTTCACAAACCTCGACAGGCATAGACCCCTTGTGATCCATAGTTCATGGAACCTATACTGGACTATTATGTAAGAGAATGGGTATTTGTTATATCACTTAAAAAAACAAGTTAAAGTGAAGTTATGGTGGGGTTTGCGATAAAAACATAACACCTGTTGGAAGAAAAAAAAACTCTGAAATCCACTTAAAAACACCTGATGTGTAGTTATGGTTTGGTTTTCAAAACCTAACCCTTGATGTGACAAATGGAATTAAAATCATAAATGGCACAGATCAAAAACCTTTTCAAAGCTCTTTACCGCTTGCCAAAGGGTGAAGTAGCCCGCTGAGTTTTTCTTTTATGGCCACCAAAATGTGAGTTGCAAGTATCCCTGTACTTCCAACCATAGTCCACTACGAAACGCTACTAAAGGTATTACTGATGGTATAAGTCAGGCATTACCTTCCCTGCTGCACTGGAAAAAATGGGTGCTTGGAACCCTGCCTACTGCTGCTAAGCCGCACAGTAAAGCTCTATAAATGGGTGTGAGCTACGACGAACGTGCAAAGTGTCACCACACTGCACAAAGACTATTAATTGGAACCGACCCATATTCTGGCGAAAGAACTACAAACGTTGCCAGAATCTGGCTGGTTCTCATTCAATGCTAGTAGTGTCAATTACGAACAGATTGGAGACCAAAGCTCAATTAATCGTGGATAGATATTGCCATCACTAGAGGGTACATTTAGGACATTTGAAGCAGGGTAAGTAGAAGCTAAAAGGAAGACCAAAAAGTAAACGCAGCATTACTTGTGAATAAGGTCGTGGCCAGTCATAAGGTTTCCCAGCTGGTCGCTGCCACCTAACTGGATCCTGCAGCCGTGCTGCTGATGAAGATAGAGAAAATCGTATGCTTGGAAGAGCTGGTAGCTGAACTCTGCCAGGCTCATGCCCTCGCTGCTGCGAAGACGGCTCTGAACACTTTGTCGGCTGAGAAGAGTGCCCATGCGAAGATGACGGCCCACTGAGGCCAGAAACTCCACGGCACCACGACGCCGGTACCAAGTGGCATTATTAAGGATGGTGAAGGTTCCCCCGGTGCTTGACCTCGTGCCGTCAAGGAACTCCTCGTGGTGGCCTAGGACTTGCTGCAGATTCTCTCGGATCCCCCTCACATTGTCCTCTACTGCCTCCGGGCTCAGGGGCTCCCTCTCGCGGGTGCGGCCGCTGGGATCCCCGACCAGGGCGGTGGCCCCTCCGATGAGGGCGATGCAGTTGTGTCCGGCGCGCCGAAAGTGCAGCAACCCCAGCAGCGGCAGCAAGTGACCGACGTGCAAGGAAGGGGCAGTGGGGTCGAAACCGCAGTACACTGTCTGCGGACCAGAGTCCATTAGCTCCCGAAGTACTTCTGGGCCCCCCTCCGCCGGGAACACCTCCCGGAACAACCCGTGTTCTGCCGCAGAATACAGGAAGGAGCCCGAGGAGTACCATCGCCGTCCAGTCGGTGGGAGAAACAAGGCAGCGAGCAACCGCATCCGTACCACGGGCGCCGCCATCTTTACCCCGCTCTAGGCATGCCGGGATAGGAGGGGACAGGTTGCTGCCAAAAGACCCAAACAAGCCCCGCCCAACGCAATGAAAATACACACTGCACCCAGATGCCCCGGTCAACCTGTTCTTCCCGGTCATTTTTGAAACTCCTACTGCTGGCGTTTCTGAGTCTGGCACAAAAGCATTTTTAGTTTCGTAGGCTGAAACATCGTGTGTCGCTGTTTACTGCTTTTTTGTATTGTACAGTGGTGGAGGCGCATTAAAAAAAAAAGTATTTGGGAACTGTGATACCGAGCTCAGTGGGGGTGGAGTCAGTGAGCGTGGGAACACGGTCAATTCGTGCCTAATTAAAAACACAAAATAGTCTACAAATATTTTGTTGGTCTTTCGCATAGCTGCAAAGTTTTCAGACTCCTTACATGTGACAGTTCGATGGTCTTAGTCTGTTTAGGTGTGACATTAGATTGAATTTTGTGTGACACTTGATCACTAGCAAAACGAAGTAGTGAAATCCATGAAATTAAATATATATCACAAAATAATCTCTTTTGCATAAACAGAAGTTCAGGAAATTGCACTGGAAGAGTTGCATCACCCGTGGAGTGCTTATGGATGTCCATTGGCGCAGCTCTTGGATTAAAACATAACCGTACTGTGGGTCAGGCAACAATTTAGAAACTATAAAAGGGGCTATGAATTGAGCAGCTTCTATAACAAAAAGAGGGACAGAAAGAGAGGGAGGCAAGAAAGGAAATATTTACAAATATATGTGTGTGTGTGTGTGTGTGTTTTTCTCTCTCTCTCTCTCTCTCTCTCTCTGTATATATATATATATATATATATATATATATATATATATATATATATATATATATATATATATATATATATATATATATAGGAAGTAAGAGACGGGTATGATGGGCTGGTGGATAGGTTCATGCCCAAGTGTAGCTGTTCTTATGAACTCAACATTCAGCAGAATTATTGATACAAGAGCGTCCATCGATTGCTTCTTGGAGCACACCACTCACTGAGGACATCCTAAGTGAGGGGCCCCAGGACGTGACTGTAGTGTCGTGACACTAGGTGCCTAGGACCCTTGTGGTTCTGGGCAGACTTAGGAGAGAGATTGCGTAACTTGCTGGGAGGTGCTAAGGTGTGGTTATCAACGGTTATGACGTTATATGCTGAAGAATAAAGACGTTTAATCAAGCGGTCTGTATGTAGCGTGTTTTTTGCATGCTGGGGAGGATGCTACAACTGGCAATGAGTACGGGATACGTGCCCCAAATAAACTAGGCTGCTCTACCTGAGTGCTTGCAATGAACTAGCAGGCTACTCGTGTGTGCCACATGTGCTTAACTCGATGAGAAGCAGTTCAGAGTTGGCATGTGTGGAGTCGAAGCCCCGTTCCAGCCTCTATAGGGCCCTCGAAGAAGTGGAATGCCCTGGGGAAGAGAGCATTTGAAAGGCACGCCAAAATCCATGGTAAGGCAGAAAGGCAAAAGAACGTGTTGCGGACAAACTTAGTGGTTGGAGGGACAGAGGTTTGATTGAGATAGAAGAATACCAATATTTAAAAAAAACCTTCATCCTAGTACACCCATATATTTGTTACCTAAAGTCCATAAATCCACCGCCAATGCACCAGGTAGACTAATTGTTTCCTCCATAGGCAGCCTATTAGAGAACACCTCCAAATACATTGATCATTTTGTTTTAGAATTTATCAATTATTTACCTTCATATATTGAAGGTACTGGAGACTTTCTGGGAAGAATAGAAGGAATACATTGAGAATCTGATTATCTGTTGATGACCTTGGATGTCCAAGCAATTTATACAAGTATAAGACATGAAGATAGAATTAAGGCCTGTGAAAATGTTTTGAGGGCTAGACCCATGAGTCTTTTTTCACATACTCACATGCTTCTCGAAATTATAACATTTTGTTTGATTAACAATATATTTCTCTTTCAGGATACATTATGCAGGCAGATACAAGGGACAGCGACGCATACCTGCTCTGCTCAAAGCCATGCAAATCTTCTCATGGGCTGGTGGGAGGAGCAGGTATCCATTGCACCCAATCTAGCTGAGGACATGGGACATTTTGTCTTGTGGCTACAACTTATTGATGATTTGTTTCTAAATTGGCATGGCAATGAAAAGGAGGCAATTCATTTTGTTAAAAAGCTTAATGACAATGTTTTGAATTTGCAGTTTACAGCCAATGTATATAGGGAGCACTTAGTATTCCTGGACGTAGAAATAATGGTTGCTAATGGCACAATAACATCAAGCCTGTATCGTAAACCTACTGCTAGCAACAGTTTATTGCATGCACAGAGTAGCCACCCTAACCATTTAAAATGGAGTATCCCATATGGGGAGCTTGTTTGGGTACGCTGAAATTGCAGTGAAGATGTCACACTTGAACAAGAAAAGGTTACTATATTGACCTTGTTCTCCCAACGTGGCTATCACTAGTGGGTACTAGACAAGGTGAGAGAGAGAATAAAGTCACGCACACATAATCAAATCCTCTTTAATGGTATGGTACAGTTGGACAAGCAAACTAACTAGTAGGACAGTAGTTTTAGATTAATTACCACTTACAATGCCAAGTCCAAGGGCATTTCTGAAATTCTAGATAAGGATTGGGGTCTCCTACAATGTGATCCAGTGACTGGGGACACTTTAGAGGACAGGCCCAGAATAACATATCGTAAGACCAGATCACTCAGGGATCTCCTTGTGAAGAACCACATTGGCGGTCAACATATAAGTGCAAACACCCTAGAAAGATCTATGCCAGGTTTGTTCATGTATGGCAAGTGTAAAGCATGCACAAACTTGTCTAATACTAAGGAGATCAGTATCCCTGGCAAAAAGATGAAAATACCTATCACAATGTTCATTACATGTAGTAAAGCTTTTGTAGTGCATATTTTGGAATGCCTGTGTGGCTTATGGTACGTGGGCAGTACCATACACCCTGTAAGGAAAAGGATTCTGGAACATGCACAAGCTATTGGCAATGAGGTTGCACGACATTTCAAAACCCATCTTTCCAGTGATAGAAATCTTTTGAGATATATTGATATTGACCACATCACGATGGACCCCAGGGGTGGGGACAGAACATTGGCATTGAGAAAATTAGAGTCAAGATTAATCATATTACTAAGTACTATTAAGTACCAAGGTACTGGGAGTATTGAACTCAGATGAGGAATTACATATAAACTTAGATTAGGTGCAACTATTGGATGTCATAAATGTTTTATAGTGTATATATTGCAAATGTGCCACTAATAACTTTTTGTGGAATGTATACTCTTTTTGCATAAGTGTGTAACCAGTTTTAATGTTTTGTTTTATTTTAGGGAGGAGAGGAAGGGACTCTCGCCTGGTGAGCTAGGCACGAGAGGAAGCCCTGGCTGAGACTCCCTACCCTTTTCTACCAGCACTCACTGACGTCACTTGGGTGATATTTATTTGTATTTTATTTTGAATTTTGTCATATTATTTTGTGTGCATAGGGGGACCTCTAGGAAGTAGAGACATACAGTAATGTAAATTTGTTGCTGTTTGGCTGATACCTAAATGTGCCCATTGAGGCTCTACATATGATTTCAGATAACTTTATGTAATAGTACTGATTGTTATATTGTTGATTTGTTGGGGTTCAAGTTATGTTATCCAAAAAAGAAAGGGTTACATATAATAACAGAGTAGGGGTATACCCTTCACACAGGCCCACTTGGGCGTAAATTGTGTCATGTTATGAAATATATGCATAAATAATTATATGATGTGTCTTCTAGAACATAGACATGGGCCTCTTGAACGTATTGTTTTATGTTTTATTCTGTTACATTATAAAACAGGATGTTTTGAGTCCTATTAGACACTATAGGAGACCATTGTGAAGAAGTGGAATCCAATGCCGAATGTCAGCTATGAAAGGTACATTTTCAATCAAACGAGACAGCAAACTTGTGAAACGATGGATGCGTTTATTGAAAGACTTGATGTGCTCATCATACACTAAGTTTGGTGGATTTAATGATGACAAAGTCATACGCCTTAGAGTCATCAATGGCTGTCTGTTGGACTCTTTCAGATGCATGTTGAGAGAGACACTATGTTTAGACAAAATACTGAAGGCTGCAAAAGCCGATCAGAGAGCAGACTGACAAGCTGCTGATTTGGAAGCTTGAACAGTGAAAAATGAATCGGTGCTGGTCATGAAAAGCAAGTACAAGTATCAAGCAGATGCACAGAGGTCGACACCTTAAAAGAAAGAAATGTTGTGTTTCTGATGTGGGTTTTCATATCCCCATGAAGGTAAATGTCCAGACATAGGACATACTTGCAAGAGGTGCGGAAAAGAAATCCATGACAGTCTGAAAACTAAAAAATGAAACCAAATGCGTCACAATGACAAGAGAAAATGGATGCCAGAAAGTTCCAGAAGCATTCCCGCCACGCCAACAAGGCCAAAAAGCAACAGCAGTTATGACAAGTAGAAGCCAGATAAAATGGATCATCGTCAGACTCGTCGTGTAAAGACGCTTCAACGTCATTATCAAGTACCAGTGAAGAAGATGGATGTGCCATGACGATGTTGAACAAAGGATGCCAAAGTATGTTGGGTTGGCTTCGTGCAAGGAAGAACAAAAGACAAAGATAAATCATCTTACGTAACAACCAAGTTCATTTGGACACTGCCCCGAGATTACAATAAAGGTCAGCGGTTGCCCTATAACCATCCTCATAGTGGTGTGTCGATTAACACCATGCTAGATGAGAAGTTTAATAACCTGTCTCCTGTGCCACACCTCAACCCCTCAAACACGAAGATATATACATAGGTTGCTTCTAAACTGTTGCAAAGTCAATGGTCATCACAGTGACAGTGGGTCACAAAACAGTGTCTGTGCAAGCATAATTCATGTTCTTCAAGGAACTTCATCCAGTGCATGTCTACTCAGTTTTGCCACTGCTGCTGAGATTGGACTGGTATCTCTCAATTACAATCTACACATTCAGTCTGAAATTGTGAGTCAGTTTCCATTGATGTTTCATGGCCTACGAAGACTCAAGACAATGAGTACAACTTCACATTAACGAGGACATTGACCCTCTTACTCAGGAGCTCCACAGAATTGCCTTTCACTTGCAAGAAGCTGTTGAAAAAGAACTGAAAACGGCTTTGAAGCATGACATAATAGAACGCTCCACCAGTCCGACGCCAGGAGTTTTGCCCATAGTGATGGTACTAAAAAAGGACAGTGGAGGTGCAGTGCGTATGTGTGTTGATATGTGCCAGGCCAATAAAGCCATTGAGAGAGAAAGACATGCTGGTTCACACATAGCAGACATGATTCTGCAAATGAACAGTGTCAAAGTCTTTTCTTAGTCTCAAGCTGAACAAGGGATACCACCAAATCGAAAAGGTAGAGAACTGCAGGTACATCTCTACTTTTTGAAACTCATGTTGGTTTGTTCAGATATAAAAGACTGAGTTTCGAGTGTCGTCAGCTGCAGAAATATTCCAGAATGTCAGACACTGTTAGAAATAGGGTTTCTGGTTGGCTAGGGTATGCACCTAAGCCAGGCAGAACCCGACCACTCTAGTCAGGGCAAGGGAGTTACACATCCAAGATAACCCCTGCTCACCCCCTTGGTAGCTTAGCACGATCACTCAGGCTTATCCCAGAAGCAATGTGTAAAGTGTTTGTACAACACACACAACACACGTGACACACTATCCCCACCACAAAGGAAACACAACACGACGATATAGAAAAAATAAACTGTATTGTACACAACATAATTAGACCAAACACAACATTTGAGCAATACCCTGCTACCCAAGCAGTTGTCAGAACGTTACACAATAGTTACTCTGCAAAAACCAGCAGTAGTCACACATAACACACAGGTTACTTATTATTCTCCAACATAAGCAGTAGTCAGGGATCACATTACTAAAGAAATGCACTTGTCATAAAAGTTTAATAAATGCCCATACCAGGAACATTAGAAAAACACAGGGCAAGTTATAGGAAACAGATTACCAGTAATACACATGTCCTAGTAGATACCTTACAGTGAAATGCCAGGACATTATTAAGGATGTGTTCTCCCTCCCCGGTACCCCAGAGGCCGTAAATCCCAGCCCCCTAAATGTCCTGTAGGCACTAAAGGGCTTCTCTGGTTAGGGACCCAGTAGATGCGGCAGTGCAGGGTAACTTTTGGGAAGGCCAGGGACCTCTGTCGAGGGTCAACACCACGACCTGCTATATGCCCAGAGAAATGCATTGTCCGGCACGTGTCGGGGGCGCACCCTGCCCCCACATACTTGAGGAGGCCACCCACCTCCCAAGACAGGGGGTACTCCCCCTCCTTCATGGGGCCCTCTGGGGTCCAGTTCTCCTCCTCTGCGGGGGACCTGGCCTTCGGGGTCCCCGTGTGAGGCTTCACGCGCTGTTCCTAGATGCCTGCGTCCTCAGGGTGGCTGCAAAAAGGAAGCAGCAGTTCAGTGGCAGCTGCCCGCGTACTCGAGACAGCTTCCCTTGTAAGCGGCCCCCGGGCACCCAGCGATCTTCCTGAGGAGAGTGCCCGGGGCCGCTCTTTCCATCTCTTTGGTGACTATGCGCAGGGAAGCCTCTCCAGCTCCCACAGAGCGGACCAACTCCTCGTTCCCTGCGGCCCGGCCACACTAAACCAAGGCTTTAGAAATGGATACCTCATGTGCCCTGGGGGCGCTCCTTGCAGCGCGCTTCACCTCCCACCTTAGTCTTTCCGTGCCCCGGGGATCCCAAACACAGAACTCTGCAGGTGCACTTTCAAAGAAAGCCTGCCCGGGTCACGGCGCAGCGGTGATTCCCAGGCCGCAAAACTCACAGGGAGCTTTCCCCAGGCATAGTTAGGGTTAAATTAGGGTGCTTCAGATAATTATAGTAAAGCGCTCTCCAGGCGCTATGGGTTTAGGATGGCACACTCCTCATGTGCCTCAGCCCAGGAAAAGCGCTTATGAGGCGCTAGGCAGATTGTTGCAGGGGTCCAGGGCCACAGCACCCAGCCCCTTGGGGACACAACAGAAGGAGCACAGGGTGGCAGGGCCCAGCAGCAGCAGGCCAGCACAAAGGGTTGCAGGCAGTTGGTAGTTCCTCCAAGTGACCAGGCAGGTCACAGGTCAGCACAGCAACAGCAGTCCAAGGTGGTTCCTGGTGAATCCCTCCAGCATTCAGTTACAAGTACACTAAAGTGTTCCCAAATGGTGGGGAACAATCCCCTGTATTTTTACTCAGTTTTTGCAGTGGGTTAACAAAGAAGGGGAGAGGAGGTTCCAACTAGTTACAACTGGTTCTGGGAGTGCCCCCTCTCTCCTCCAGCACAGGCTCCAAACATCAGTTGGGGTAAACAACCGTTTTGTGTGATGCCAGGGCACAGCCTTTACAGAGGCATGTGTGCCCCGCCTTCCCCTTCTTTTAGCCCAGGAAGACTATTCAAAATGCAGATGCACCTCTGTGACACCTCCACCCTCCCTGCGTACAGGCTGTCTGACAAGTATGCACAAAACCCAACTGTCACTCTGCCCAGACGTGGATTGGAGTCAAGCTGCAAAACATATAAGTCATAAGCACAGAGAAATGCTCACTTTCTAGAAGTGGCATTTCTGTAACAGTAATAAAAATCCACTTACACCAGTAAGCAGTATTTCTTGCTACCATTACAACCATACCAAACATGCCTACGCTACCCCTCATAAATCAGACAATACACCCTAGACATAAGGCAGTCCAATACAATCCTATGAGAAGGCAGCACTCACAGCAGTGAGAAACCAAAAAGGCTGTTTGTCACTACCAGGACAGGCCACACTACTAGGCACATGTCCTGCCTTCTACATACATAGCACCCTTCCCATAGGGCTAGCTATGGCCTACCTTAGGGGTGACTTACATGTAGTAAAAGGGGAGTTCTGGGCCTGGCACGTAAATTTAGATGCCAGGTCCCTCTGGCAGAAACCTGCACACACAGGCCCTGGGCTAGCAGGCTTGAGACAGGTTTGAAAGGCTACTTCAGTGGGTGGCGCAAGCAGCGCTCCAGGCCCACTATAGCATTTAATTTACAGGCCCTGGGTATGGATATACCACTGTACAAGGGACTTACAGGTACATTAAATATGCCAATTAGGTATAAGCCAATCATACCAGCCTTAGAAGGGAGAGCACTTACACGTTAGCACTGATCAGCAGTGATAAAGTGTTCAGAGTCCTACAGCCAACAGCAAGAGGTCAGCAAAAATAGGAGGAAGGAGGAAAAAAAGTCAGGGGATGAACCTGCCAAAAGGGCCAGTTCCAACATACACTGAATAATTCAACCATTCAACGCATGCTTTTAACTACAGTGATGATATTCTAGTATTTGGAGCAACATAAGAGGCGCATGACAAAGCTCTTACACAATTTTGCCAGTTGATCACTGATGCTGGTCTCTCTCTAAATACAGCGAAGTGTGAGTTTCACAAGAACAGACTCAAGATCTTTGGGTACATATTGTCTGACGGGGGAATGACTCCTGGCCCAGATAAAGTGCTAGCACTGTCAGCTACTTACCCCCCCCACCCAAGATATCACCATGCTGAAATCCTTCTTGGACATGGTGAGTGTAAAGAAATGGCTCCCTGTTGCAGTTACCCCCCACGTTTTGCCTGATACTGATGCTGACTTGACTGAGAAGTGTGCTGGGACCTTGCTAACCAGGCCCCAGCACCAGTGTTCTTTCACCTAAAATGTACCATTGTCTCCACAGTTGGCACAACCCTGGCACCCAGGTAAGTCCCTTGTAACTGGTACCCCTGGTACCAAGGGCCCTGATGCCAGGGAAGGTCTCTAAGGGCTGCAGCATGTCTTATGCTACCCTAGGGACCCCTCACTCAGCACAGACACACTGCTTGCCAGCTTGTGTGTGCTGGTGGGTAGAAAATGACTAAGTCGACATGGCACTCCCCTCAGGGTGCCATGCCAACCTCACACTGCCTGTGGCATAGGTAAGTCACACCTCTAGCAGGCCTTACAGCCCTAAGGCAGGGTGCACTATACCACAGGTGAGGGCATAGGTGCATGAGCACTATGCCCCTACAGTGTCTAAGCAAAACCTTGGACTTTGTAAGTGCAGGGTAGCCATAAGAGTATATGGACTGGGAGTCTGTCAAAAATGAACTCCACAGCTCCATAATGGCTACACTGAATACTGGGAAGTTTGGTATCAAACTTTTCAGAATAATAAACCCACCCTGATGCCAGTGTTGGATTTATTAAAAAATGCACACAGAGGGCATAGAGATACCCCCTGTATTTTACACAATTGTTCAGTGCAGGACTGACTCGTCTCTCAGCAGCAGGCTGGCACAGACCAGTTTCTGAACCCATGTGATGAGGGCCTTTGTGCTCTCTGAGGACAGAAACAAAAGCCTGCTCTGGGTGGAGGTGCTTCACACCTCCCCCCTGCAGGAACTGTAACACCTAGCATGGAGCCTCAAAGGCTCAGGCTTCGTGTTACAATGCCCCAGGGCACTCCAGCTAGTGGAGATGCCCACCCCCTGGACACAGCCCCACTTTTGGCGGCAAGTCCAGGAGAGATAATGAGAAAAACAAGGAGGAGTCACTGGCCAGTCAGGACAGCCCCTAAGGTGTCATGAGCTGAGGTGACTCTGACTTTTAGAAATCCTCCATCTTGCAGATGGAGGATTCCCCCAATAGGGATAGGAATGTGCCCCCCTCCCCTCAGGGAGGAGGCACAAAGAGGGTGTAGCCACCCTCAAGGACAGTAGCCATTGGCTACTGCCCTCCCAGACTTAAATACACCCCTAAATACAGTATTTAGGGGCTCCCCAGAACCTAGGAAACTAGATTCCTTCAACCTAAGAAGAAGAGGACTGCTGAACTGAAAACCTGCAGAGAAGACGGAGACACCAACTGCTTTGGCCCCAGCCCTACTGGCCTGTCTCCCCACTTCTAAAGACACTGCTCCAGCGACGCGTTCCACAGGGACCAGCGACCTCTGAAGCCTCAGAGGACTGCCCTGCATCTAGAAGGACCAAGAACTCCCGAGGACAGCGGCTCTGTTCCACAAAGACTGCAACTTTGCAACAAAGAAGCAACTTTGAAACAACACACATTTCCCGCCGGAAGCGTGAGACTTTGCACTCTGCACCCGACGCCCCCAGCTCGACTTGTGGAGAACAAACACCACAGGGAGGACTCCCTGGCGACTACGAGATCGTGAGTAGCCAGAGTTGACCCCCCTGAGCCCCCACAGCGACGCCTGCAGAGGGAATCCCGAGGCTCCCCCTGACCGCGACTGCCTGCTTCAAAGACCCGACACCTGGTAAAGACTCTGCATCCGCAGCCCCCAGGACCTGAAGGATCCAACCTCCAGTGCAGGAGCAACCCCAGGTGGCCCTCTCCCTTGCCCAGGTGGTGGCTACCCCGAGGAGCCCCCCCTTGCCTGCCTGCATCGCTGAAGAGACCCCTTGGACTCCCATTGAATCATATTGCGAACCCGACGCTTGTTTGCACACTGCACCCGGCCGCCCCCGTGCCGCTGAGGGTGTACTTTTTGTGTGGACTTGTGTCCCCCCCGGTGCCCTACAAAACCCCCCTGGTCTGCCCTCCGAAGACGCGGGTACTTACCTGCTGGCAGACTGGAACCGGGGCACCCCCTTCTCCATTGAAGCCTATGCGTTTTGGGCACCACTTTGACCTCTGCACCTGACCGGCCCTGAGCTGCTGGTGTGGTAACTTTGGGGTTGCCCTGAACCCCCAACGGTGGGCTACCTTGGACCCAAGTTTGAACCCCATAGGTGGTTTACTTACCTGCAAAAACTAACAAACACTTACCTCCCCCACGAACTGTTGAAAATTGCACTGTCTAGTTTTAAAATAGCTATATGTCATTTATGTGAAAACTGTGTATGCTATTTTGCTAATTCAAAGTTCCTAAAGTTCCTAAGTGAAGTACCTTTCATTTAGAGCATTAATTTGTAAATCTTGAACCTGTGGTTCTTAGAATAAACTAAGAAAATATATTTTTCTATACAAAAACCTATTGACCTGGAATTGTCTCTGAGTGTGCGTTCCTCATTTATTGCCTGTGTGTGTACAACAAATGCTTAACACTACCCTCTGATAAGCCTACTGCTCGACCACACTACCACAAAATAGAGCATTAGAATCATCTCTTTTTGCCACTATCTTACCTCTAAGGGGAACCTTTGTACTCTGTGCATGCTATTTCTTACTTTGAAATAGTACATACAGAGCCAACTTCCTACAGTGAGTTATTGCTGAAGGTACATTTGTGACTTTGCTACAATGGGTGACCACATGAGAGAGTTGATGAAATGTAGTGTTCCTTTTCAGTGGTGTGCTGAATGCAATTAGAGTTTTATAAAGACATGCTACTGAAAACGCAACTGAGATGGCCTATTTTGACCCCAAACTACATACTGAGATCACTGTAGATGTGAGTCCAGTGTGGTTGGGGGCATTGCTTGCTTAAAATAACCGTAATCTAAATGCTGCGACATATTTAGAATATGAGAGAGATTGTAGCCTATGCCAGTCGAAGCCTGTCTGACACAGAAAATGCTAATTCTCAGCCAGAGAAGGAGAGCCTGGCTGTAATGTGGGCCTGCAAACATTTCCATGTATTTCTGTACAGAAAACATTTCACTATCATTACAGACCACCAAGCGCTGCTCAATATTTTTGGGAACCCAAAAGCTACGATGCGCCCTCACATTGAGAGATGGGGGCGGCTATGACAAGAGTACGACTATTTGATTGTGACACAAGCTAAGTAAAGATCGAAACCCTGCTGATTATGTTTCAATAGTACATCTACATAGACACATTTCAACATCCAAAACAGCTGAAGAGTACATTAATTGCATTGTGAGGTCCAGCACACAGGCACCTTTATCCACTGAACAGAGTATTCCTGCTACTTATGCTGACAAGAACCTGCTCATTCTTAAAGACATTATTTCAACTCAAAATGGAAGTAGAGTGTTGGACCTCTTGATGGCAACATTGAATTTGAAACATTCAAAAATGTACAGGATGAACTATCTGTGACATAGCAAAGGGTTGTATTGAGAGGCTTGAGAATCGTCATACCTGAGAGCCTTTGACAGCAAGTCAGTGAACTAGCTCATGAAGGACAGCGTGACATTGTAGCCACCAAAAAAAGCCTCTTAGAGACCAAGGGGGTCATTCTGACCCTGGCGGCCGGTGGCCGCCAGGGCCACCGACCACGGGAGCACCGCCAACAGGCTGGCGGTGCTCCCACGAGCATTCTGACCGCGGCGGTTCAGCCGCGGTCAGAAGCGGAAAGTCGGCGGTCCCCCGCCGACTTTCCGCTGCTCGGGGGAATCCTCCATGGCGGCGGAGCACGCTCCGCCGCCATGGGGATTCTGACACCCCCTACCGCCATCCAACAGGATGGCGGTAGGGGGTGCCGCGGGGCCCCTGGGGGCCCCTGCAGTGCCCATGCCAATGGCATGGGCACTGCAGGGGCCCCCATAAGAGGGCCCCGCAAGGTATTTCAGTGTCTGCTTTGCAGACACTGAAATACGCGACGGGTGCAACAGCACCCGTCGCACCTTCCCACTACGCCGGCTCCATTCGGAGCCGGCGTCCTCGTGGGAAGGTAGATTTGCCCTGGGCTGGCGGGCGGCCGCCCGCCAGCCCAGGGCAAATCTCAAAATACCCTCAGCGGTCTTGTGACCGCGGAGCGGTATTTTGACGGGGGAACATTGGCGGGCAGCCTCCGCGGCCCATCAATGTCAGAATCACCCCCCAAGTGTGGTTCCCAAGCCCCAGACGAGCGATTCAAGAGGGAACTAAAGGAATGCAATCTGTGCAACTTCCTTTCCCTTAAAGTGATGCAACACCCATTGACAATGTCTGACATTCCTACACAGGGTTGGGAAAGAGTTGCAGTTGATTTCTTTGGGCTCTTAGGAAACAGACATCATATCATGGTAGCCACTGATGAGTATTCAAGCTTTCCTTTAGTGGAGGAAATGTCATCAGCCACCCATGACAAGGTCATTGAGCACATAGACAACATATTTGCAGCATGAGGTATCCCTGCCATCCTCAAGCCTGACAATGGGCCATGGTCAAAAGCCAAGAGTTCAAGGAATTTCAAGTCCAAATAAATGTCAAGCATCAAAAGAGTAGACCTCTGTGGCCCCAAGCCAATTGCATTGTTGAACGATTCATGGGTACCTTCAAGAAGGTAATTCAACAAGCATCGATGAAGGGGTTCAAACTGAATCAAGTCCTGTGTCAAGCCCTCACTGCTTATCGATCAACTTCTCACTCCACAACTTGTGAGTGTCATGCCACGTTGCTATATGGGAGAGCCATCAGAACCAAATTGCCACAGTGGACCCAGCCTTGAATGCGGATAAGGTTTGTACCCTGGACACTTCTAAAAAATGCAAGATGAAAACATATGCCAATCGGCGTCAACGAGCTCAGAAAACAGTCTTCAATTAGGTCCTGGTCAAGCAGAAAACAGACACACTGTTTTGCTGTCGTACCCCTGAGGGTGACGACGTGCAAAGGGCACATTGTGACAGCCCATCGCCCCTGAAAATCCATCACACAGGACGTATAATATTTCAAGCACCTGCCTTGACGGTGAGATGTAGTGTCATGAGACTAGATGTGATAGGACCCTTGCGGTTCTGGGCAGACTTAGGAGAGAGATTGAATAGCTTGCAGGGAGGTGTTAAGGTGTGGTTATTAACTGTTATGATGTAATCAGTGATTAGTTATCGTATGCTGAGGAATAAAGATGTCTAATCAAGAGCTCCTTGTGTGGCCTGTTCTCTGCATGCTCATGCTCCTGGGCTGGGAAGGACTCTACAGTGACCAACATAGATTCTATTTAAATAGAGAAATACTACCCCTGCATGCAGCCAGGATGCCCCTGTGTGTCGGTCTTGAGTGTTTGGTCTTACACATGATTGTGGAGCAGGTGATGAGCTGGACCTCTGGTGCCACCAACTGGCCACAAGTCATTTGTTGCCTCCCAAGATATCATTGTTATGAGTAGGAAGGCATGTGAAAGAACATTTAAAATCCAGGTTATCTGTGGCTTCTAGAAAGTGTATTTGACAATTTAATCACTCCAACAAGTCTGTTTTTGCCTGTAGGGCTGAGTTTCACAACACATGGCTTTATTTTAAAGTATTATTTCTTTAGGTTTCTGTAATAGGAAGAGCTCTCTGAATTGCGTGACAATGTGGTGCCAGTGCGGGAATGAGGGAAGGATTACAATTTGCGTTAGCCTAACCTGTGATGTGTGCCACTTGGCAAAGCTGCTTTTAGGTAGTGACTTATGCATTTTAGTGCTGCAAGGTCCCAGCCTGTGACAAAAAAGCATTGTGAATATGTAAATCATTGATTTAAACTTGCATTATACACAGTATAACATAGGTGTGCACAAAACATGCCAAAAATATTTTGGTATAAGATTAAAAAGCTTTAAAATAATTGATTTTAGTAATATGCAGACTGTACCTAATTTTCTTTCTGTCTATTAAAATCACACACTCCACAGCTTATCTGGTAACCATATTCTCCAACAGACCCGATTCAGACAGGAGATTCCCTATTATTGAAGCCAAATATGTCTTTATTTTAGTTGTCTCCTGCCTAAAAGTTCCTCTGTTTCAAAAGAAGTGCATGGGGAAAATATATTTGCCCAATTTGTGTTTCAAGATTGCCCATTTTTCTATTCTAAAATGCTGGCATGTATGCTGGTAACACCCTTACAAAGAGAATACAGTTTTGTCACCATGAATCTCAACTGACACGATCAAATAAAGCCAAGACCAACTTCCAAGCAGGTTTTACATTTGCCGGTTAACTATCTGCACATATTTACATTTCTTTCAGGCAGCAGATACCCTGGCAAGAAGGCGTGTTTCTTGTTTAGCTGTCTCTCCCTCCCTTGGTTTCACAGCCCAGGAGACTCCCTCTCTTCCACTAAAATTGAAGCATTTCAACTGTCGAAATACATCACTCTGGAACGGTTGTCATTTTACAAAAAGTAGGGGAAACGCTTTTCAGTGGCGGCTGGCAGTTTTAGGAGGGTGGTGGGCAGGCGGGAAGCACACTCACACGTTCACACACACACACACGCACGCACGTACACACATCCATTAAAAACACTCATCAACATTCAAACATACACACACGCACCAAACATTCATTAAAAAAAGATCTCACACACACACACACACTTACCTTCAGGCTCGGAGGTCTCTGCTGCCTTGCCTCACTGGCTGACCTTAGGTTAGCCAATGAGGGAAGGCAGCAGTCCCAGCCTCGTCACAGAGTGGGATGGGGGTCAGTGAGACTGCTGACCCCACCCCACTCTGTGACGAAGTGTCACTGATTGACACTCACCTTGGGCGCTTCAGGGCTTAAACCTGAAGCACCCAGGTCGAAGTCAATGGGTGATGTTTTCCTCGTCACCCGGGGGAGGGCCTCGAGGCACCTTTGCTGAGCCAAGGAGGTCACGCCCATAGGAGCTGTGACCTCTTCAGCCCAACAAAGGTCAGCTCAGGCAGCCAGGAGTCTGCGCAAATCACGCATGTCTGCTCCTGGCTGACTGACCTGAACATGAAGAGTGTCTGTCAGGCTGACCTTGGCTCAGCCTGACAGACACTCTTCATGAGTGGCAAAAGGTGGGGCGAGTGGGCCCTCTGCCGTAAAGGACGGGCCGCGCCTAATGTTTTTGTTAAATTAAGAACTATTAGACGTTTGTGTGTATATCATGCCCTTGTCTTCCTACCCACTTCCCCGGTCTTCCTTGTGTCTTTGGGTTTGAAGCATTAGGGCTAGGGTGGTGGTTAGCGGGGAACATTTATTCATTCTGTGAGGAGTAGTGTAGCCACCTATCCCAGAGAAAAAACATACCAGACATTTGTTCATGTTTTAAGCTTCTGCAAAGGCCCGAACATGATACTTAAATGGAAGTTTAAATGAAATCATCTGTTTTAATTTTTAATACAGCCGTTTTGTGTTTTTTACTTTAATTATCAGTAAGCGGTCATTAAGGCAGCTCTAGAACCTATTGTAAAGTGATTTTTTCTTATAAATACTGTTTTAAGTATGTACTGATAAGGGTAAAAAAATACTGCCTTTTGGTGATTTTCCCAATTTTTGTGCTTGCTGGGACATTAAAATGTCATCCATGCCAGTAAAAAAACAGCCAGGTCAACCTACTGAAAAGGACTTTGTACTCCTGCCTAATGGCTTCTATCTTCACTAGACAGCTTATTTGGAGACTAGTGTAGCATACTGATGTTGTGCTGCGACATTGTGACTCTCCCTATATGTTGCTTTAATCGCAGGTAACCTACAGTGCCATTTGCTCTCTCCACTGCTTCACACGCCACACTGCCTTGGTGTTCTTTCTACTATGCCTCTAGTCCCTGCCCCCTGTACCATCTCTGGGAAAAGACTGTTGCAAATTTGGCAAAAAAAGGTCACTTTGCTAACGTGTGCAAAGTGAAAAACCTCCCCAAGATGGTCTGCATGGTTGAGGAAGAGGATAATGGTGCTCTGGACATTGATCACATAGAGGACCTTGTCCTATTGATGGCTATTCTTAACAAATGCAATGAAAACAGTCAACCCAGATATACAGTACAAGTCAATCAGTCCAAGGCGGAGGTCCTTGCAGATATAAGATATAAGAATTACCATTATCTTTAAAGAAGACTAGAACAGTTTATATAATAAAGAGAGTCTATGACAAAGTCTCTTTGTAACATGTGCCTTTGGGGGACACAAAAATAGTCTTGAAGGCGTCTTTGAAACAGGTCTAAACTTTGAAAGGAGGTCAACGTCTGAAAAAGTTTATACTGTCAATCATGGAGTCAATATCTTAGGATGGACAGAGCAAAAGATTCTACATATGTTGATTTACCCTTTCAAGGCACTGTTTGTGTTTAATGTTTTTGAGAATAATATTGGTTTTAAGGAATATTGCAGTGCTTTTTTAGAAATGATCTCGATCAATTTAAAGGATTTCAGAATTGCATCAAACTAAAAGGTAGAACAATACCAGGAAAGCAAAAAGCATGCAATGTTTCTTTCTCTACTCACAAGTAAGTCAGAGTTATTGGACAATTGACAATCTGAAGCCTGATAATTGAGCCTGTCTCTGCACCTTCATGGCTGTCTACTGTGGCTGTAGCCACAAAGAAAGGCAGAGAGATTAGACCGTGCATTGATCTGCACAAATGTAACCATAAGGATGTGATGGAAAGTAAACCATTACCACTTATTTATGAAATGGTGGCCACACTGGGTGACAAATATTTTCTACCACACTCGACACGTCCTTTGTCCTCAATTCTGCTTCTGATGTGTTTCAGAAAAGAATGAACAAACTATCTAAAAGCGTGGAAGGTACTTTCCAAGACAATGGACAAGTATATTCCACCAGTCAAGAGGACGACCACAAAACACTGCAGCAAGTCCAAATGTCCTAAGAAGAATAGAAGAAAGCAGCGTGACCCTCATAAAAGACAAATGCAAATGCATACTTAGGACCCGTCATCAGTGCAGAGGGAGTTCTCCTCAAACCAATTTTGGTTACAGCTATAAAAAAGTCACCACAACATGGTAACAAGGAGGATGCAAATGTACACAGAAAGAATGGAACCAATGCAACGACTAATCAAAAAGGATGCAGATGTTGTATGGAATGAGAATCTCAGAAGAAGTATGCAGGAACTGAAAATGGTTTACAGAATGCCCCGTCCCTAAAGTCTTTTGATGAGTCACTGAATTCTGTTGTGTCAATTGATGCCAGCCAAGTGAGACTCACTGCCGTCTTGAGTCTGGTTAGATTGCATAGTGAGTGTCAGAACCCCTTTCAGAGGGCCACGGAGGATGCAGGAGCTACTGGGCCCAACAGAGGTGGTTCCAGCCTTTTACTGCTGATATCCTGGCCCAATCTACAATGGACTCTCAATAACTTGGCTAAGTACAGCCCCTTCAGTACATGACTCTTAGTGGTAGCACAAGTCGTGGTGCAAGGTTGTTATGCCATTAATCGTGTTTGACCAATGACTGTGTTTCACCACTGCGCATATTAGTTGCTCAATGTGCACCAGTAGGACATTACATGTTGTGTTCAGTTTAGCTGCCTATTGGCTTTAACGTGGTATTGGACATTACATTTGATATTTAGGTTAGCTGCCTATTGGCTTTAACATGGCATTAGACATTACATTTTGTATTTAGGTTAGCTGCCTATTGGCTTTAACGTGGAGTTCGACATTGCAGTTGAGACACTGCAGATGAGCTGTATTTTTCCACATGATAGACCAAGCTGTGTTTTTCGTATTGTGTTTACACCAAACCCTAGCGTGATAAGAGAGAGTATATTTTGTGTTTTCCTTTCTACTTAGCCTTGGGAAGAGGTGAGGTTTGGGAGATCTGGCCAATCTCCAATGGCTTGTTTATTTACCAACTCTGAGTGGAAGGGGCCTGTTAGCAGCCTTTTTACGGTGTCCCTGGGCAGCAGCGAGGAGAATTTTCCAGGGCTTCAGTCAGGAGCGGACGTCCACTGCCTGACCTCCCGTTTGGGTGGAAAATCTCTTTCTCGCAGTTGAACAGGAGTCATCAACTTGCAGGCATGAGAAAGATAACGAGCAGTGATAGGCCCTACGGTGATGAATTTTGACTTTTATTCTTTGCTTTGAAGTTATGCTATAATATCATCACATGTATTTGCTGTGTACATTGCAATTGAGAAGTACTGTGATATATTTTGCTTTCATTTGCTGTGACTACTTTTAAACGTGTGCTTCTAACCTACTTATCTCGTCTCTCAGGAACCTCATGGTGAAGTAATAATAATAAATGTCTTCTTTAAACTAAGAAGTGCATTCCAGAGAAGTTTTGTCAGCTCGGTCGTAAGATAAGCAAAGCAAAACATTTTAGCGTGCGTCGTCAGTCTGGGAGTCGAATTAGAGATTGGAGGTGCACGATTTAAAAGTGTAATTGTTTTTGTTGTTTAGAGAATTAAAGAAGCACGGCAGAGCATGTTTGAAAATGCATGTGAAGTTAAACTGCCTTATGGTGCTGTGAGAAACATGTTTTCTTGTTTATCAGGACTTTGTGAGTCTTGGGATGAGTGCTTGGATAAAGCAAAAGTGTTTTCATATTTAGAAAATGTTCTTTTTGAAAGAAATGATGTCCCTTTTGTTCTTGACAGAAAGGTTTGGATACTTTTGTCTGCTTACAGAAAAATGCATGAGAGATGTATGCAGTTAGAACATGAAAATAAGAATTTACGTGAGCAAATTAGCCAGAACAAATTGTTGCAAGATAAAACTGAAATTTATAAAGGTGTTGCAGTAGAATCTGGCTTTTCCCATTCCAGTAATGAGGAGGTTAAAAAAGGTGGGGGCCAGTGTGAGCCTCTTGAGCAGAGCGTAGATCTCCGTGCGCAGAGCAGCCCATGGTTTTTGGCAGTTGAAGTGCATTCCTTAAAAGATTACACTGAGCACGAAGTTGAGAATGTTATATTCAGACCGCTTTTGCAAAGTACGATGTGTTTAGTTTACAATAAGCTTTATTCGGCCAGCAGACCATCAAAGCAATACAGTACAAAGATAAGCAATCATCATAAATAAAACAGTACAAAACTACCATCAACCAAGTTAAAAAAAAGAAAATAAAAAAATAGAATAAAATAAAATCCCTGATTATCCAAACTTAAAAATCAATTAAGATCATTGTTTGTATAAGAGTTACGTATACGCCAAGCCGCTACTAAAAACTTGCTTACTGCATATATTAATACATTGGAATTGTGACTTTTTAAAATCCTCAGAGCTAGGGCACATTTTCTTATCTTCAATTCCTGGCAAATTTTACGGATCCATTTGGACCTTGGGACTAAGTATGCAGGGCAAAAAAACATGAAATGTTCTACTGTTTCAGGGGAATTACCACACACAGGGCAAGTGTCAGAAGTAGTATTGAATCCCCATCTGCTCGTCAGGGTCATCAATGGTAATGTTCCAAAACGGAATCTGGCATACAGTCCTTTGCCTAATAGGTCAGGAATTACATCTAGGTATAGTTCGAACTCTGGGTACCATTTAAAATCAATAAAAAGATTAGTTAAACGACCATTGAGTTTGTGAGAAATATAGTTGTTCAGTATATAGGACCAGTAAACGCGCTTCAGTACTTTTACATGGGACTTCTCAAGTTGGTGGGGGTTCTCCCATAAGTCTCTCAATCCTAATGTGCAAAAACAGCTAGATACGTGTTTGATCCAAGGGATGGAGGTAGAATTAGAACATTTTAGCAATTCTAGAAGTGAGGACTTGTATACGACCAATTCGGGGACCATCCATAGCCTCACCCAGTACAGCAAAGGCCTAAGATGATTAGGTCAGCTATTCGTTTAAACCCCAAGTCTAGAAACAAGGGGATTAATGGGGTGCTAATAGGGCATGCACATAAGGCCTGTGCAAAACTATTCTCAATTTTAGTTATTCTACTACTATCAGAGAAGCCCCAAATCTCTGCACCGTAGACAGCAGCACCTTGCACCTTGGCCACATAGATCTTTATTGCTGGGGATACAGCTTTGGCCATCGTGCTCCTATAAAGGCGCAGTATGGATGCTGACCGATATTGCAAAAGCCCCGCACTCTTGCTGACCTGTTACTCCCATTGGAGTGAATCAGTAAGCCTCACACCAAGATAATCAATGGATCTAACCTGATCCAAATTAACGCCATCTAGCCTTGTAGTGCATTTCTTCCGTGGGCCAGAGCGAAGCACCATCAATTTGGTTTTCTTCAGGTTCAACTCTAGACCAGAATTCCGACAAAAGAGATTGAATTTGTCCACAAGGATTTGTAAGCCCATCGGGGTTTTTGAGATGAGTCATCTGCAAAGAGAAGAATGGGGATTTTCTGGTCGACTAAAGTGGGTGCATCATTCTGACATGCCCTTAGTTCTTGCACCACCTCATTAATAAATAGGGTGAACAGAAGTGGTGCTAGGACACAACCCTGTCGGACACTCCTTTTAATGGGGAATTTATTAGTCAACTCACCTTGATTGCCCCACCTCACTTGCGCATATGTGTCTTCATGTATGCGTTTCAGTAGGTGGATTATATTAGATGGTATCCCTATTTTGTATAGCACTTCCCACAACTTTTCTCTTGGGACCAAATCAAAGGCAGAACGCAAATCAACAAATGCTACATATAAGGTTTGCTTTGCCAGGACTACATATTTCCAATGTAACACTGCCAGCCTAAAGGCCTGGTCTACCGTACTTATCCTTGGCCGGAACCCCACCTGTAGCGGAGAAAGAATCTGCTGTTCCATAACCCAACTCGATGGTCTACCTAAAAGCTGTTTGGCGAAGAGTTTTTGCAAATTATCGATTAGACTAATCGGTCTATAGTTGGTTGGGAGATTTGCGTTACCCTTTTTATAGATGGGGATCATTTCGGCACCCTTCCATGTCCCGGGAATTTGTCCTCCTTCTGTGATTTTATTCGACAACAACTTGATATACCAGGTCCATATGGATGGCTCGGATCTATAAAGATCGCCTGGGATTTTATCTGGTCCTGGGGCTTTGCCAGGTTTCATAGAGTTGATAGCATCAGCGGTTTCTTCTAAGGAAAAACAAATGTAACCCCCTGGATCATATAAGCTCCCGTCAGAGGGAGAAATAGCAAGGTTAGCATTTGGCGAAGTGGGGGGGATCTAAACCCACATTATCACTATCAGGAGCCCCAAGAATGGTAATTTCCTCATAAAGATGAGAAAAGTGCTCCACCCAACTTTCGGGTTGAATGTGGTTCCTAAGATTAGACCTACCCCCTCTCTCACATTTAGTCAGCAATTCCCAGAAGAGCGTGTTATTATTTGTTTTAGAGGCATCCAACAACTCCTGCCAAATAGAGTCTTCCCAGGATTTCTTTGATTGTGAAATTGTCTTCTTATACACACATCTAGCTTGTTGAATTGCCCCCGGGGTCGCATCCTTAATAGCCTTTTTTAGGCCAGACTTGGCTCTCATACACGAATCGTTGAACCATCTATTGTTAGTCGAGACTCCGCATCGCAGGCTTACCATAAGCTTTTTGTAAAAAATACTTTGGAGTTTGACAATCAAATTTTCATGAATACCAAGAAGTGGAATAGCCTTAGGATCAAGATCTTCATAGGCTGACAGATTATCAGAAAACATTTGGTAGATCTAGCATAACAAATAGGGATTCAACAACACTTTTGGCCACCCTATCTTCGTGTAGGCATTGTTTAAAATAGGGGGAGGAACCATTGTAAATTGCGTATTCAGGGTTCTACCAAAAATATTCCCAGAAAGGGTAAGTAACAGGGGATAGTGGTCGCTCTCACACCTGGAGTCTACCCTCATATCTCTCAATAATGGCCAAAGTCGCACACCTACTAGGAAGTAATCAATAACACTAGTCTGAGAACCTCGTTTGAATGTAGGTGCAAGGTTTAGATCAGAAGGAGTACGACCATTACAGGCCCTGAGGCCAAACTTTAAACATAGTGAGGCTAGCTGGACTGCAACTCGAGAACGTGGGCAAGGGATGTCACCATTCAATTGTGCAATCTCCCATAGTTCGTCCTCCTCCGCGGTTAGATCGCTAAAGAGGACAGAGGGTTCAAAGGTGCAATTTACATCCCCAGCAATAATTAAATAAGAATTAGTTTGTATAGTATCTAGAAAATCAGAAAGTAAAGTTAAGATGCGTGATTCTGATCCACGTGAAACAGATCGGGCGTATACATTAATAAGAATTACGTTAAAATTCTGTTGGAAGGAAATTTGTAAACCCATCAGATCAGGACAATCAAATTTTAAAACCTTATAATCACATTGAAGTTTTGTATTCAAAAGAATTAAAAGTCCCCCTTTAGCACGACCTGATGCTTTCTCCGATGGCTGCACAGGGATATTGAAGGAAAGGAACCCATCTATACTGGTTTGGCCCACGACCCAGGTTTCTTGGAAGAGACACACATCTTCCAGTTTCCTTGCAAGGCCAGCTAAGTTCCAAGTCATTATGGATACGATGTGTAAAACTAATTCAGACAAGGCAGAGGTACTGTCGCAAAATGTGCAGTTTCTGGGGATTCAGTGGAATTCAGAAAATAGACAGAGGTTGTCACAGGTAAAACTAAAGATTTTAGAGTTTCTTACTATTTGTACTAAGCAAGAGACACAGAGTTTCACAAGTGTGTTTGATTTTTGGAAACAGCATAGCCCTCATCTGAGTAAAATCTTAACACTTTGGTACAAGGTAACTAGGAAAAAACATGAGTTTGAATGGAGTGAGAAGCAGCTGCGTGCTTTTGATTTGGCAAATTAAATAATTCAACAACTTTAGATTTGTGCACAGTGCAAGAGGGAAACACTGAATTACATGTAAATCAGGAACAGGGGAGGACAAAAGTGCCCCTAGGGCTTTGGACTAGAAAACTATCTGACTTTGTGGAGCGCTGTACTCCTTTTGAAAAACAGTTTTTGACTTGTTATTGGGCTCTAGTGAATACTGAGCAAATTACATTAAATGATAATATAATTCTGAAACCTGAATTATCAATAATGCAGTGGGTGATGAGTTCACCTAAATCTCACAGTATAGGACGGGCACAAGAGGCTAGTATCATACACTGGATCTGGTACATACAAAACAGGGCTTGAGTCACTGCAGCCCTACATGAACAGGTGTCACAAGCCCCTTTACAGGATGAGGAGAGGGTGCAGAAAGTACCACAGGTAAAAGAGTCACCAGTGAAATTGAGTGCACCATTTGAATTCTTGTCCCCTGAGGATAGAAAGCATGTTTGTTTGACTAATGATTCATTGAAATGCATGAGTACTAAAATACAATGGAAAGCAGTGTTATACAATCCAGTTACTGAAAAGTTGTTGTCTACCACAGGGGAAGGGAAAAATAACCAATATACAGAGTTGTACAATGTGTGTCAGACTTTAACCCCTTCTGTGCCGCGGACGTAGTGGTTACGTCCTGCGGCACAGTGCTGCTGTGCCGAGGACGTAACCACTACGTCCTCGGCACACAGCCCAGAGGGAGCGCTCTCGCTCCCTCTGTGGGGTTCCCCCCCACCCCCCCAAGTCAGGGATGGAAGGGGAAGCCCTTCCCCTCCCACCCCCGACCCCCCCAACCCCCCCTGTGACGTCAGCGCGCGAGCGCGCGCTGATTAGTCACAGGGTCTCCCCCATCGCGCTGGAAGCAGAGCTTCCAGCGCGATTGAAAAAGAAATGCTTTTGCATTTCTTTTTCAATCCCATGGGGGAGGCCCCGAGAGGCTTCAAAGGGAAGGAAATGTATTTCCTTCCCTTTGAAGTCTCTCACAGGTTTCAAAAGCTGGATTGCTTGCAATCCGGCTTTTGAAACCCCACTAGACACCAGGGATTTTTTTTTTTCTTCTTGAAATTGGCAAAAGGGAGCGACCCCTTGGGCAAGGGTCGCTCCCAGGGGGGCATTTTTTTAGGAAGGCCTTTTCTGCCCCCCCTGGGGGCAGATTGGCCTATTATTAGGCCGATCTGCCCCCAGGGGGGGCAGAAACCTCTAGGCACCAGGGACCATTTTTTTGTGATGAATTCTTTTTTTTTAGGTGGGGAGCGATCCCTTAGGCAAGGGTCGCTCCCCTACGGGGCAATATATATTTAGGCCATTTCTGCCCCCCTTGGGGGCAGATTGGCCTATTTTGATAAGGCCAATCTGCCCCCAAGGGGGGCAGAAACCATTAGACACCAGGGAGTTTGTTTTTGCGCGCGAATGTCACGCAACAAAGCGACCCCTTTGGCAAGGGTCGCTCCCAGGGGGGGCAATTTTTTGGGAAGGCCTTTTCTGCCCCCCCTGGGGGCAGATCGGCCTATTATTAGGCCGATCTGCCCCCAGGGGGGGAAGAAACCTCTAGGCGCCAGGGCAAATTGTTTGTTTGTGTTTTTTTTTTTTTTTCTTTTTTTTTTTTTTTTTTTAGAGATGGGGAGCGACCCATCAGGCAAGGGTCGCTCCCCTGGGGGGCAAATTGTATTTAGACCATTTCTGCCCCCCTGGGGGCAGATTGGCCGATTTTAGGTCAATCTGCCCCCAAGGGGGCAGAAACCACTAGGCACCGGGGATTTGTTTTTTGGCGCCAATGTCACGCAGGGGGAGCGACCCCGTAGGCAAGGGTCGCTCCCGGGGGGGGGGGGTGGGGGGGCACATTTATTTTAGGCCATTTCTGCCCCCCCGGGGGACAGATCGGCCTATTATTAGGCCGAACTGCCCCCGGGGGGGGGGCAGAACACTCTAGGCGCCAGGGCAATTTTTTTTTTGTGTTTTTTTTTTTGTTGTTTCTTTTTTTAGAGATGGGGAGCGACCCATCAGGCAAGGGTCGCTCCCCTGGGGGGGCAAATTGTATTTAGACCATTTCTGCCCCCCTGGGGGCAGATTGGCCAATTTTAGGTCAATCTGCCCCCAAGGGGGCAGAAACCACAAGGCACCGGGGATTTGTTTTTTGGCGCCAATGTCACGCAGGGGGAGCGACCCCGTAGGCAAGGGTCGCTCCCGGGGGGGGGGGGGTGCCGGTTGGGGGGGGCAAATTTATTTTAGGCCATTTCTGCCCCCCCGGGGGACAGATCGGCCTATTTTTAGGCCGAACTGCCCCCGGGAGGGGGCAGAACACTCTAGGCGCCAGGGCAATTTTTTTTTTGTGTTTTTTTTTTTTTTTGTTTCTTTTTTTAGAGATGGGGAGCGACCCATCAGGCAAGGGTCGCTCCCCTGGGGGGGCAAATTGTATTTAGACCATTTCTGCCCCCCTGGGGGCAGATTGGCCAATTTTAGGTCAATCTGCCCCCTAGGGGGCAGAAACCACTAGGCACCGGGGATTTGTTTTTTGGCGCCAATGTCACGCAGGGGGAGCGACCCCGTAGGCAAGGGTCGCTCCCGGGGGGGGGGTGTGGGGGTTGGGGGGGGCAAATTTATTTTAGGCCATTTCTGCCCCCCCGGGGGACAGATCGGCCTATTATTAGGCCGAACTGCCCCCGGGGGGGGGGCAGAACACTCTAGGCGCCAGGGCAATTTTTTTTTGTGTTTTTTTTTTTTGTTGTTTCTTTTTTTAGAGATGGGGAGCGACCCATCAGGCAAGGGTCGCTCCCCTGGGGGGGCAAATTGTATTTAGACCATTTCTGCCCCCCTGGGGGCAGATTGGCCAATTTTGGGTCAATCTGCCCCCAAGGGGGCAGAAACCACAAGGCACCGGGGATTTGTTTTTTGGCGCCAATGTCACGCAGGGGGAGCGACCCCGTAGGCAAGGGTCGCTCCCGGGGGGGGGTGGAGGTTGGGGGGGCAAATTTATTTTAGGCCATTTCTGCCCCCCGGGGGACAGATCGGCCTATTATTAGGCCGAACTGCCCCCGGGGGGGGCAGAACACTCTAGGCGCCAGGGCAATTTTTTTTTTGTGTTTTTTTTTTTTGTTGTTTCTTTTTTTAGAGATGGGGAGCGACCCATCAGGCAAGGGTCGCTTCCCTGGGGGGGCAAATTGTATTTAGACCATTTCTGCCCTCCTGGGGGCAGATTGGCCAATTTTAGGTCAATCTGCCCCCAAGGGGGCAGAAACCACTAGGCACCGGGGATTTGTTTTTTAGCGCCAATGTCACGCAGGGGGAGCGACCCCGTAGGCAAGGGTCGCTCCCGGGGGGGGGGGAGGGTGGGGGTTGGGGGGGGCAAATTTATTTTAGGCCATTTCTGCCCCCCCGGGGGACAGATCGGCCTATTTTTAGGCCGAACTGCCCCCGGGGGGGGGCAGAACACTCTAGGCGCCAGGGCAATTTTTTTTTTTGTGTTTTTTTTTGTTGTTTCTTTTTTTAGAGATGGGGAGCGACCCATCAGGCAAGGGTCGCTCCCCTGGGGGGGGGGGCAAATT
This sequence comes from Pleurodeles waltl, assembly GCF_031143425.1. Taxonomy (NCBI): domain Eukaryota; kingdom Metazoa; phylum Chordata; class Amphibia; order Caudata; family Salamandridae; genus Pleurodeles; species Pleurodeles waltl. The sequence goes on from NC_090442.1 coordinate 242,428,586, forward strand.
GTATTTAGACCATTTCTGCCCCCCTGGGGGCAGATTGGCCAATTTTAGGTCAATCTGCCCCCTAGGGGGCAGACACCACTAGGCACCGGGGATTTGTTTTTTGGTGCCAATGTCACGCAGGGGGAGCGACCCCGTAGGCAAGGGTCGCTCCCGGGGGGGGGGGGTGGAGGTTGGGGGGGCAAATTTATTTTAGGCCATTTCTGCCCCCCCGGGGGACAGATCGGCCTATTATTAGGCCGAACTGCCCCCGGGGGGGGGCAGAACACTCTAGGCGCCAGGGCAATTTTTTTTTTGTGTTTTTTTTTTTTGTTGTTTCTTTTTTTAGAGATGGGGAGCGACCCATCAGGCAAGGGTCGCTCCCCTGGGGGGGGCAAATTGTATTTAGACCATTTCTGCCCCCCTGGGGGCAGATTGGCCAATTTTAAGTCAATCTGCCCCCAAGGGGGCAGAAACCACTAGGCACCGGGGATTTGTTTTTTGGCGCCAATGTCACGCAGGGGGAGCGACCCCGTAGGCAAGGGTCGCTCCCAGGGGGGGGGGGGCGGGGGTTGGGGGGGCAAATGTATTTTAGGCCATTTCTGCCCCCCCGGGGGACAGATCGGCCTATTATTAGGCCGAACTGCCCCCGGGGGGGGGCAGAACACTCTAGGCGCCAGGGCAATTTTTTTTTTGTGTTTTTTTTTTTTGTTGTTTCTTTTTTTAGAGATGGGGAGCGACCCATCAGGCAAGGGTCGCTCCCCTGGGGGGGCAAATTGTATTTAGACCATTTCTGCCCCCCTGGGGGCAGATTGGCCAATTTTAGGTCAATCTGCCCCCAAGGGGGCAGAAACCACTAGGCACCGGGGATTTGTTTTTTAGCGCCAATGTCACGCAGGGGGAGCGACCCCGTAGGCAAGGGTCGCTCCCGGGGGGGGGGTGGGGGTTGGGGGGGCAAATTTATTTTAGGCCATTTCTGTCCCCCCGGGGGACAGATCGGCCTATTATTAGGCCGAACTGCCCCCCGGGGGGGGCAGAACACTCTAGGCACCAGGGCAATTTTTTTTTTGTGTGTTTTTTTTTTTGTTGTTTCTTTTTTTAGAGATGGGGAGCGACCCATCAGGCAAGGGTCGCTCCCCTGGGGGGGCAAATTGTATTTAGACCATTTCTGCCCCCCTGGGGGCAGATTGGCCAATTTTAGGTCAATCTGCCCCCAAGGGGGCAGAAACCACTAGGCACCGGGGATTTGTTTTTTGGCGCCAATGTCACGCAGGGGGAGCGACCCCGTAGGCAAGGGTCGCTCCCGGGGGGGGGGGGGGTGGGTGTTGGGGGGGCAAATTTATTTTAGGCCATTTCTGCCCCCCCGGGGGACAGATCGGCCTATTATTAGGCCGAACTGCCCCCGGGGGGGGCAGAACACTCTAGGCACCAGGGCAAATTTTTTTTTGTGTGTTTTTTTTTTTGTTGTTTCTTTTTTTAGAGATGGGGAGCGACCCATCAGGCAAGGGTCGCTCCCCTGGGGGGGCAAATTGTATTTAGATCATTTCTGCCCCCCTGGGGGCAGATTGGCCAATTTTAGGTCAATCTGCCCCAAAGGGGGCAGAAACCACTAGGCACCGGGGATTTGTTTTTTGGCGCCAATGTCACGCAGGGGGAGCGACCCCGTAGGCAAGGGTCGCTCCCGGGGGGGGGACGGGGGTTGGGGGGGCAAATTTATTTTAGGCCATTTCTGCCCCCCCGGGGGACAGATCGGCCTATTATTAGGCCGAACTGCCCCCGGGGGGGGGGGGCAGAACACTCTAGGCACCAGGGCAAATTTTTTTTTGTGTGGTTTTCTTTTTGTTGTTTCTTTTTTTAGAGATGGGGAGCGACCCATCAGGCAAGGGTCGCTCCCCTGGGGGGGCAAATTGTATTTAGACCATTTCTGCCCCCCTGGGGGCAGATTGGCCAATTTTAGGTCAATCTGCCCCCAAGGGGGCAGAAACCACTAGGCACCGGGGATTTGTTTTTTGGCGCCAATGTCACGCAGGGGGAGCGACCCCGTAGGCAAGGGTCGCTCCAGGGGGGGGATGGGGGTTGGGGGGGCAAATTTATTTTAGGCCATTTCTGCCCCCCCGGGGGACAGATCGGCCTATTATTAGGCCGAACTGCCCCTGGGGGGGGGCAGAACACTCTAGGCACCAGGGCAAATTTTTTTTTGTGTTTTTTTTTTTTTGTTGTTTCTTTTTTTAGAGATGGGGAGCGACCCATCAGGCAAGGGTCGCTCCCCTGGGGGGGCAAATTGTATTTAGACCATTTCTGCCCCCCTGGGGGCAGATTGGCAAATTTTAGGTCAATCTGCCCCCAAGGGGGCAGAAACCACTAGGCACCGGGGATTTGTTTTTTGGCGCCAATGTCACGCAGCGGGAGCGACCCCGTAGGCAAGGGTCGCTCCCGGGGGGGTGGTGGGGGTTGGGGGGGCAATTTATTTTAGGCCATTTCTGCCCCCCCGGGGGACAGATCGGCCAATTATTAGGCCGAACTGCCCCCGGGGGGGGGGGGGCAGAAACCTCTAGGCGCCAGGGGAATTTTTCTTTTTTTTCTTTGTTTTTTTTTTTTTAGAGATGGGGAGCGACCCATCAGGCAAAAGTCGCTCCCCTGGGGGACAAATTGTATTTAGGCCATTTCTGCCCCCCTTGGGGGCAGATTGGCTGAGTTTAGGTCAACCTGCCCCCAAGGGGGCAGAAACCACTAGGCACCGGGGATTTGTTTTTTGGTGCCAATGTCACGCAGGGGGAGCGACCCCGTAGGCAAGGGTCGCTCCCGGCGGGGGAGGGTGGGGGTTGGGGGGGCAAATTTATTTTAGGGGATTTCTGCCCCCCCCCCTGGGGCCGGCTGAGCTACAGGCCAAACACCACAGGTAGGCACCTTGCAAAAAACACCTCTGTTTTCTGTGAAAAAATATGTTGTGTCCACGTTGTGTTTTGGGCCATTTCCGCAAGTCACCCCATCTTGGATTCCCCTGGGTTTCTAGTTTTCAAAAATGCACTGGTTTGCTAGGTTTCCTCAGGTGTCGGCTGAGCTACAGGCCAAAATCCACAGGTAGGCACTGCTTTTTATAAAAAAATGTGATGTGTCCACGTTGTGTTTTGGGCCCTTTCCTTTCGTGGGCGCTAGTCCTACCCACACAAGTGAGGTATCATTTTTATCGGGAGACTTGGGGGAACGCTGTGTGGAAGGAAATTTGTAGCTCCTCTCAGATTCCAGAACTTTCTGCCACAGAAATGTGAGGGACATGTGTTTTTTTAGCCAAATTTTGAGGTTTGTAAAGGATTCTGGGTAACAGAACCTGGTCCGAGCCCCGCAAGTCACCCCTCCTTGGATTCCCCTAGGTCTCTAGTTTTCAGAAATGCACAGGTTTGGTAGGTTTCCCTAGGTGCCGGCTGAGCTAGAGGCCAAAATCTACAGGTAGGCACTTCGCAAAAAACACCTCTGTTTTTTTCCAAAATTTAGGATGTGTCCACGTTGCGCTTTGGGGTGTTTCCTGTCGCCGGCGCTAGGCCTACCCACGCAAGTGAGGTATCATTTTTATCGGGAGACTTGTGGGAACGCTGGGTAGAAGGAAATTTGTGGCTCCTCTCAGATTCCAGAACTTTCTGCCACAGAAATGTGAGTAACGTGTATTTTTAGCCAAATTTTGAGGTTTGCAAAGGATTCTGGGTAACAGAACCTGGTCCGAGCCCCGCAAGTCACCCCTCCTTGGATTCCCCTAGGTCTCTAGTTTTCAGAAATGCACAGGTTTGGTAGGTTTCCCTAGGTGCCGGCTGAGCTAGAGGCCAAAATCTACAGGTAGGCACTTTGCAAAAAACACCTCTGTTTTTTTCCAAAATTTAGGATGTGTCCACGTTGCGCTTTGGGGTGTTTCCTGTCGCGGGCGCTAGGCCTACCCATGCAAGTGAGGTATCATTTTTATCGGGAGACTTGGGGGAACGCTGGGTGGAAGGAAATTTGTAGCTCCTCTCAGATTCCAGAACTTTCTGCCACAGAAATGTGAGGGACATGTGTTTTTTTAGCCAAATTTTGAGGTTTGCAAAGGATTCTGGGTAACAGAACCTGGTCCGAGCCACACAAGTCACCCCTCCTTGGATTCCCCTAGGTCTCTAGTTTTCAGAAATGTACAGGTTTGGTAGGTTTCCCTAGGTGGCGGCTGAGCTAGAGGCCAAAATCTCCAGGTAGTCACTTTGCTAAAAACAGCTCTGTTTTCTGTGATGTGTCCACGTTGTGTTTTGGGGCATATCCTGTCGCGGGCGCTAGGCCTACCCACACAAGTGAGGTATCATTTTTATCGGGAGACGTGGGGGAACGCTGGGTGGAAGGAAATTTGTGGCTCCTCTCAGATTCCAGAACTTTCTGGCACAGAAATGTGAGGAACATGTGTTTTTTTAGCCAAATTTTGAGGTTTGCAAAGGATTCTGGGTAACAGAACCTGGTCCGAGCCACACAAGTCACCCCTCCTTGGATTCCCCTAGGTCTCTAGTTTTCAGAAATGTACAGGTTTGGTAGGTTTCCCTAGGTGCCGGCTGAGCTAGAGGCCAAAATCTACAGGTAGTCACTTTGCTAAAAACAGCTCTGTTTTCTGTGATATGTCCACGTTGTGTTTTGGGGCATATCCTGTCGCGGGCGCTAGGCCTACCCACACAAGTGAGGTATCATTTTTATCGGGAGACGTGGGGGAACGCTGGGTGGAAGGAAATTTGTGGCTCCTCTCAGATTCCAGAACTTTCTGCCACAGAAATGTGAGGAACATGTGTTTTTTTAGCCAAATTTTGAGATTTGCAAAGGATTCTGGGTAACAGAACCTGGTCCGAGCCCCGCAAGTCACCCCTCCTTGGATTCCCCTAGGTCTCTAGTTTTCAGAAATGCACAGGTTTGGTAGGTTTCCCTAGGTGGCGGCTGAGCTAGAGGCCAAAATCTACAGGTAGTCACTTTGCTAAAAACAGCTCTGTTTTCTGTGATATGTCCACGTTGTGTTTTGGGGCATATCCTGTCGCGGGCGCTAGGCCTACCCACACAAGTGAGGTATCATTTTTATCGGGAGACGTGGGGGAACGCTGGGTGGAAGGAAATTTGTGGCTCCTCTCAGATTCCAGAACTTTCTGCCACAGAAATGTGAGGAACATGTGTTTTTTTAGCCAAATTTTGAGATTTGCAAAGGATTCTGGGTAACAGAACCTGGTCCAAGCCCCGCAAGTCACCCCTCCTTGGATTCCCCTAGGTCTCTAGTTTTCAGAAATGCACAGGTTTGGTAGGTTTCCCTAGGTGGCGGCTGAGCTAGAGGCCAAAATCTACAGGTAGTCACTTTGCTAAAAACAGCTCTGTTTTCTGTGATGTGTCCACGTTGTGTTTTGGGGCATATCCTGTCGCGGGCGCTAGGCCTACCCACACAAGTGAGGTATCATTTTTATCGGGAGACGTGGGGGAACGCTGGGTGGAAGGAAATTTGTGGCTCCTCTCAGATTCCAGAACTTTCTGCCACAGAAATGTGAGGAACATGTGTTTTTTTAGCCAAATTTTGAGGTTTGCAAAGGATTCTGGGTAACAGAACCTGGTCCGAGCCACACAAGTCACCCCTCCTTGGATTCCCCTAGGTCTCTAGTTTTCAGAAATGTACAGGTTTGGTAGGTTTCCCTAGGTGGCGGCTGAGCTAGAGGCCAAAATCTACAGGTAGTCACTTTGCTAAAAACAGCTCTGTTTTCTGTGATATGTCCACGTTGTGTTTTGGGGCATATCCTGTCGCGGGCGCTAGGCCTACCCACACAAGTGAGGTATCATTTTTATCGGGAGACGTGGGGGAACGCTGGGTGGAAGGAAATTTGTGGCTCCTCTCAGATTCCAGAACTTTCTGCCACAGAAATGTGAGGAACATGTGTTTTTTTAGCCAAATTTTGAGGTTTGCAAAGGATTCTGGGTAACAGAACCTGGTCCGAGCCACACAAGTCACCCCTCCTTGGATTCCCCTAGGTCTCTAGTTTTCAGAAATGTACAGGTTTGGTAGGTTTCCCTAGGTGCCGGCTGAGCTAGAGGCCAAAATCTACAGGTAGTCACTTTGCTAAAAACAGCTCTGTTTTCTGTGATATGTCCACGTTGTGTTTTGGGGCATATCCTGTCGCGGGCGCTAGGCCTACCCACACAAGTGAGGTATCATTTTTATCGGGAGACGTGGGGGAACGCTGGGTGGAAGGAAATTTGTGGCTCCTCTCAGATTCCAGAACTTTCTGCCACAGAAATGTGAGGAACATGTGTTTTTTTAGCCAAATTTTGAGGTTTGCAAAGGATTCTGGGTAACAGAACCTGGTCCGAGCCACACAAGTCACCCCTCCTTGGATTCCCCTAGGTCTCTAGTTTTCAGAAATGTACAGGTTTGGTAGGTTTCCCTAGGTGCCGGCTGAGCTAGAGGCCAAAATCTACAGGTAGTCACTTTGCTAAAAACAGCTCTGTTTTCTGTGATATGTCCACGTTGTGTTTTGGGGCATATCCTGTCGCGGGCGCTAGGCCTACCCACACAAGTGAGGTATCATTTTTATCGGGAGACGTGGGGGAACGCTGGGTGGAAGGAAATTTGTGGCTCCTCTCAAATTCCAGAACTTTCTGCCACAGAAATGTGAGGAACATGTGTTTTATTAGCCAAATTTTGAGATTTGCAAAGGATTCTGGGTAACAGAACCTGGTCCGAGCCCCGCAAGTCACCCCTCCTTGGATTCCCCTAGGTCTCTAGTTTTCAGAAATGCACAGGTTTGGTAGGTTTCCCTAGGTGGCGGCTGAGCTAGAGGCCAAAATCTACAGGTAGTCACTTTGCTAAAAACAGCTCTGTTTTCTGTGATATGTCCACGTTGTGTTTTGGGGCATATCCTGTCGCGGGCGCTAGGCCTACCCACACAAGTGAGGTATCATTTTTATCGGGAGACGTGGGGGAACGCTGGGTGGAAGGAAATTTGTGGCTCCTCTCAGATTCCAGAACTTTCGGCCACAGAAATGTGAGGAACATGTGTTTTTTTAGCCAAATTTTGAGATTTGCACAGGATTCTGGGTAACAGAACCTGGTCCGAGCCCGCAAGTCACCCCTCCTTGGATTCCCCTAGGTCTCTAGTTTTCAGAAATGCACAGGTTTGGTAGGTTTCCCTAGGTGGCGGCTGAGCTAGAGGCCAAAATCTACAGGTAGTCACTTTGCTAAAAACAGCTCTGTTTTCTGTGATATGTCCACGTTGTGTTTTGGGGCATATCCTGTCGCGGGCGCTAGGCCTACCCACACAAGTGAGGTATCATTTTTATCGGGAGACGTGGGGGAACGCTGGGTGGAAGGAAATTTGTGGCTCCTCTCAGATTCCAGAACTTTCTGCCACAGAAATGTGAGGAACATGTGTTTTTTTAGCCAAATTTTGAGGTTTGCAAAGGATTCTGGGTAACAGAACCTGGTCCGAGCCACACAAGTCACCCCTCCTTGGATTCCCCTAGGTCTCTAGTTTTCAGAAATGTACAGGTTTGGTAGGTTTCCCTAGGTGCCGGCTGAGCTAGAGGCCAAAATCTACAGGTAGTCACTTTGCTAAAAACAGCTCTGTTTTCTGTGATATGTCCACGTTGTGTTTTGGGGCATATCCTGTCGCGGGCGCTAGGCCTACCCACACAAGTGAGGTATCATTTGTATCGGGAGACGTGGGGGAACGCTGGGTGGAAGGAAATTTGTGGCTCCTCTCAGATTCCAGAACTTTCTGCCACAGAAATGTGAGGAACATGTGTTTTTTTAGCCAAATTTTGAGGTTTGCAAAGGATTCTGCGTAACAGAACCTGCTCCGAGCCACACAAGTCACCCCTCCTTGGATTCCCCTAGGTCTCTAGTTTTCAGAAATGTACAGGTTTGGTAGGTTTCCCTACGTGCCGGCTGAGCTAGAGGCCAAAATCTACAGGTAGTCACTTTGCTAAAAACAGCTCTGTTTTCTGTGATATGTCCACGTTGTGTTTTGGGGCATATCCTGTCGCGGGCGCTAGGCCTACCCACACAAGTGAGGTATCATTTTTATCGGGAGACGTGGGGGAACGCTGGGTGGAAGGAAATTTGTGGCTCCTCTCAGATTCCAGAACTTTCTGCCACAGAAATGTGAGGAACATGTGTTTTTTTAGCCAAATTTTGAGATTTGCAAAGGATTCTGGGTAACAGAACCTGGTCCGAGCCCCGCAAGTCACCCCTCCTTGGATTCCCCTAGGTCTCTAGTTTTCAGAAATGCACAGGTTTGGTAGGTTTCCCTAGGTGGCGGCTGAGCTAGAGGCCAAAATCTACAGGTAGTCACTTTGCTAAAAACAGCTCTGTTTTCTGTGATATGTCCACGTTGTGTTTTGGGGCATATCCTGTCGCGGGCGCTAGGCCTACCCACACAAGTGAGGTATCATTTTTATCGGGAGACGTGGGGGAACGCTGGGTGGAAGGAAATTTGTGGCTCCTCTCAGATTCCAGAACTTTCTGCCACAGAAATGTGAGGAACATGTGTTTTTTTAGCCAAATTTTGAGATTTGCAAAGGATTCTGGGTAACAGAACCTGGTCCAAGCCCCGCAAGTCACCCCTCCTTGGATTCCCCTAGGTCTCTAGTTTTCAGAAATGCACAGGTTTGGTAGGTTTCCCTAGGTGGCGGCTGAGCTAGAGGCCAAAATCTACAGGTAGTCACTTTGCTAAAAACAGCTCTGTTTTCTGTGATGTGTCCACGTTGTGTTTTGGGGCATATCCTGTCGCGGGCGCTAGGCCTACCCACACAAGTGAGGTATCATTTTTATCGGGAGACGTGGGGGAACGCTGGGTGGAAGGAAATTTGTGGCTCCTCTCAGATTCCAGAACTTTCTGCCACAGAAATGTGAGGAACATGTGTTTTTTTAGCCAAATTTTGAGGTTTGCAAAGGATTCTGGGTAACAGAACCTGGTCCGAGCCACACAAGTCACCCCTCCTTGGATTCCCCTAGGTCTCTAGTTTTCAGAAATGTACAGGTTTGGTAGGTTTCCCTAGGTGGCGGCTGAGCTAGAGGCCAAAATCTACAGGTAGTCACTTTGCTAAAAACAGCTCTGTTTTCTGTGATATGTCCACGTTGTGTTTTGGGGCATATCCTGTCGCGGGCGCTAGGCCTACCCACACAAGTGAGGTATCATTTTTATCGGGAGACGTGGGGGAACGCTGGGTGGAAGGAAATTTGTGGCTCCTCTCAGATTCCAGAACTTTCTGCCACAGAAATGTGAGGAACATGTGTTTTTTTAGCCAAATTTTGAGGTTTGCAAAGGATTCTGGGTAACAGAACCTGGTCCGAGCCACACAAGTCACCCCTCCTTGGATTCCCCTAGGTCTCTAGTTTTCAGAAATGTACAGGTTTGGTAGGTTTCCCTAGGTGCCGGCTGAGCTAGAGGCCAAAATCTACAGGTAGTCACTTTGCTAAAAACAGCTCTGTTTTCTGTGATATGTCCACGTTGTGTTTTGGGGCATATCCTGTCGCGGGCGCTAGGCCTACCCACACAAGTGAGGTATCATTTTTATCGGGAGACGTGGGGGAACGCTGGGTGGAAGGAAATTTGTGGCTCCTCTCAGATTCCAGAACTTTCTGCCACAGAAATGTGAGGAACATGTGTTTTTTTAGCCAAATTTTGAGATTTGCAAAGGATTCTGGGTAACAGAACCTGGTCCGAGCCCCGCAAGTCACCCCTCCTTGGATTCCCCTAGGTCTCTAGTTTTCAGAAATGCACAGGTTTGGTAGGTTTCCCTAGGTGGCGGCTGAGCTAGAGGCCAAAATCTACAGGTAGTCACTTTGCTAAAAACAGCTCTGTTTTCTGTGATATGTCCACGTTGTGTTTTGGGGCATATCCTGTCGCGGGCGCTAGGCCTACCCACACAAGTGAGGTATCATTTTTATCGGGAGACGTGGGGGAACGCTGGGTGGAAGGAAATTTGTGGCTCCTCTCAGATTCCAGAACTTTCTGCCACAGAAATGTGAGGAACATGTGTTTTTTTAGCCAAATTTTGAGATTTGCAAAGGATTCTGGGTAACAGAACCTGGTCCAAGCCCCGCAAGTCACCCCTCCTTGGATTCCCCTAGGTCTCTAGTTTTCAGAAATGCACAGGTTTGGTAGGTTTCCCTAGGTGGCGGCTGAGCTAGAGGCCAAAATCTACAGGTAGTCACTTTGCTAAAAACAGCTCTGTTTTCTGTGATATGTCCACGTTGTGTTTTGGGGCATATCCTGTCGCGGGCGCTAGGCCTACCCACACAAGTGAGGTATCATTTTTATCGGGAGACGTGGGGGAACGCTGGGTGGAAGGAAATTTGTGGCTCCTCTCAGATTCCAGAACTTTCTGCCACAGAAATGTGAGGAACATGTGTTTGTTTAGCCAAATTTTGAGGTTTGCAAAGGATTCTGGGTAACAGAACCTGGTCCGAGCCACACAAGTCACCCCTCCTTGGATTCCCCTAGGTCTCTAGTTTTCAGAAATGTACAGGTTTGGTAGGTTTCCCTAGGTGCCGGCTGAGCTAGAGGCCAAAATCTACAGGTAGTCACTTTGCTAAAAACAGCTCTGTTTTCTGTGATATGTCCACGTTGTGTTTTGGGGCATATTCTGTCGCGGGCGCTAGGCCTACCCACACAAGTGAGGTATCATTTTTATCGGGAGACGTGGGGGAACGCTGGGTGGAAGGAAATTTGTGGCTCCTCTCAGATTCCAGAACTTTCTGCCACAGAAATGTGAGGAACATGTGTTTTTTTAGCCAAATTTTGAGATTTGCAAAGGATTCTGGGTAACAGAACCTGGTCCGAGCCCCGCAAGTCACCCCTCCTTGGATTCCCCTAGGTCTCTAGTTTTCAGAAATGCACAGGTTTGGTAGGTTTCCCTAGGTGGCGGCTGAGCTAGAGGCCAAAATCTACAGGTAGTCACTTTGCTAAAAACAGCTCTGTTTTCTGTGATATGTCCACGTTGTGTTTTGGGGCATATCCTGTCGCGGGCGCTAGGCCTACCCACACAAGTGAGGTATCATTTTTATCGGGAGACGTGGGGGAACGCTGGGTGGAAGGAAATTTGTGGCTCCTCTCAGATTCCAGAACTTTCTGCCACAGAAATGTGAGGAACATGTGTTTTTTTAGCCAAATTTTGAGGTTTGCAAAGGATTCTGGGTAACAGAACCTGGTCC